>NC_090728.1:52180251-52185251 GCF_036898095.1 Palaemon carinicauda | reverse complement strand
GGTGTATGAGGTCTGAGGAAAATATGTAAATAGTCCAGAATGTTGGGTGTATGTGTAGCCAAAGAAAAAATGAACCGTAACCAGAGAGAAGGATCCAATATAGTACCGCCCGGCCAGTTAAAGGACCAAATTACCCTTCAGTGGTATTGTTTAAACGGGTGGCTGGTGCCCTGGCCAACCTACCATACTCAGTTTTTTTTAATGAGGCACATTTGCACTGACTTGCATCGGTGTCATTTTAGCTCGGAAAGGTTTCCTGTTCTCTGATTGGCTAGAATCATCTTGCCCAACCAATCAGCGATCAAGAAACTTTTCCGAGCAAATCTGCCTCGCTAAAAAGAATTGCCTATACCTATCCGAGATAGAAATTACAGTAATAGGACAATGCAATGAAATATTACGATGGCTGGCTATGGAGTATCGTTAATTATTTTTATTCTGTTTTCAGTTTTCATCATTATCAAAATTACAGTATTTTCTGATCATTCGATTATGTGTTCCGTCTTTTTCTCTATTGTGTTTTTATTATTTTTTTCATATCATCTTTATCATTACATTTTGGAAACATTCTGGAAGCTTCTCGAAGATAAAAGCTACATAGATTTAGTTTCTAAATGCTATACATATCTAGTCATTTCTGTTTTTAAATCTTCACGATTTTGGGTCAGAATTCTAGTAAGTGTTTTCGAGGAGCAAATTAAATTGGCATTTAGCTGTGAAAACTCTCTATAATAACAGCTCGTTATTTTGACAGTCGCCATATTTTGCCTTCAGGTTACATACACATTGTTAGGAATAATAGGGTGTTGTAAAAAATATTTTTGTGAAATGTTTTTAAATATTTTTTTATGGATGAAAAATCAACATCAAGTTAAAAAAAGGCAGATTGTATCTTTGGAGTGGATATAAGAACATGGTATGACCACGCATAACAATGGTAGCTAATAAATTCATATAAAGTATGTATATATACTGACCTATTTAAACAGATTTTACAACTGTGTGAAAGAAATTGTAACTTAATATCAGTAATATATGTGTTGTGAGAGAGAGAGAGAGAGAGAGAGAGAGAGAGAGAGATATTAAACCCATGTAAAGTATGTATATATACTGACTTTTATTTAAACAGATTTTACAATTGTGTGAAAGAAATTGTAACTTAATATCAGTAATATGTATGTTGTGTGAGAGAGAGAGAGAGAGAGAGAGAGAGAGAGAGAGAGAGAGAGAATAAACCCATGTAAAGTATGCATGTGCTGACTTTTATTTAAACAGGTTTTACAATTGTGTGAAAGAAATTGTAACTTAATATCAGTAATATGTGGAGAGAGAGAGTGAGAGAGAGAGAGAGAGAGAGAGAGAGAGTAGTTGGTGTCAGAAAACAAAGCATAGAAAGGGAGAAAATAATTTTCTCAGAGGCCTTAGGCGCGGACAATCCTAAAACGGCCACACATCAAAGGACTCTTGGGGGAGATGGTAAGATTGGCGTAAGGATCTTCAAAAGGCTCGAGAGGATGAAGACCAAAGAGCCTTGGTTTTATTGTCAGTTTTATATTTCTTTTATCTTTATAATTGTTTTTTTTATCCTAATCGCCAGTTATTCTTACTTGCGTTATTGCGTCACAGACGTTGGTATCATACGAGAAAGACCTTTGTATGATATGAGAAAGATGTTGGTATCATACGAGAAAGACGTTTGTATCATACGAGAAAGATGTTGGTATCATACGAGAAAGTCGTTTGTATCATACGAGAAAGATGTTGGTATCATACGAGAAAGACGTTTGTATCATACGAGAAAGACGTTGGTATAATACGAGAAAGACGTTTGTATCTTACGAGAAAGGCGTTCGTATCATACGAGAAAGATGTTGGTATCATACGAGAAAGACGTTTGTATCATACGAGAAAGATGTTTGTATGATACAAGCAAGTCAATTTACCCAACATCTGATTATTATTATTATTATTATTATTATTATTATTAGCCAAGCTACAACCCTCGTTAGAAAAGCAAGATGCTATAAGCCGAAGGGCTTCAAAAGGGAAAAATAGCCCAATTAGGAAAGGAAATAAGGAAATAAATAAATGATGAGAACAGATTAACAATAAATCATCTTACAAACTAACAGATCAAAGGAAGAAAAAAAAACAAGTTTACGGGATAGTAAAAATGGTTACTTTAATCGTGAAGGATACGACGGTCCTGCCTACTGTAAGAAGGATGGTGGTAGGACTCGGTGAAGACAACAGATTTTAACCTCCCCTAACGAAGTTGGGAGGAGACTATGTTTTCGCCCTTGTTTTTCTGTTTGTCTGTTTGTGAACAATTTCCTGGCCACAATTTTACTCATAGAGTGGTGAAACTTTTGAGGTGGAAGTGATTTAATTTTTAAAGTCCTAGGTCAAAGGTCAAGGTCAAGGTCGAGCAAAAAGTCGACCGAATCAACCCTAACCTTAACCCCAAGATCGCACATGGTTGTCACGCAGGCTTCAAATATGCCTCCGGTATAAATTGATTCTGGGAAAGGCAAGCTGGTTTCGAGAATTAAGCTGCTGTGGCGGAGGTCTGCAATCTCAGAGTGTTTTTCTAGTTAATTTTGTAGCTTGCGATGAAAGGAGAGAGGAAAGTGGTTACGATGCAACCTGAGATGAGAAATGATTAAGCCAGTAAGGTAGGGGATAGGGATTGACTTTATGTAAAACTTAGACTGTGGAAAATGGATAATTATCCCACTCAGTTCGGCATTCGGAAAAGAAACTTCAAGAATGGGATATTCAAACACAAATTGAGGTATTAAAAAAGGAACCCAGCAATCTGATTAATATTTGTGTGTTTACTTCTCATGACTTAGAAAGACAACCAAGAAAAGAGGTGACGGTATGAGTACTCTCCAGATGAATTGCTTTCGATTGAGCCCTCTCATGAAAGGTTTAAAGGCCTCTCATGAATGGTATTGGCAAGGGACAGTCACATTGCCCTATCAAGTAGGACAATGACCTAGAGACTGACTATATATGTACATATGATCAGCGCCCAAGCCCCTCAGCAGATAGACCTATAGGCTCCTCAAACCCCCCCCCCCCCTTAGCTCACAAGGATAACGAAGTTGCTGCGACCAAAGGATCTAACGAGTTTGAGCGAGATTCAAACCCCAGTCTGGCGATCACAGGTCAGGGACGTTATCACATGGGTTATACTTTGGAACCCAAAATCAGTTGAATAAGTGGATATGTTGGAACAAAGTACCTTTTTGCAGCTGTTAATATGTAGCTTTTAGCAGTTAATTGGGACGGCTATATTCTTCGAGCATCTGTAGTAGAGGTGGTAGTGAAATTGAGTCTATTTTTTATTTCTGTTTTCAGTTTTCATTGTCCTTAAAATTACAGAAACGGAAGTATTTTTTATCATTCGATTATGTTTCATCTTTTTATTGATTTTTCCTATCATTTTACTGTTGTTTATAAATCGTTTAAACCCCTTATCATCCATTTGATGAAGTTTAGCTCACGATTCTCAATCTCTCTTTTTCCCTATTACTATAATAAAGTTTCAAATGTTATCATGGAGAGACTCATGGCTGAATAACAAGATAACCCGAGAAGGGGATAGAATACTAAATATCATTTCTTCACTTCTCTCATACTTTATATACGAAACACTAACTCCAATATAAAGTATGAGAGAGAAGGGAGGAATTGAAATTTAGCATTCCAGCTCCGTCTCTCACTAACTGCAATATAAAGTATGAGAGAGAAGGAAAGAAGTGAAATTTAGCATTCCAGCCCCTTCTCGGGATATCATATTATTCAACCATGAGAGCCTCCAGGCCAACATTTGAAGCTTTATTATAGTAATAGGGAAAAAGGAGAGATTGCGAATAGTGAACTAAATTCTTCTTCATTATCAACGCCACTGAACTTGCCTTCTATAGCCAACTAGATTGGGCACTGGGTAGAGCGCATACCTCCGCCACCGCCAAACTTCATCTAACGTATTCGCGAAACAGTGGAGTGGGAATCCTTTAGTGAATTACTACTCGAACAATGTAAATGACCAGACATTAGACCTCCAGAGTCTGCTTCTGCTATTTGTCAAATTCCGTAATTTTCTGGAAGACTTGTGCGGTCTGCCTTCCTAATGATTTTCCTCGCTGGCTGGAACTGCTCTAATAGCTTCAAACGACGGAAAGAAATACTTTGTGAGGTCTTTCTTGTAATGCATCGTATGTGGAAATGAAGGATTTTGTCTTGTATGTTTGTTGTATATAATTTTGTGTTTGTAGGAACTTCCACGTTTCTGTCTTTTTCATCTGCCCTACGCAATAAAGAGAAAGTGTCTGGATATATATATATATATATATATATGTGTGTGTGTGTGTGTGTATATATATATATATATATATATTATATATATGATAAATTTTGCACGTTTAGACGTGTTTTTTCATATTGAAGTAGGCTATATATTTTAATACATTAATGTCTGGATTCTCTTACCGACCTCTGGATCAGACCTCCAGGCCGGTAAGAGAATCCATACATTAATGTATCAAAATATATGTCCTATTAGAATATAAATATACATAATATATATACATATATATATATATATATATATATATGTGTGTGTGTTTGTGTGTGTGCATATATATATATATATATATATTATTGTTTTGTGGTCACGCTCAGTGGCATTGCCAGTCGTATAACTACTGGGACTCTCGCCGTACCACCACACCCTACAAAATAATCTTGTAAGTATTCTGGAACTCCCTTCATTTTTGGGTAATATCATCTCAGCGGTTATTCCATCGTATCCAGCGGCTTCCCATTTCGAGTTTTTAATGATAGCTTCGACTTCAAACACACTGAATTAATTTGGGGGGCACATCAAGTTCTTCCTCAGCTTCAGGTATATCAATCAAATTATTCCTTTCATATCTCTTATTCATGACCTCACTGAAGTGTTCCACTCAACGTTCCCTTTCTTCATCTTC
>NC_090728.1:52152751-52175251 GCF_036898095.1 Palaemon carinicauda | reverse complement strand
AGACAGAGCATTACATGTGTTTTGAAAATACCTGTGTTTAAGAAAGGATGAAAATAGAAGTACAGTGGGCAGATTAGTTAAAGAGAGAGAGAGAGAGAGAGAGAGAGAGAGAGAGAGTAAAAGCACATTTGTTTTATAAATACCTGTTTACGAAAAGATGAAAATATAAGTACTGAAGAGAGAGAGAGAGAGAGAGAGAGAGAGAGAGAGTAAAAGCACATTTGTTTTATAAATACCTGTTTACGAAAAGATGAAAATATAAGTACTGAAGAGAGAGAGAGAGAGAGAGAGAGAGAGAGAGAGAGAGTAAAAGCACATTTGTTTTATAAATACCTGTTTACGAAAAGATGAAAATATAAGTACTGAAGAGAGAGAGAGAGAGAGAGAGAGAGAGAGAGAGAGAGAGAATAGATGGAGCGTTGGAGCGAGCGAAAGCAGCAGGTCCCATATACTAGGGGCTATTCCCTTTAAATCAGTCCCTGCCTCACCAGGTGAAGCGTTTAGAGGGTTTTATTATTCAGTATGATAGTCAGAATATACATCTCCCCATCTCCCCCCCCCCAGCTCTTCTGATCTTACCCGAAGGACGTCAAAATGTGCTTCAATGTTTAACCCCCCCCCCTCCCCCCCTTTCAAATTTAAGTTAATAGTTTTACGGGGAAACAAAACTAAGAAATGCCGCTCAAAGCCTTTACAAACGGTGTCTACACGTAGCAAGCAGTGTTGCCAGGTTTTCTAAATGAGAAAAGGCCATCATCTAATCAACTACAGCTTTAAAAGGTCAACCCATTAGTAGAAAAAGACCAAATATATAGTATTTAAGGCCCGCCTTTTTTTCATATTACTAAAGGCCAACCAATTTAAGAAAAAAAAGGGCCAAATTTGAGAATTTTTGGCCTGAAAAGAAATGCCAAATTGGCAACACTGGTAGCATGGGAAAGTACAGCATAAATTATGAGTATGTTGCGTACATAGACATTTTGTATTATACAAAAGGTAGCGTGAATTTTATACAGTATGTATACAGTATATTGTATGTTGTGTATTTCAAAAGAAGAGGGAATTTTTTATCTAACATGGTAGAATACACCACATAAACTCAGTATGATTTTCAGAAGAGTTAAACAGATAAAAAGAGAGCAAGGTCTGGGAAGTGCCGGCTAGATGTAATGGAAAGGAGGGCAAGGCATGGTTTATTGAGGCAGGTGATGGTGGGTACTTAGGCGTGTGGCAAGTATATGAGGTTACTTATGATATTGAATCTTATTTCAAGGTGTTTTTTAATAATTTAGTATGTAGAATATGAATGAAATTTAAGAATTTTCTTTTTCTATGCATACAAAGCAGAATAATTAAAATGAGTGTATCTAAACATCTTTAAATGGAGCAAAGTAATTTGTAAAAAGTATAATTATATATTATTGTAGTAGAATATACACTCACACGATGAACTAAAATGATAAAAATAACAAACGCTAAAAATGTTAAATACAATTTATTTTAAGTATAAAATAGTTTTGGTGTTTGAAATATAATACTTGGTATATTGTTGACATAAAACAGCATATATTCCCTCATATTTGATTAAAACATTCATCATGGATTATTCAATTGAATAAAAAAAAACACTAGATATATGTAGTAACAAGTTTATGCGACCCGTCAAAAAGGGCGGCTAGGTATTTAGGTAGATATGCACACCCACACAGTGTACTTGTCGGGTATGACTACTCGCTCTCCCCCTACCAGAGGGACAGGAGAGACCGAGTTGTTATATGTCTAGCAATGTCGTTGAGCGTGACTGGATATATATATATATATATATATATAAATAAATGAATAAATATATATATATATATATATATATATCTGAGAGAGAGAGAGAGAGAGAGAGAGAGAGAGAGAGAGACTTGCTCTCTATTATATAGGGGAGATGTGTTTTATTTTGTGGTATGAAATTTCCCTTCACACTGATTACCAGATATGCTTTTGACAGATGCTTACGAATACGGCATTAACATAGGTCAGATCCTCGCTTATTAGCTTTGCAATTTATTGGCGAATAGTGAATTAATAATTATCTTCATTGAGCAATGGGTATCATTGACCATGAAACTGAGCCCTATGTATACAGGCCGAAGGAAAATACGTGGCGATTAATATTTCCATGCAGGATTACTTACTATTATCTGTGTATGGTTTAGTGATTGCCTCAGGATAGCACAAAACGGTTTTTGTATCTTTTTGAAGGAAATATTATAAAGTGTATATATATATATATATATATATATGTGTGTGTGTGTGTGTTTGTGTGTATGCATGTATGTTTGTATGTATTTATATCTTTATATAGTAAACTAAAAACACACACACACACACACACATATATATATATATATATATATTTATGTGTGTGTTTGTGTGTATGAATGTATGTGTGTATATATTTATATAGTATGCTAAATATTTATATTTATATGTGTATATGTATATATATATATATATATATATATAAAATGGAAAGTTATAAGAGTGAGAGAGAAAAGAAGGCTAGACGAGGGTTTCCAAAGCTCTGTTGAAGATGGAATTACAGTTGATTACCGAGTAATTTATTTTCTCTCCAGAAAGAAATTATTGTCTAAGTGAAAATTCATCAAAATGTTAAGTCTTAATTATATTTGTACCTTAATTTTCCGTCAGTCTTTTTAAAACCTCATTCCAGTTATAATTACTCTATGTACAGCTTGTCTTACTGTTTTCAAATCTTTTTTTTTAATATATTTTTTAAAGTATATGTTTTAGTCTTGATTAATAAGGAAGTATTTCCTCAAAAGATGTATTCTTTAGTACTGGAGTTCTTTTAAGTATTTTTTATCGCATAGAACATTTTTATATTCAAGATATGTCTATACATCAGACGAGACTTTTATTTTTAGAAAATTTAATAATATATATTTTTAAAGTAAATGCGTTAGTCATAATGAATAAGGAAGTATTTCCTCAAAATATGTATTCTTTAGTACTAGAGTTCTTTGAAGTATTTTATTTCGCATAGAACATTTTTATATTCAAAATGTGTTTATACATCAGACGAGACTTCTGTTTTTAGAAAATTTAATGATATATATTTTTAAAGTATATTCGTTAGTCATAATGAATAAGGAAGTATTTCCTCAAATGATGTATTCTCTAGTAATGGAGTCTTTTAAATATTTTACATCGCATTAAACATTTTTATATTCAATATATGTCTATACCTCAAACCAGACCCTTTTCCCCAGATATTTATTATCTGTATAACTGAGCCTTCAAATTATCTTCTACCCACAAAGAAAGAGAGCCTCTCCTATGCCTTACTCCTGCAAGATACTCTTTAGGGACTCCTTCGTCTTGTGAATGTCCTCTTTTCATTTGAAGTCGTCTTTTAATGTCCCCAGGGATATTTGGACACATTTGAGTAGTCGGCTTAAGGATTGTTTAGGACATTTCAGGGACGGTGCTGTTGTGGAGTAAGGTGATTTCACTGAGTAGATTCCAAGGTCTCTTAATTGTTTTTTTTTTTTTGGGGGGGGCGATTTCAGATACGCAAACTGACACACGGACAGACGGACACACACAAAGAGAGAGAGAGAGAGAGAGAGAGAGAGAGAGAGAGAAAGTTTTACAGTACTTTTATTAGTGTCTTGTATATACTCAATTATAGATAAGAGAGAGAGAGAGAGAGAGAGAGAGAGAGAGAGAGAAAATGTTTTACAGTACTTTTATTAGTGTCTTGTTTGTATTCTATTATAGATGAGAGAGAGAGAGAGAGAGAGAGAGAGAGAGAGAGTTTTACAGTATTTTTATTAGTGCCCTGTATATATTGTAACGTAGATAAGAGACGTTGACTGAGACAGATAGTCTTTAATGGATCAGAGAGAGAGAGAGAGAGAGAGAGAGAGAGAGAGACGAACTTGACCTCTAGTCCCTGTGGGAGATGAGGTGGTACGCAGTCAACTGAAACCCCAGAGCTGCGTTTAAGCCATTAGTTATGTAAGAGAGACAGAGACAAACAGAGATAGAGAAAAGACAGGCGGAGGAGTTCAAGCAAAGAGACTTGCAGAAAGCAGAGCAGAGGGAGGAACACAGGCAGAGTTAACATATGAATGGAGATAAGCAAACGGACATATACAGAACATTGAGATTTTGGATGTCTCGAAGAATTTTTAGCCCATCCGTGGAGACTCCGTGTACTCCTGTGTTGAGCGATTTAGTTTAAACGTTTAGATTTTTCATGATCTTGTCTAAGTTATTCTTGAATTCGTTTACCGTGGAAGAAGAAGAATAATGGGAGAGAGAGAGAGAGAGAGAGAGAGAGAGAGAGAGAGAGGATGACAATGCCCACCCTTCAAAATCATGTATTATTTCTCTTTGGATAGCTGGGTTATTTCCATAAGCAATAGAAGAAGGAGAGAGAGAGAGAGAGAGAGAGAGAGAGAGAGAGATGCGACAATACCTTCCCCTCAAACTCATGAATTATCTTTCCTTGAATAGCTGGGCTATTTGTGTAAACAATATTTCATCATTATTCATTAAAACCGAGCATATGACATTACGCTGTTTCTTACTCTTTTCTGCATAATGAATTAATTATAAAAATATTTTCTTTATGCAAATCGAACTGTTTCAATATTCACGTATAAACATTTCCCCCTAATTTATGTATCTAAAAAGGAAGGTTAATGGAAATAATAATTGTTAATTACTTCGCCACAAAATATTTATGATTAGTTGTTATTATGTATGACGATATACTATATGTTATGTTATTATTAGATATCGGTAAGATAGGAATATATATATATATATATATATATGTATGTATGTATATATATATATATATATATATAGTATTATTCACCAAACGTTCAGCTGGGCTCCACAAGGCACTAGAAGAATTGGAAGACCCAGACCGACATGGCTGAGGACTATGAAGCGCGAAGTAGGATATGATGAATGGAGAAGTATTGAATTAAAAGCTCAAGATAAAGTCGACTTGCGAAATCTAACCGAGGCCCTTTGCGTCAATAGGCGTAGGAGGAGATGATGATATATATGTATATATATATATATATATATATATATCCAACATAATAGAGAACTGAAAGAAAATTTGTCGGATGTTGCATTATCATGTTGTTAACGCAGCTGGAAAGGAGATAATATTATCTCGGCCGGATTGTTTTCTGATTATTGAGCATTTAGAAAAAAAAATTCCAGAAAATATACGAAAGCAGACTTTAATGCGGCTCTCTGATTGGGAGCATTTTAATGTCATTACCAAGCGAGCATCATAAGACAGACCTAAATATGTTCATCTTGATGCAGTCCAGAAACAATTAATAAAAACGTTATCTTAATTATTTATGCATGAATTATTATTACTTTTTGTATAAACATCCGAGGAAACGCTTAATAAAAAAATTTTCCGAAATTATTTATGCATGAATTATTATTCTTTCTTTTTTTTATAAACATCTGAGGAAACGCTTAATAAAAACATTTTCTGAAATTATTTATGCATGAATTATTATTCTTTCTTTTTTTTATAAACATCTGAGGAAACGCTTAATAAAAACATTTTCTGAAATTACTTATACATGAATAATACTTTTTGTATGTACATCAGATGAAAAGCTTAATAAAAACATTTTCCGAAATTATTTATGCATGAATTATTATTCCTTTTTTGGTATAAACATCTGAGGAAACGCTTAATAAAAACATTTTCGAAATTACTTATACATGAATAATACTTTTTGTATGTACATCAGATGAAAAGCTTAATAAAAACATTTTCCGAAATTATTTATGCATGAATTATTATTCCTTTTTTGGTATAAACATCTGAGGAAACGCTTAATAAAAACATTTTCGAAATTACTTATACATGAATAATACTTTTTGTATGTACATCAGATGAAAAGCTTGGTAAAAACGTTGTCCGAAATTATTTATGCATGAATTATTATTCCTTTTTTTATATAAACATCTGAGGAAACGCTTGATAAAAACATTTTCCGAAATTATTTATACATGAATTATTATTACTTTTTGTATAAACATCCGATGAAACGCTTAATAAAAACATTGTCTGAAATAACTTATAAATTATTTCTTTTTCTATAAACATCCAAAGAATCGATTAATAAAAACATTGTCGGAAATCATTTATAAATAAATTATTACTTTTTTTTATAAATATCTGATGAAAAAGCTTGATAAAAACATTGTCTGAAATCGCTTATACATGTCTTTACTTTTTATATAAACATCCGAAGAAACCCTTAATAAAAAACATTTTCCGAAATCACATACATAAATTATTACTTTTTATATAAACATCCGAAGAAACCCTTAATAAAAACATTTACCGAAATCACATACATAAATTACTACATTTTTTATAAACATCCAAAGAATCCGTTAATAAAAACATTGTCAGAAATCACATACATAGATTATTCATATTTTTCTTAAACATATTCACCTTTGATTTTCAGATCTCTTGATTATCAGTCGTAAGTGAGACTGAATAATGCAAGCAGAAATGACATGCATTGTGAATTACAGTTTTAATGGATATAACAAATGACATTTCCTGGCTTGAAACGCCTTCTGACTAACTCCTCGCATGATGCAAGCAATCAGCGAACCTAGATTAATGCTTGCGAGTTTCACGTACAGCAGCTGCCAACGATGATTTAATTCTAATAAAAGCCAATTTCTCTCCGCAATTTAAAGTCTTAAGAAGTTTAAAAACTATTTTGTGATTTAAAAATTAAGCTAAAATATTAAGTTCATTATTGTAGTTTAAAAATCTATTTTTACCTTTGGATGTTTTAGATAGTTATCTCCGCAAACGAAGTTGGGAGGAGGTTATGTTTTTTTGCCCGATATGTGTTCCTTTGTCTGTTTGTTTGTTTGTGAACAACTTCCTGACCACAATTTTATTCATAGATTTGTGAAACTTTCATGGATTAATTTTCACGTAGAGACGTGGAAGTGATACAATTTTAAAAGTCCTAGGTCCAAGGTCAAAGATCAAGGTCAAGTTCGAGTGAAAGGTCGACCAAATTAACCCTAACTTCTAGAAATAAGCTCCCGTGGTGGAGGTATGCTCTCTACTGAGTGCCCGTCTAGTTTGGTTATACAGCTGTCTTTTTCTATTTGCTTGTCATATATCTGTTTATGAGCTGGGTTTGAAATTTGTATCGTAATATATATATATATATATATATATATATATATATATATATATATATATATATATATATATATATATATATATATATATATATATATATATATATATATATATATATATATATATATATATATATATATATATACAGTATATATATATATATATATATATATATATATATATATATATATATATATCTATATATATATATATATATATATATATATATACATATATATATTTTTATATACATATATGTGTGTGTGCATATATATATGTGTATTAGGAGTATTATATCAAACGTCGAAGGGTTGCAAGAACCCAAATTTTTATCATATTTATGGGGACTTTTAATTGTAATTTTTTGAGTTTGGTAGATTTCGTGATGAATCGAAAAGCGAACTAAAGTTTTTCCTATCTCGACCTTAAGATATTCCGAAAGTTACTGATTAATTCCAGTAAGATATTTATGAGGTGTTGTTGTCGTCGGAGGGAACGGATGAGAACTTTGAAAGGATTTTTATTAGAATATGAATAGAATAAATCAGTTATTTTTTTTTTAATAATATTTTGAGCCAAGGCTTCTTTATGGGATCTATGACGAGTTAACTCTTTCTCACTTGATATTCTCCAAAATTATATTTTCCGTGCAACATTTTATTCAGCTTCTAATAATAATAATAATTATTATTATTATTATTGTTATTATTATTATTGTTATTATTATTATTATTATTATTATAATATTTATATATGTATACATATATATATATATATACAGTATATATATATATATATATATATATATATATATATATATATATATATATATATATATATATATATATATATATAACTACATAACTAAATGTTGGAACTGAGGTTTGTCTCTTTGATTCTGGTTTTTAATTGGAAGAGAAATTTCATATTTTTTGTTTGTGCCATTTTTTTTTTTTTTTTTTTTCGTTTATCGATATTTTCAATTGTTAATTTAGTTGTATATCATGGATTCAGTAGCAGTAGTTTGATGTTGGACATTTTCTTAAAGTGAAATAAATACGTATTCAGTATAAATAGTACTGTCAATTCCGCAATATTGATGAAAACTGGCACTGAAAAGGTCTTTCAAGTTTCTTGCAAGACGCTCGAACTTTACTTTTAACATAGATTTATGAATAATTGAATGTTCAGATACACACACACACACATATATATATATATATATATATATGTATATATATATGTATGTATGTATATTTATAAATATACATATATATATATGTGTGTGTGTGTGTTTTATGCAAATATACGTCTGTAAATAGAGCATAAAAACTGATGTTTGTTAAAGAGAGAAGGAAAAATGGGAGACAGTTGAATCTATACATCAATACAAGTGAGGAAGATTTTAATTTCTTAAACTTAAATATATTTCCAATAGTAAAACATCAGAGAGAGAGAGAGAGAGAGAGAGAGAGAGAGAGAGAGAGAGAGAGAGAGAGAGAGAGAGAGAGAGAGAGAATTAAGTAAAAGTCTATCTTGAAAACTTTACAGAAATCGGTTCAGAAGATTTTTCTTTCTGTACTTGGGAAAACTGACATTTTCAGTGTTTGTTTTATATAACTTTTGTTTAGTGTCGATGAGGAATTCTTTTCGAGCTATTTTTGTCAATTGTTTATATAGCCTTCACTTTTTTAAGAGGCGGAAAAGGCCATTGGAATTTTTCTAGCTATTTTTTAAAAATCTAACGTTATTTTCACTAACTTCTTCTTTTATTAACATGCTTTTTCCCATTTGTATGGGGTAACACGGTTGCCTTCTTTTTGAATGACTTTACTTTGGCTGTAGGGTAGACCGTAGTCCCGATCGACTGCCCTGCCTGACATCGCTTAGAACCCGGGAGCTTATGTTTGTGTGGTGTACCACTCACTAGCGTCCTTCCTCCCAGCAGCAAGGAGTCCTGGCACGGTTAGGACGACAGTTGGAAATTCATTATATTTTCAACCACGGTCTAAATTGTTATTATTATTATTATTATTATTATTATTATTATTATTATTACTTGCTAAACTACAACACTAGTTGGAAAAGCAGGATGTTATAACCTCAGGGGCTCCAACGGGGAAAATAGCACAATGAGGAAAGGAAGCAAGAAAAAATAAGATATTTCAAGAAAAGTAACATTAAAATGATCTCCCATATAAACTATAAAACTATAAAAACAAAACAAAAAGGAAGAGAAATAAGATAGTATAGTGTGCCCGAGTGTACCCTCAAGCAAGAGAACTCTAACCCAAGGCAGTGGAAGACCATGGTACAGAGGCTATGGCACTACCCAAGACTAGAGAACATTGTTTGGATTTTGGAGTGTCCTTCTCCTAGAAGGAGGAAAGTGGCCATTAAACAAGTACAAGATTTTCTTGTATATTGTTATGGATGATATTTTGGTTTATCGATTCCATGTTTACAGAAAAAAATCAGTAAATATCTCATTATATTTTCCGTTTCCGGAAGTTTCATAGTAATATATGCTAAGCGATCCTTTCAAAGCATTTGATAAAAGATTTCATACAAACCTTATTAGTTTTGGAATACATTGCCTATTATTATTATTATTATTATTATTATTATTATTATTATTATTATTATTATTATTATTATTCCTTTCAAAGTGTTTGATAAAAGAATTTACAAATCCTATTAGTTTTGGGAGACTTTGTTTATTATTATTATTATTATTATTATTATTATTATTAATAGTATTATTATCATCATCATCATCATTATTGTTATTATTATTGTAATTTTTATTATTATTATCACTATTACTATTAATATTATTATTATTATTAGCCAAGCTACAACCCTAGTTGGAAAATCAGGTTACTATAAGCCTAAGGGCTCCATCAGGGAAAAATTTGATATTATGTCACATATAACGTCACAAAAAAAAATGTTATGCTATAAGGAAATGGGACAAGGACTCCAGCCCCCTAGTCCTAAAAATACAAGCTGGTGAAAGGGGGCAGGATGAAACGGTCGGGGGAGGGGGGTTAAACCCCCGAAGGAAGCGATGCCGTGAAAAAAAGATGATCACCATAAAAATGGAAAATGGAAAATTGGATCTATTGTGGAGCTGAGCTCTTCCTTATTTCCTTATTTACTTTTTGTTCTCCTTTTTTTTCGCGCTTTATTTTCTTTTTTACCTTTGACTTTTTTTCTCCTTTTTCCTCGATTTATTTTCTTATTTACCTTTGACTTTTTGGTCTTTTTTCTCGCTTCATTTCCATATTTACCTTTGCCTTTTTTCTCGCTTTATTTTCTTATTTACCTTTGACTTTTTGTTCTTCTTTTCTTGCTTATTTTCTCATTTACCTTTGACTTCTTGTTCTTGTTTCTTGCTTATTTTCTTATTTACCTTTAACTTTTTGTTCTCTTTTCTTGCTTTATTGTCTTATTTACTTTTGATTTTTTTTCCGTTTTTTACTTTATTTTCTTATTTACCTTTGACTTTTTGTTCATTTTTCCTTGCTTATTTCTGATTTACCTTTGACTTTTTGTTCTTCTTTTCTTGCTTTATTGTCTTTTTTACCTTTGAATTTTTGTTATTCTTTTCTTGCTTTATTGTCTCATTTACTTTTGACTTTTTCTCCTCCTTTTTATTCTTGCCCCTTGAGTAATTCGCTTTCTTCTCCTTACCCCTCCTCCATCTCCTCACCAACATCACAGCCTCCCCCCCCCCTCTCCCACCTTTTTGAAACGTATTCAATTACTCCAACTTCACAGAACACAAAAGAGCAAAACAATTTGTTGACATCAAATCCTGGGATGATCCGGAACCGGAGGAGCATCAACCCGACAAAGCCATTGGATGTCGAGAAATGGCAAGTTACCATGATGCGATTTCGCGCTTAAAAATAGTTTTACGGCCGGTGAAGCCCCCGGGCGGGAAAATAAATATTGCCGCCTGGCGGGAAATAAACATTTCCGCCAGGCGGGAAAATAAATATTTTCTGCCAGGCGGCAAAAATAAATATTTACTGCCAGGCGGGAAAATAGATATTTCCGCCTGGCGGGAAAATAAATGTTTCCGCCTGGCGGGAAAATAAATGTTTCCGCCTGGCGGGGAAATAAATGTTTCCGCCTGGCGGGAAAATAAATAGGTCCGCCAGGCGGGAAAATAAATATCCCCGCCTGGAGGGAAAAAAATTATTTCCGCCCGGTGGGAAAATAAAGGTTTCTGCCGGGCGGGAAAATAAAGATTTCCCGCCTGGCGGGGAAATAAAGATTTTCCGCCTGGCGGGGAAATAAATATTTACGCCGGGCGGGAAAATAAATATTTCCGCCGGGCGGGAAAATAAATATTTACGCCGGGCGGGAAAATAAATATTTCCGCCGAGCGGGAAAATAAATATTTTTCGCCGGGCTGGAAAATAAATATTTCCTCTGGGCGGGAAAATAAATATTTTCCGCCAGGCGGGAAAGTAAATATTTTCCACCAGGCGGGAAAATATATATTTCCGCCAGGCAGGGAAATAAATATTTCCGCCAGGCGGGAAAAGAAATATTTCTGCCTGGCTGGAAAATAAATATTTTCTGCCGGGCGGGAAAATAAATATTTCCGCCAGGCGAGAAAATAAAAATTTCTGCCAGGCGGGAAATTAAACATTTCCGCCAGGCGGGAAAATAAACATTTCCGCCAGGCAGGAAAATAAATATTTTTTCCAGCTAGAAAAGTAAATATTTCCACCAGGTGGGAAAATAAATATTTCTGCCAGCGTGGAAACAAATATTTCCATCAGGCGGGAAAATGAATATTTCTGCCTGGAGGGAAAATAAATATTCCCACCAGGCGGTAAAATAAATATTTTCCGCCGGGCGGGAAAATAAATATTTCCGCCAGGCAAAATAAATATTTCCGCCAGGCAGGAAACTAAATACATCCGCCAGGCAGGAAAATAAATATCTCCGCCAGGCGGGAAAATAAATAGTTCTGCCAGGCTGGAAAATAAAAATTTTCGCCAGGCGGGAAAATAAACATTTCCGCCAGGCGGGGAAATAAATATTTCCGCCAGGCGGGAAAATAAATATTTCCCGCCAGGCGGGAAAATCAATATTTTCTGCCAGGTGGGAAAGTAAATATTTTCCGCTAGGCGGGAAAATAAATATTTTTGGCCGGCCGGGAAAGTAAATATTTTCCGCCGGGCGGGAAAGTAAATATTTCCGCTGGGCGGGAAAATTAATATTTCCGCCTGGCGGGAAAATTAATATTTCCGGCAGGCGGAAAAATTAATATTTTCACCAGGCAGGAATATAAATATTTTTGGCAGGCGGGAAAATAGATATTTCCTCCAGGCGGGAAAATAAATATTTCCGCCAGGCGGGAAAATATAGATTTTCTGCCAGGCAGGAAAATGAAGATTTTCCGCCTGGCGGGAAAATAAAGATTTTCCGCCAGGCGGGAAAATAAAGATATTCCGCCTGGCGGGAAAATAAATATTTCTGCCAGGCGGGAAAATAAATATTTCCGCCATGCTGAAAAATAAACATTTCCGCCGGGCAGGAATATTTTCTCTGGGCGGGAAAATTAATATTTACGCTGGGCGGGAAAATTAATATTTACGCCAGGCGGGAAAATAAATATTTCCGCCTTGCGGGAAAATAAATATTCCCGCCAGGCGGGAAAATAAATATTTCCGCCAGGCAGGAAAATAGAGATTTTCCGCCAGGCAGGAAAATAGAGATTTTCCGCCAGGCGGGAAATAGAGATTTTCCGCCAGGCGGGAAATAGAGATTTCTGCCAGGTGGGAAAATAAATATTTCCGCTAGCAGGAAAATAAATATTTCCGCTGGGCGGGAAAATAAATATTTCCGCCAGGCGGGAAAATTAATATTTTCCGCCAGGCGGGAAAATTAATATTTTCCGCCAGGCGGGAAAATAAATATTTTTCGCCAGGCGGGAAAATAAATATTTCCGCCAGCGGCCATCTTCATTTTCCTACTTTCATATTTTCTATCCGAGAGGGGAAAATAACGTCTTTTCAAAGTGAAAGTTTTAGAATTCGGAGAGAAAATATGAAAGTAGGAAAAAGAACAGAAAGGACAGGTGTATATGTTGGACGATGAATTCCTTTTTTTTTTTTCAGTAGCAAAGAAATATTTTTCCTTTGATATCAAGATCGCTCTTCTGATGCTTATGAAATATTGATACTACGTCTCTTCCAGCATTGCAGGTAGTTTGGAGTTTCGTGAAATGTAAACCAGATTATATTTTTAGGGACGTCATTAGTTATGAAACGAAAAATTATAATAGTTTAAATAAATTTGAAGAATAAGGAATGTTACCAATCGAAAGAAGTAAGAAAATATTGAGACCAATAAGAGAGTCATGAATATCAAGTCAGTGTATGAAGAAATAATACCAATTCCCTAATATCGCAAGAGGGTCTGCCCCTCTCTTTTATTCTTCTCCTGTACTTCTCTTTCTCCCTATTTCCTAAATCTTACCCATCCCGAGTACCTGCCTTTGAGCCATAAACTGGATTGTATCCAGGGGTACTCTTCCTTTCCCCATATTCCCCACTTCCCTATTAATATTATTATTATTATTATTATTATTATTATTATTATTCAGAGCATGAATTATTATTATTCAACTATGACCTCAAGTACAGAAATTAAGAAACTTGTGTTTGATTTGCCATTTATAGTATACACCAGAAGGTAAAAAAGAAAAATGAGATTTATCTCCAAGAAAACGACAGATCTTCCTCAAAGGAAAATGAATGTATGAATATGGGAAATGGAGTATGAAGAAAGTATCAGAAGAATACCAATTGTAGCGTGAGTATTCACGAGTCGATATATTTTTTATTTAAAAACATATTTAGATATACTGTATTTATAATCGCAATTTTTACTATTTATGTAAAATAAAAAAACAATATTCAAGTAAATATAAGATTATGTATATATGTTATAAATTGTAAGATTGGAAATGTGTATTTCATAATAAAAGAAAAAATTAACTCTTAAAAAGCGGGTTAATTTAAAAAACAAAGAAAAAAAAGAAAAAAAAAACCGGCTGTCACTGGTAAACTGGTCCTCCAATTGTTGAAATTCGTTTTTTTTTTTCCAACACTTCTACTACACTATTCACAACAAACTACTTATAGATTTTATTAATTCACAAAATATTGAGATTTATTATTTCAAAAACACTCAACAACAGTATCATGACGAAGTAAAAGCCAATCACATTTTTTTACTTTAACTATTCGTATATTGAATTTCAATAAGGTTTAAAGGTCGCTTATGAATGGCAGAGGCAAGGGACAGTGATATTGCCCTAGCAAGCAGGACAATGCCCCAGAGAACGACCATATACACAAATGATCAGCGACCAAGCCCCATCTCCACCCGAGTTAGGACCAAGGAGAGCCAGGCAATTTCTGCTGTGGACTCAGCATCTTTAGCTCATGAGGATGGTGAGGTTGCAGTGACCAAAGGAACTAACGAGTTTGAGCATTCGCCAGTCAGGGACTATACCACATCGGCTCCATAATCTTGAGGGTATAATATTAAACCATTTTTAAATTAGCTATCAATCAATCAATCAATTGAGCAGCTCATTTCTGCAAAGTTGAATAATCATAATCTTTGTTTATTCAGAGATCTCTTAAAATTAGCGCATGAATTATTAATTTATATATGCCATTACATCCATTTTTAAGCGACGACGACGGGAACGTCCTACGTAAAAATATATATAGGCCTAAAAAATTAGTACAGGAAAGGGAATAAAACTATAAGGCTATCCAAACCCCCCCCCCTTTTTTTTTTTTTTTTTTTTATTATTGTGAGCATAAATTATTACATCTCTTTTCAAGCGACGGGAAGTTCCTACGTAAAAACATATTAAGGCCTAAAAATTACAAGAAATTGCATAATATTGTTAGGCCTAACCAACCAAAAAAAATTAATTTTGATCATATCTATTGCAATTTAAGGACACTGAATATCGATAATCCCTTTTAAAACCAGAATCTCAGTTCCAAGGGCAAAGAGATAAATCTGTACGTGCTGGAAATATGACTCAACTGTTAAAATTCCCTCCGGTTCGTATAAAACTCTAGTTTCATCGTCACGTTTGCAAGCTACCCTGTATTTCATGATCTGGGGGAAACTGATTTTTTTAGCAATGGTGTTTTCAAGTCTTTCTGGATGAATGTTTGCTTCGGATTTGTAGAGATTTGTGGAATTTCTTATTTGTTTATGGAAATTCTGTTTCTCGAAAAAAAAAAAAAAAAAAAAAAACTTGTCTGGAGAGTTGATTTTTTAAGAAAAAAACAACAGCAATCTTGTCTTAAGACAGTTTTTCAAAAAGAAAAAAATACAACCTTGTCTTGATAGTCGTTTTCAAGAAAAAATAACAGCAATCTTGTCTCAAGACAGTTTTTCAAAAGAAAAAATACAACCTTGTCATGTTAGTCGTTTTTAAGAAAAAAACCAACAGCAATCTTGTCTTGAGACAGTTTTTCAAAAAGAAAAAATACAACAACCTTGTCTTGATAGTCGTTTGTAAGAAAAAACAACAGCAATCTTGTCTTGAGACAGTTTTTCAAAAAGAAAAAATACAACAACCTTGTCATGATAGTTGTTTAAAAAAAAAAAAAAAATCTTGTCTTAAGACAGTTTTTCAAAAAGAAAAAATACAACCACCTTGTTTTGATAGTCGTTTTTAAGAAAAAAACTACAGCAATCTTGTCTCAAGACAGTTTTTCAAAAGAAAAAATACAACAAAAGGAAAAACAACAACAACCTTGTCTTGATAGTCGTTTTTAAGAAAAAAAACAACAGCAATCTTGTCTTAAGACAGTTTTTCAAAAAGAAAAAATACAACAACCTTGTCATGATAGTTGTTTTTTAAGAAGAAAAAATCAACAGCAATCTTGTCTGAAGACAGTTTTTCAAGAAGAAAATATACAACAACCTTGTCTTGATTGTCGTTTTTAAGAAAAAAACAAAAGCAATCTTGTCTTGAGACAGTTTTTCAAAAAGAAAAAATACAACAACCTTGTCTTGAGAGTTGTTTTAAGAAAAAACAACAGCAAATTTCTCCCGAGTAATAATATAAGTATGAATTCTTTCATTTGGGTTTCTTGCATGCTGTTTTTACAACTAGGGTTTTAGCTTGGCTAGTGTTAATAGTGATAATAATATAACTTACCCCAATGCACCATGAAATTGTGAACAGAGTTTCTTACACTTGGGCTTCTTGCATCCTGCTTTTCCAACTAGGGTTGTAGCTTGGCTAGTGATAATAATAGAACTTACCCCAATGCACCATGAAATTGTGAACAGAATCTCTTACACTTGGGCTTCTTGCATCCTGCTTTTCCAACTAGGGTTGTAGCTTGGCTAGTGATAATAATATAACTTACCCCAATGCACCATGAAATTGTGAACAGAATCTCTTACACTTGGGCTTCTTGCATCCTGCTTTTCCAACTAGGGTTGTAGCTTGGCTAGTGATAATAATATAACTTACCCCAATGCACCATGAAATTGTGAACAGAATCTCTTACACTTGGGCTTCTTGCATCCTGCTTTTCCAACTAGGGTTGTAGCTTGGCTAGTGATAATAATATAACTTACCCCAATGCACCATGAAATTGTGAACAGAATCTCTTACACTTGGGCTTCTTGCATCCTGCTTTTCCAACTAGGGTTGTAGCTTGGCTAGTGATAATAGTGATAATAATAGAACTTACCCCAATGCACCATGAAATTGTGAACAGAGTTTCTTACACTTGGGCTTCTTGCATCCTGCTTTTCCAACTAGGGTTGTAGCTTGGCTAGTGATAATAATATAACTTACCCCAATGCACCATGAAATTGTGAACAGAATCTCTTACACTTGGGCTTCTTGCATCCTGCTTTTCCAACTAGGGTTGTAGCTTGGCTAGTGATAATAATATAACTTACCCCAATGCACCATGAAATTGTGAACAGAATCTCTTACACTTGGGCTTCTTGCATCCTGCTTTTCCAACTAGGGTTGTAGCTTGGCTAGTGATAATAATATAACTTACCCCAATGCACCATGAAATTGTGAACAGAATCTCTTACACTTGGGCTTCTTGCATCCTGCTTTTCCAACTAGGGTTGTAGCTTGGCTAGTGATAATAGTGATAATAATATAACTTACCCCAATGCACCATGAAATTGTGAGCAAAATTTCTTACACTTGGGCTTCTTGCATCCTGCTTTCCCATCTAAGGTTGTAGCTTGGCTAGTGATAATAGTGATAATAATAGAACTTACCCCAATGCACCATGAAATTGTGAACAGAGTTTCTTACACTTGGGCTTCTTGCATCCTGCTTTCCCATCTAAGGTTGTAGCTTGGCTAGTGATAATAGTGATAATAATAGAACTTACCCCAATGCACCATGAAATTGTGAACAGAGTTTCTTACACTTGGGCTTCTTGCATCCTGCTTTTCCAACTAGGGTTGTAGCTTGGCTAGTGATAATAGTGATAATAATAGAACTTACCCCAATGCACCATGAAATTGTGAACAGAGTTTCTTACACTTGGGCTTCTTGCATCCTGCTTTTCCAACTAGGGTTGTAGCTTGGCTAGTGATAATAGTGATAATAATAGAACTTACCCCAATGCACCATGAAATTGTGAACAGAGTTTCTTACACTTGGGCTTCTTGCATCCTGCTTTCCCATCTAAGGTTGTAGCTTGGCTAGTGATAATAGTGATAATAATAGAACTTACCCCAATGCACCATGAAATTGTGAACAGAGTTTCTTACACTTGGGCTTCTTGCATCCTGCTTTCCCATCTAAGGTTGTAGCTTGGCTAGTGATAATAGTGATAATAATAGAACTTACCCCAATGCACCATGAAATTGTGAACAGAGTTTCTTACACTTGGGCTTCTTGCATCCTGCTTTTCCAACTAGGGTTGTAGCTTGGCTAGTGATAATAGTGATAATAATAGAACTTACCCCAATGCACCATGAAATTGTGAACAGAGTTTCTTACACTTGGGCTTCTTGCATCCTGCTTTTCCAACTAGGGTTGTAGCTTGGCTAGTGATAATAGTGATAATAATAGAACTTACCCCAATGCACCATGAAATTGTGAACAGAGTTTCTTACACTTGGGCTTCTTGCATCCTGCTTTTCCAACTAGGGTTGTAGCTTGGCTAGTGATAATAGTGATAATAATAGAACTTACCCCAATGCACCATGAAATTGTGAACAGAGTTTCTTACACTTGGGCTTCTTGCATCCTGCTTTTCCAACTAGGGTTGTAGCTTGGCTAGTGATAATAGTGATAATAATAGAACTTACCCCAATGCACCATGAAATTGTGAACAGAGTTTCTTACACTTGGGCTTCTTGCATCCTGCTTTCCCATCTAAGGTTGTAGCTTGGCTAGTGATAATAGTGATAATAATAGAACTTACCCCAATGCACCATGAAATTGTGAACAGAGTTTCTTACACTTGGGCTTCTTGCATCCTGCTTTTCCAACTAGGGTTGTAGCTTGGCTAGTGATAATAGTGATAATAATAGAACTTACCCCAATGCACCATGAAATTGTGAACAGAGTTTCTTACACTTGGGCTTCTTGCATCCTGCTTTCCCATCTAAGGTTGTAGCTTGGCTAGTGATAATAGTGATAATAATAGAACTTACCCCAATGCACCATGAAATTGTGAACAGAGTTTCTTACACTTGGGCTTCTTGCATCCTGCTTTCCCATCTAAGGTTGTAGCTTGGCTAGTGATAATAGTGATAATAATATAACTTACCCCAATGCACCATGAAATTGTGAGCAAAATTTCTTACACTTGGGCTTCTTGCATCCTGCTTTCCCATCTAAGGTTGTAGCTTGGCTAGTGATAATAGTGA
Source organism: Palaemon carinicauda (assembly GCF_036898095.1). Classification (NCBI taxonomy): domain Eukaryota; kingdom Metazoa; phylum Arthropoda; class Malacostraca; order Decapoda; family Palaemonidae; genus Palaemon; species Palaemon carinicauda. The sequence goes on along the minus strand of NC_090728.1, from coordinate 52,156,074 downwards.
TAATAATAGAACTTACCCCAATGCACCATGAAATTGTGAACAGAGTTTCTTACACTTGGGCTTCTTGCATCCTGCTTTCCCATCTAAGGTTGTAGCTTGGCTAGTGATAATAGTGATAATAATAGAACTTACCCCAATGCACCATGAAATTGTGAACAGAGTTTCTTACACTTGGGCTTCTTGCATCCTGCTTTTCCAACTAGGGTTGTAGCTTGGCTAGTGATAATAGTGATAATAATATAACTTACCCCAATGCACCATGAAATTGTGAACAGAGTTTCTTACACTTGGGCTTCTTGCATCCTGCTTTCCCATCTAAGGTTGTAGCTTGGCTAGTGATAATAGTGATAATAATAGAACTTACCCCAATGCACCATGAAATTGTGAACAGAGTTTCTTACACTTGGGCTTCTTGCATCCTGCTTTCCCATCTAAGGTTGTAGCTTGGCTAGTGATAATAGTGATAATAATATAACTTACCCCAATGCACCATGAAATTGTGAGCAAAATTTCTTACACTTGGGCTTCTTGCATCCTGCTTTCCCATCTAAGGTTGTAGCTTGGCTAGTGATAATAGTGATAATAATAGAACTTACCCCAATGCACCATGAAATTGTGAACAGAGTTTCTTACACTTGGGCTTCTTGCATCCTGCTTTCCCATCTAAGGTTGTAGCTTGGCTAGTGATAATAGTGATAATAATAGAACTTACCCCAATGCACCATGAAATTGTGAACAGAGTTTCTTACACTTGGGCTTCTTGCATCCTGCTTTCCCATCTAAGGTTGTAGCTTGGCTAGTGATAATAATATAACTTACCCCAATGCACCATGAAATTGTGAACAGAGTTTCTTACACTTGGGCTTCTTGCATCCTGCTTTCCCATCTAAGGTTGTAGCTTGGCTAGTGATAATAGTGATAATAATAGAACTTACCCCAATGCACCATGAAATTGTGAACAGAGTTTCTTACACTTGGGCTTCTTGCATCCTGCTTTCCCATCTAAGGTTGTAGCTTGGCTAGTGATAATAGTGATAATAATATAACTTACCCCAATGCACCATGAAATTGTGAGCAAAATTTCTTACACTTGGGCTTCTTGCATCCTGCTTTCCCATCTAAGGTTGTAGCTTGGCTAGTGATAATAGTGATAATAATAGAACTTACCCCAATGCACCATGAAATTGTGAACAGAGTTTCTTACACTTGGGCTTCTTGCATCCTGCTTTCCCATCTAAGGTTGTAGCTTGGCTAGTGATAATAGTGATAATAATAGAACTTACCCCAATGCACCATGAAATTGTGAACAGAGTTTCTTACACTTGGGCTTCTTGCATCCTGCTTTTCCAACTAGGGTTGTAGCTTGGCTAGTGATAATAGTGATAATAATAGAACTTACCCCAATGCACCATGAAATTGTGAACAGAGTTTCTTACACTTGGGCTTCTTGCATCCTGCTTTCCCATCTAAGGTTGTAGCTTGGCTAGTGATAATAGTGATAATAATAGAACTTACCCCAATGCACCATGAAATTGTGAACAGAGTTTCTTACACTTGGGCTTCTTGCATCCTGCTTTTCCAACTAGGGTTGTAGCTTGGCTAGTGATAATAGTGATAATAATATAACTTACCCCAATGCACCATGAAATTGTGAGCAAAATTTCTTACACTTGGGCTTCTTGCATCCTGCTTTCCCATCTAAGGTTGTAGCTTGGCTAGTGATAATAGTGATAATAATAGAACTTACCCCAATGCACCATGAAATTGTGAACAGAGTTTCTTACACTTGGGCTTCTTGCATCCTGCTTTTCCAACTAGGGTTGTAGCTTGGCTAGTGATAATAGTGATAATAATAGAACTTACCCCAATGCACCATGAAATTGTGAACAGAGTTTCTTACACTTGGGCTTCTTGCATCCTGCTTTCCCATCTAAGGTTGTAGCTTGGCTAGTGATAATAGTGATAATAATAGAACTTACCCCAATGCACCATGAAATTGTGAACAGAGTTTCTTACACTTGGGCTTCTTGCATCCTGCTTTTCCAACTAGGGTTGTAGCTTGGCTAGTGATAATAGTGATAATAATAGAACTTACCCCAATGCACCATGAAATTGTGAACAGAGTTTCTTACACTTGGGCTTCTTGCATCCTGCTTTTCCAACTAGGGTTGTAGCTTGGCTAGTGATAATAGTGATAATAATAGAACTTACCCCAATGCACCATGAAATTGTGAACAGAGTTTCTTACACTTGGGCTTCTTGCATCCTGCTTTTCCAACTAGGGTTGTAGCTTGGCTAGTGATAATAGTGATAATAATAGAACTTACCCCAATGCACCATGAAATTGTGAACAGAGTTTCTTACACTTGGGCTTCTTGCATCCTGCTTTCCCATCTAAGGTTGTAGCTTGGCTAGTGATAATAGTGATAATAATAGAACTTACCCCAATGCACCATGAAATTGTGAACAGAGTTTCTTACACTTGGGCTTCTTGCATCCTGCTTTCCCATCTAAGGTTGTAGCTTGGCTAGTGATAATAGTGATAATAATAGAACTTACCCCAATGCACCATGAAATTGTGAACAGAGTTTCTTACACTTGGGCTTCTTGCATCCTGCTTTTCCAACTAGGGTTGTAGCTTGGCTAGTGATAATAGTGATAATAATAGAACTTACCCCAATGCACCATGAAATTGTGAACAGAGTTTCTTACACTTGGGCTTCTTGCATCCTGCTTTTCCAACTAGGGTTGTAGCTTGGCTAGTGATAATAGTGATAATAATAGAACTTACCCCAATGCACCATGAAATTGTGAACAGAGTTTCTTACACTTGGGCTTCTTGCATCCTGCTTTCCCATCTAAGGTTGTAGCTTGGCTAGTGATAATAGTGATAATAATAGAACTTACCCCAATGCACCATGAAATTGTGAACAGAGTTTCTTACACTTGGGCTTCTTGCATCCTGCTTTTCCAACTAGGGTTGTAGCTTGGCTAGTGATAATAGTGATAATAATAGAACTTACCCCAATGCACCATGAAATCGTGAACAGAGTTTCTTACACTTGGGCTTCTTGCATCCTGCTTTTCCAACTAGGGTTGTAGCTTGGCTAGTGATAATAGTGATAGTATTATAACTTACCCCAATGCACCATGAAATTGTGAACAGAGTTTCTTACACTCGGGCTTCTTGCATCCTGCTTTCCCAACTAGGGTTGTAGCTTGGCTAGTGATAATAGTGATAATAATACAACTTACCCCAATGAACCATGAAATTATGAACAGAGTTTCTTACACTTCACCGAAAATAACTAAACGAATTCTTA
>NC_090728.1:52142751-52147751 GCF_036898095.1 Palaemon carinicauda | reverse complement strand
TTATAGGTCGATGGAGTTCTCGTCAAATATGTACCGCAACCAGAATTTACTTCCTGGGTCCTGGCTCGCAGAATTTTTTTTTTTTTTTTTTTTTTTTTTTGGCCAGTCTATTAACATCTCTGCGAAATTGCAAACTGCAATGAAAGATGGATGTTCACAATGACAAAGTGTTGTTTGAATCAACAAAGTGTCGTTTGAATTGACAAATTGTTACATACAAGTATATGCGACCCGTCAAAAATGTCGGCTAAATATTTAAATAGATATAGACACACACAGTCAACCCTTCCCATTCCATCCCCGTTTCCTAACTACTACGCGACAATTATGGTTTCCAAGTATACCTCTCGAGATACCCCCATCTCACCCGGGTATGACCATTTTCTCTCCCCCTACCCAAGGGACAGGGAGAGACCGAGTAGTGATATGTCTGATAATACCGCTCAGCGTAGCAGGATATACATATATATATATATATATATATATATATATATATATATATATATATAATTTATATATGTATATATACAGTATGTATATAAAATGTATATATATATATATATATATATATATATATATGTATATATATATATATATATATATATATATATATATATATATATATATAAAACCAGGCACTTGCTCTATATTATATAGGGCAGAAGCCTTCATATCAATTCACTTGCCCAAAAATTGTGTCACCTTTGACAACTTGTTAATTGTAATCTGAGAATAATCATAAATAGCTATTTTCTGGATCAATCTATTGACAACTGCTAGTCTTGTTTGTAGTGTTCATAGATTCTTGAAGATCTCTTGATAAGTATTTATATAATGTATACTGTAAATGCTCTTCACACTCCCCTAGAGAGATTAGTTCACCAAACTTTCAACTGGGCTCCACAAGGCACTAGAAGAGTTGGAAGACCCAGGCCTACATGGCTGAGGACTATGAAGCGTGAAGTAGGAGATGATGAATAGAGAAGTATTGATTTAAAAGCTAAAGATAGAGACGATTAGCGAAATCTAAGGCCAAATAGGCATTGGAAGAGATGATGATACAGTAAATACGTTCCAAGAGCCTGTTTAAAGGTTTAAGGTGTAAAGACCGCTCATGAATGGCAGGGGCAAGGGACAGTGACATTGCCCTATGAAGCAAGACAATGCCCTAGAGACTGACCATATACACTTATGACCAGCGCGCAAGCCCCCTCACCACCTAAGCTAGTACCAAGGAGTGCCAGGCAATGGCTGCTGATGATTCAATAGATAGACCTATAGGCTCCCCAACCCCCCCATCCTTAGCTCACAAGGATGGTGAGGTTCCAGCTTCCAAAGAAACTAACGAGTTTGAGCGGGACTTGAACCCGAGTTTGGCGTTCACCAGTCAGGGAAATTACTACATCGGCCACCACAACCCAAAAGTTCTGAAGTCCAACATGATTAACTTAAAACCATCAACTGCTAACTTTCTTTAGTTTTTAGTTTGTTGGTTTTTATAAAACTAGTGAGCTAGATTTCTACATTTGTGTCAGGAATCACTACATCTAATCCTTCTTAAGAAGTTAAAATGAAATATCTTTTGACCTCACACATGTTCTTATCTTTCAAAGTCTATAAGTTTTGTGTCATTATTTTGATGGTTTACTGCATTATACGTGTGTTTTCTTGGATATGAAGCTAAAGTCTATAGTTTCCAAAGTCCAAAGTTAAAGGATATGGTCTGTAATAGGTTAAATATAAAATATAGATGCTAATAAAGCCTACAGCTATTTTTGAGAGTGGAAACCAAATTCCAACATAAAAAAATTGTATTCCAAATCCTCTTTCGATTATTATTATTATTATTATTATTATTATTTTTATTATTATTAATATTATTATTATTAGCAGTATTATTATTATTATTATTATTATTATTATTATTTGCTAAGCTACAACCCTAGTTGGAAAAGCTGGATGCTATAAGCCCAGGGGCTCCAACAAGGAAAATAGCCCAGTAAGGAAAGGAAACAAGAAAAAATGAAATATCTCCCGAACAGTAACATCATTAAAATAAATATTTCTTATATAAACAATAAAAACCTTAACAAACCAAGAGAAAGAGATAAAAGATAAAATAGTGTGCCCGAGTGTACCCTCAAGTAAGAGAACTCTAACCCAAGACAGAGTGAAGTAAAATGCAGGACTGGAAAGCTGTGTTGCCTGAGATGATTTCATTTGTTCTACTGTCCTTCCATTAAATGGAATTAACATCGAGTTGACGAAGTTCAGCTTGTTCCTCCTCTTGGCTCTCGTATGAAATGGCCCCTTGGGCAGGAGAGGACAAAAACAATTTGATTAGATTTGACAAACTTCTTCACGGGGTGAGGAGAATCCTTGCTTCCGATCTGCTTTCATTGCTAGTTCTCTTTGTCATATGAAGAGGTTGTTTTATTTTAATGTAAAACTTATGATTTTAGTTTTATTTCAACAAATAATATAGCGAGAGACTCTTAGGATAAATAAAGAATCATGGAAGAAACTATATTGATGAATGTACACTGTTAAAAATGTGCCGTAAAAAACTGTAAAAATCCTGGAATAAATGTTTCTAGACATTTAACGTTTTAAAATGATTATATTGACGTAAAGCAGTGATATTACGGTCATCAACCCGTAAAAGAAAATAAACAGGGTAGGGTAAAATTACAATCGCCTGATATACGGCTGAGAACTATATTTCACGGAGAATTTCCGATTAAAATTACGGTTTTTTTAAACAATGCAGCTTCTAGCATCAACTCCCCTCCTTCAGTTTTCTTGACCATAGCAGACATTGGTGCCCATTTAGTTATGGGTGGACTGACTGGTAGTAGCCTGGGTTAACTTTATAAAGATATAATGTAAATATTAAGTATTAAATAAGGTTGCATAAGGAGATAGGTGTGTTTGTGTATTTTATGTTCGTCACGTAACAGCTATTGTTATTTCTTTGCACACACGCACATATAAAGTTTTGTTAAAGTTTTTATAGTTTATATAGGAAATATTTATTTTGATGTTACTATTCTTAAAATATTCCATTTTTCCTTTTTTCCTTTCCATACTGGGCTATTTTCAGTGTTGGAGCCCCTGAGCTTATATTATTATTATTATTATTATTATTATTATTATTACTACTACTACGACTTGCTAGGCTAGTTGGAAAGGCAGGATGCTATAAGCCCAGGGGCTCCAACAGGAAAAATAGCCCAGTGAGGAAAGGAAAAAAGAAAAAAGAAAATATTTAAGAGTAGCAACCTTATAAAATAAATATCTCATATATAAGCTATATAAACTTTAAGAAAACAAGAGGAAGAGAAATTAGATAGAATAGTGTGCCCGAGTGAACTCTCAAGCAAGAGGGTTTTTCCAACTAGGGTTATAGCTTAGCAAGTAATAATAATAATAATAATAATAATAATAATAATAGCTTAGCAAGTAATAATAATAATAATAATAATAATAATAATAATAATAATAATAATAATAATAATAATAATAATAGCTTAGCAAGTAATAATAATAATAATAATAATAATAATAATAATAATAATAATAATAATGATAATAATATAAATCTTAATAATAATAATAATAGAAAATAATAATAATAATAATAATAATAATAATAATAATAATAGCTTACCAAGTAATAATAATAATAATAATAATAATAATAATAATAATAATAATAATAATAATAATGATAATAATATAAATCTTAATAATAATAATAATAGTAATAATAATAATAATAATGATGATAATAAAAATCTTAATAATAATAATAATAATAATAATAATAATAATAATAATAATAATAATAATACAATTTATAAAAATCACTACTTTCACTCGTCCGTATCCATACTGTCCCAAGTACAAATGCGAAGAATACATTTTGAAATTCATGCGCAGAAGCACTCTCAGCCTAAGATTCGGATCTAGCAAGGAATGGTTCATGAGACTATAAAAGAGATTTGAATGTATGCAATTCCGGCCACGCTCCGTCCACTCGGAATATGATATTAGCTAGCCGTAAAACGTGATCCAGCTGCGAGGTCTTTTGTGTGCACCTGTATTCATTCGCTGGAAGCGTCCTGGAACGTACATGGATGCTAGCTGTGTTTCTCTCTCTCTCTCTCTCTCTCTCTCTCTCTCTCTCTCTCTCTCTCTCTCTCTCTCTCTCTCTCTCTCTCTCAATGGTGGACATTAACGAGAGATCAAAATTCTCTCTCTCTCTCTCTCTCTCTCTCTCTCTCTCTCTCTCTCTCTCTCTCTCTCTCTCTCTCTCTCTCTCTCTCTCTCTCTCTCTGAATGGTGGACATTCAACGAGAGATCAAAATTTCTCTCTCAATGGCGGACATTAACGAGAGATCAAAATTCTCTCTCTCTCTCTCTCTCTCTCCTCTCCTCTCTCTCTCTCTCTCTCTCTCTCTCTCTCTCTCTCTCTCTCTCTCTAATTGAATGAACACCCAGGCTCCAGCGCAGGGTCATATGACTCAAATTCATAATCCCGTATCATGCTTTGAAAAGTTTACGATACTCAAATGTCTTTTTATATTAAAAATGTTATACTTTTTAGTAAATGAAAATGGTTTAATAAGTTTGAGAAAAAGTACCCAAGATATTACATGAGTTGTCAGCTGTCTGATATGAGACTTTCATTATGCAAAATGATATTGCAACTATTAATTCGTTTTATTTTGCCCATTGCCATTTTTGCGAAAATGCTTTCATGATGAATTATTATATTATTATTATTATTATTATTATTATTATTATTATTATTATTATTATTATTATTATTATTATTATTATTATTTTTATTTCAAGCCCCAGTAATTAACTATTTCGTGTCAAAGAAGTTTTTGAGGACAATTTTCACTCACTAACACAAAAATAAAAATATGTACTATTTATGTAAATGGATAGATTATTTTATATACTGTATATATATATATATATATATATAT
>NC_090728.1:52125251-52127751 GCF_036898095.1 Palaemon carinicauda | reverse complement strand
TAAGAAGATTAAAATCTTAATAAAATCTAGACTACTAACATCAAGTCTATAAATATATTTCTTTTAAGAAGATTAAAATCTTGATAAAATCTATACTGCTAATATCAAGTTTAGAAATATATTTCTTTTAAGAAGTTTAAAATCTTAATAAAAACTAGACTAACAACATCAAGTCTAGAAATATATTTCTTTTAAGAAGTTTAAAATCATGTTAAAATCTAGACTACTATAACATCAAGTCTATAAATATATTTCTTTCAAGAAGTTTAAAATATTGATAAAATCTAGACTACTAACATCAAGTCTATAAATATATTTTTTAAGACGTTTAAAATCTTGATAAAGTCTAGACTGCTAACATCAAGTCTATAAATATATTTCTTTCAAGAAGTTTAAAATATTGATAAAATCTAGACTACTAACATCAAGTCTATAAATATATTTCTTTTAAGAAGATTAAAATCTTGATAAAATCTATACTGCTAATATCAAGTTTAGAAATATATTTCTTTTAAGAAGTTTAAAATCTTAATAAAAACTAGACTATAACATCAAGTCTATAAATATATTTCTTTCAAGAAGTTTAAAATCTTGATAAAATCTAGACTACTAACATCAAGTCTATAAATATATTTTTTAAGACGTTTAAAATCTTGATAAAGTCTAGACTGCCAACATCAAGTCTATAAATATATTTCTTTTAAGAAGTTTAAAATCGTAATAAAATCTAGACTACTAACATCAAGTCTATAAACATATTTCTTTTAAGACGTTTAAAATCTTGATAAAGTCTAGACTGCTAACATCAAGTCTAGAAATATATTTCTTTAAAGAAGTTTAAAATCTTGATAAAATCTAGACTACTAACATCAAGTCTATAAATATATTTATTTTGAGAAGTTTAAAATCTTAATAAAATCTATACTACTAACGTTAAGTCTATAAATATATTTCTTTTAAGAAGTTTAACATCTTACTAAAATCTAGACTACTAACATCAAGTCTATAAATATATTTCTTTTAAGAAGTTTAACATCTTAATAAAATCTAGACTACTAACTTCAAGTCTATAAATATATTTCTTTTAAGAAGTTTAAAATCATGTTAAAATCTAGACTACTAACATCAAGTCTATAAATATATTTCTTTTAAGAAGTTTAAAATATTGATAAAAACTAGACTACTAACATCAAGTTTATAAATATATTTCTTTTAAGGTTAAAATCTTGATAAAAACTAGACTACTAACATCAAGTCTATAAATATATTTCTTTTAAGAAGTTTAACATCTTAATAAAAACTAGACTACTAACATCAAGTTTATAAATATATTTCTTTTAAGAAGATTAAAATCTTGATAAAAAATAGAGTACTAACATCAAGTCTATAAATATATATCTTTTAAGAAGTTTAAAATCTTAAAATCTAGACTACTAACATCAAGTCTATAAATATATTTATTTTAAGAAGTTTAAAATCTTAATAAAAACTAGACTAACACAAAGTCTATAAATATATATCTTTCAAGAAGTTTAACATCTTAATAAAATCTAGACTACCAGTATGAAGTCTAGGAAGCTTACATTAATTTTTTTATATAAATAAAACGTTCGGAAAACTTGAAACGCCTTCGGGAAGTTTAGAATGCAACATGAATTTTAAACAGCTTGCATATACATTTCAGTTGCTTGAAGCCTCAAATGGATACTTCACAATATATTTCAATATGTTTACATATATACATTTCAAAAGGTATTTTTAAACTATGTTCAGCATTTCAGTATGATTTTTTAATGTTTGCGGAAAGTTGGTATTCTAAAGGAAATCTAGATCGCCTTCAAGCATCTTTAGATAGTGTACGATTTGCCTTTTGTTTCGAAAGGTAATATCAACAGTAAAATGTCAACGTAGAGTTTAGAATACTTGAATGGAGTCTAAAAGAAATTTTAGAATACGTTCTTAAACTTTGAAAATATCTAATACTTACATGGAGTCTAAAACATCTTAGGTTAATATAGCAAGTCTTAAAGAAATTTTAGAATACGTCCATAGAATTTCAGAATGACTACGTAAATTTTCAAATGCTTGCCTTAAGTTAATTAGTATAATAGAATTCCCTAATTTGCCTCAAGAAGACATTACAGTGACATCAGATTCGAAGGTATTTTCATGAAATCTTCTAAGCTAAGGAATATGTTGAGTTTCCTGAAACCTCCGTTCATTTAGGCACGTACTAACAGGAATATATCAGAAAGAAAAATATTCAAAAAATTATTCAACATTAATATAAAACCCTAAAATTAATATATATATATATATATATATATATATATATATATATATATATATATATATATATATATATATATATATATATATACACCTCTATAACATAAATTTTGATATTACTTCATTCTTTGAATGAATTTGAAACTATTTAAAATCGTTTTGTATTAGAACCATCGAATTCAATAACTTTTTTCAAGATAAAAATGTCTCG
>NC_090728.1:52117751-52122751 GCF_036898095.1 Palaemon carinicauda | reverse complement strand
CCTCGCGGGGAACTCAGACGACAGTGGACGACCGACTCCTCCGATTCCGGTTACTCGAAGCGGTACTCCCGTGAGCTCCTCCGTCGTCAGGATACCGAAGAGTCTGCCGGGTCTACGAAGAAGCTGGTCCGCGAACTGCAGAGGCAGCCGACGACGGAGTCCTCCTCGTCCCTGAGATTAACGCGCCAGTCCTCCTTGCATAGCGGTTCCGACAACCAGAGCCTGTGTCTTTTGCGTCAGTCAACGGTGGAAACTTACGACGACAACTCAACGACGGATTTCTCGCGACCTCAGTCTTGTAACAGCGGTCGGAACACCAGTATGGGAGGGACCATCGTGGACTTCCCATCAAACGCCTTTCCTCCCGACGCCGCCCATCCATCCTCTGTTACCACTGACCAGACCGTCCCGAAGGAGTACCCGAAGGATGCGGGGACTCCATATGACTGCAAGACTGAGGATGTGGTCTATGGTTACGACTACACCCTAACCATTCCAGCCACCATAAACGCGCCCCTGCTCTCCACGAACTCCTATTCCCTCATCAACCTCAGTGCCGTCGAGCTGGAAGCGGCCGAGCTCCACGAAATGCATATGAAGCTGCGAGCGCTTGGGCCGGAGCCCAAGAAGAAGAAGAAGAAGAGGATGGCCGGGGAGAAGGGCGACGTCTGTCCGAGTAAGGAAAGTGAGGCACTGCAGAAAGCGAGGGAGAGAGTCAGGAAGAGGAAAGCCGATGATGAGTTGCCCAAAAAGGTTCGGTGGTCCATCATGGCCACTGGACTCATACTGCTTCTTATGTCTGTTATATTAGTAGGCGCCACGCTCAAAATGGCTCCCCTTATAGACGAAATGGGTAAGTAGCAAATTCCATACAGAGATGATTATCTTTTGTTTTATTATTCAATAAAAACGTTGTGTACTTAATATGTTATCACTTGCATTAGAAACGACTCCTTGCCAAGGGAAAACTATCAGTGTTCAGAGAAAAATTAATATTAGCAAGGATTACTAACAAATGGAAAATTGTAGTTGCTCACTTAAGGAGCAGCCAACAAAACTGGGTTTTTAAGGAATGGTTTCATAAATAATCACAGATAAAAGAGATATAAGTTTTATTTAATTTTATGATTTTATTAATTTTTTTCTTTACTAGTAATCTGTTCAAAATGTTTTATTCTTCAGAGATATAATCTAAATACAAATCCCGTTTTCTCCCCATTTTATTATGATTAAAATATCTCGCAAAAACTATTGCAAAATTGGAAAATTTTATTTTATAAATAGATGAGAATTATAGAATATCAATGAAAACCCCGAGATGATATCATCCCTATTAATAGACAAATTATCGTGCTAAAGAGTAGGTGCAACACACGACTCACCTTTGTTAGGTCCGTATCGCCCACCTGTTGACGAGTATCAACTTTTCTGTAGACAAGAGAAAGGGCGTAGGGCCAGCTATCTCACCCTTTGAGTTTTTATATTAATGGAACTCTTAATCCTTTTGACTACAACCTTTCAAAATAGTAAATGTTATTATTATTATTATTATTATCATTATTATTATTATTATTATTATTATTATTATTATTATTATTATTATTTTTATTATTATTACAAACCAAGATGCAACGCATGTAGGAAAAGTAGGTGCCATTAGGGAAAACGGCTTATTGTGAAAAAGGAACGAAATTATAAAACGGATCATAAAAGAAAACGAAAAATCAAGATAAATAACAAAGTTCAATAGATACTAGATATACTGTAAAAATGGCCCTATGCCAATCAACTTAGTAAAACATGTGCTTTTATATATATATATATATATATATATATATATATATATATATATATATATATGTGTGTGTGTGTGTGTGTGTGTGTGTGTGTGTGTGTGTGTGTGAAATCTAATGATCATGCTCACGAAATCTGTGGACACAATAAGGTTACAAATTGCACCTTTAAGCAACGATGAAGGAAATCGTATTCCAAACATATTGAAAAATACAAAATTATTTGAATTTTATGAGAATACATCATATGAATATATTTTTGCGTACATATATAGATAGATAGATGTATAGATATATGTATATTTTGTTAAGTCACATTTATATATGTATGGGAAAGGCTTAAAAGTTAAAATCAATCATCAGCCAACATCGAAAAGAGTAATATTTCAGATATGATATTTTTTACTCGATGTCATTTAATACCCTCAAACCAGAGGTGTGATCTCTGAAGCTCGTTTCACTGTGGAATCACCGATTCAACACCGGCCATTTTAGATGTATTCCATCAGCATTTATTGACAGTTTACTCTGGATTCGGGGAGCAGTTCAAGTTATGACCTACAATTTAAGCATCAATGGTCCGATTTATGGTTCAAGTAACGTGGATGTTTCTTATGTTTGGCAATTGCCTTTATAATGATATTTTGAAATGAGTATGACCAAAATAGAACGCTTGAATATCTGCATAACATTCCTGCAGAAAAGGTCTTGATATTAGTTTAAAGGCCATTCATGAATGGCAAAGGACACTGCAAAATCAAACAATTGTTCTCTAGTCTTGGGTAGTGCCATAGCCTCTGTACCATGGTCTTCCACTGTCTTGGGTTAGAGTTCTCTTGCTTGAGGGTACACTCTGGCACACTGTTCTATCTAGTTTCTCTTCCTCTTGTTTTGTTAAGTTTTTATAGTTTATATCTGAAATATTTATTTCAATGTTTTTACGGTTCTTAGAATATTTTGTTTTTCCTTGTTTCCTTTCCTCACTGGGCTATTTTCCCTGTTGGGGCCCCTGGGCTTATAGCATCCTGCTTTTCCAACTAGGGTTGTAGCTTAGCAAATAATAATAATAATAATAATAAAATAGTGACATTGCCCTAGATAGACTGACCATATGATGAGCGCCCAAGCTAGGACCTGGGATGGCCAGGCAATGGCTGCTGATGACTCGGCAGGTAGACCTATAGGCTCCCCCAAAAGCCGCCGGGCTTAGCTCGCAAGAATGGAAAGGTTGCAGACATTAAAGAAAGTAACGAGTCTGAGGGGGACTCGAACCCCAGTCCTGTGATTGCCAGGCAGGGATGTTTCCAATAGACCACCACAACCCATGACAGAGCAGACAAATGATTGGGAAAACGCTTTGCCATAATGCAACTAGAATTAAAAGTTAGTCACTGTTAAATCGTCTGTATAAATGTTCGAGCTTATTTAAGCTCATGTCTATATATATAAATCGCTGTAATTAATTTTTTTAAACCTATCGAAAATTATATAGCATAAGTTGAAATGTACTACAGAAAACAGCTGACGGACAGAAGCAATATCTGTATTTTTAGGGATACTTAGTGAACCTGAAATCTTAATAGTGTGTACCCACATTTCACTAAACAAAAGTTCTGGCATAGATAAAAAGACGAAGAATTTCTTTATATAAGAAGCAGGAGATGATGAATGGAGAAGTATTGAATTTAAAAGCCCAAGATAGAGACGACTGGCGAGATCTAACCGAGGCCCTTTGCGTAAATAGGCGTATAAGGAGATTATGATGATATAAGAAATTATATATTTTGCTTTAAAAGATTGTGCAACATTTTCACACTGCGTTAAAGTTATTTTTAGGTTCTGAATGAAAAGCTTTTTTTACACAGTATTCGTTGTTGCAACATTAAATTTATAATAAATATTCCTGTATAATACCTATATTGATAACACCATTCAAATTATAAAGATTAAAAGTTGATTTTATTATTTGCGAGACTCGAAATTCCATGTAACGTAGACACATTCATATCTTTCCTTCATTCCTTTGATGGACTGAAAATATATATATTTTTTTCTTCAATGTTCTACCATTGAATATAAAAATCGTTCACAAATAATGAGATATTTAGAGAAATATGACATTAAAATGCCTGGTACTTGAAACGCAACGGTTGTTTTATTAGAACTAAGAAAAAATATATAAGAAATTAGGATGGACTTTTTTTTATTCATCAAGTTTCCTATTCACTGGAAAATTAGCCTGGCAATATATGGGATCATAATGGGGGGTAGATGGAGATAGTTTGGGCATGCTCTTCACACTTTCCAAGAGAGATTAGTTCACCAAACTTACAACTAGGCTCCACAAGTCAATAGAAGAGTTGGAAGACCCAGGCCTACATGGGTGAGGACTATGAAACGTGTAGGAGATGATGAATGGAGAAGTATTAAATTAAAAGCTCACGATAGAGTCGACTGGCGAAATCTAACAGAAGCCCTTTGGGTCAATAGGCGTAGGAGGATATGATGATTGTGAAATGTAAAGTACGCCTAACAGTCATAGCAAGTATTGAATTATTTATTTTTCTTTATCAAACTGTGATGAAGTTAAGGTGAAGGGGAGAATAGTCAATAATAATTTTAATCAATGTTTACTTGAAACTCTTCAACAATTTTGATTTTTGTAACTTTCCAGAATTAAAGTCTGTTGAAAACACCACGAAATGATTAGTGGTGTAATTCAATTACTTGGTAATGTATGATCGTCTTAGCGTTATAGAAAGGATTATTTTAACCTATCTCAATTAAAATCCTGAAAATAAACTGTTAAAAAAAAAAAATGTGATTTTAGTCGGAAATTCAACGTAAAAATATACTGTTCTCAGCCTTATTTCAGTAAAATACATAATCATCTCCTCCTACGCATATTGACGCAAATGGCCTCGGTTAGATTTTGCCAGTTGTCTGTATCTTGAGCTTTTAATTAAATACTTCTCTATTCATCGTCTCCTTCCCGCTTCATAGTCCTCAGCCATGAAGGGCTGGGTCTTCCAACACTTTTAGTGCCTTGTGGAGCCCAACTGAACGTTTGGTGAACTAACCTCTCTTGGGAAGTGCGAAGAGCATGTCTAAACCATTTCCCTCTACCCCTGAAATACAGGCGACCGTAGTTTTACTTTACTTCGTTATTATCTTTTACTGGTTGGATACCGTAATATGACTCATTTG
>NC_090728.1:52112751-52115251 GCF_036898095.1 Palaemon carinicauda | reverse complement strand
TTCAGAGAACATGCAGAGAGAGAGAGAGAGAGAGAGAGAGTATAACAAAGTCATTATTCCACCAACACATCATTGATAATTGTAACCAAGCAATTAATTTCAAACATACATTCATAGAACAGAGAGAGAGAGAGAGAGAGAGGAGAGAGAGAGAGAGAGAGAGAGAGAGAGAGAGAGAGAGAGAGTATAACAATGTCATTATTGCATCAACACATCATTGATAATTGTAACCAGGCAATTAATTTCAAACATATATTCGTAGAACAGAGAGAGAGAGAGAGAGAGAGAGAGAGAGAGAGAGAGAGAGAGAGAGAGAGAGAGAGAGGAGGTGGGGCCAGGTGACTACACTATACCACTAGACAGACACCACGTTCAGGTCAAAAGGCAATATTGAAAAATTGAGAGACTTCTTCCCCACGAGAAATAACTGGGAGATATTTGATCGGCAAAAGATCTCCAGTTTTTCAATTTAGTCTTACTTTTATGTGACATTTTTTTTTACTTCAATTTTCTTTTTTTCTGGAAAAATACATTTAAAACCTATTTTATCAGCCTACTATTTAGTTTTCTGCATGCATTTTGACGCAAATAGTCAGAATGTTTTAGAAATCATAATAATAATAATGATAATAATAGTAATAATAGTGATAATAATAATAGTAATAATGATAATAATAATAATAATAATGATAAAGTATCCTTTGCAAAATGAACCCTTAAACAGTATGTTAGTTGTGAGAGGAAAACTCTTTAAAGAAAAATAAAAAAGAGTGGGGTCAGGACGCGATGAGAGTGACACTGAAAAGATAGACTTAGCTACGACTTCACCTTTGCGTCTTCCGACAACACTGCGACTACTCTGCGACAACTCTGTGACTACTTCGGAACGGCGCCGCGACTACTGCGCCAACATTACAACTCAGCCAACTCCACAACAACTCCGTCAACTCTATAATTAGAAAACTAATAGAAAAACAAACTTTGTGAGGGTTTAGTATGTGAAAACTTCTCTTTCATTGAATTGATAGTAAACTATGAGTTTGTTGATCTGACCACGTTGTTTTGTTTGTTGTTTGTGTTGTTGTTGTAGCGTGAGTTCCTTGTGAACTTTAGCTTAGTCTGAGAGCCATTCTTGTATTTATATAAAAGTTTTACTCGAAAATACAACAATGGTTTGTTATGACAATTTAAAACAAAACGAAATGGTAATACAGTATTAAATCATATTGAAATTGTGCCAACTCTACGAAATTCATTCGAATGACTTGAAGCATATTTTATAAATTCTTTGTAATATATCATTATCATCACCATCCTCCTCCTACGCCTGTTGACGCAGATGGCCTAAGTGTTGGTTATGGTAGAATCATTTTTCAAAGATAGAAGACTGCAGAAAAAATCGGGAGAGAAAAAAAGAAGAAAAATTCGTAATGGTAGAATCATTTTTCAAGAATAGAAAAACTACAAAATAAAATCGAGAGGAAAAAGAAAAAAAAAGAAGAAAAATACCCGGTATTGATGCAGATTTTTTTCTGACTACTTTTAAGAAAGGATAAAAATTATATAATTTCGACTATAAAACTGATATACAAAAAAATTAGGATTTGACAAGAAAAATAAAAGAAGAAAAATACCCGGTATTGATGCAGATTTTTTCTGACTACTTTTAAGAAAGGATAAAAATTAGATAATTTTGACTCGAAAACTGGTCTATAAAAAAAAAAAATTGGATTTGACAAGACCTTAAATTTGGCTCTCGCATTCACATAACCGCGAAAATTAACTTCGCGGTAATTACAAGTTTGTTGAATACATTAATTAGAGCCGGAATAAATTCCCACGATTTCAAGTAAGTTATTAACCACCCAGCTGGACGAACGACCCAATTAAGCCACATGGTTCCTAAAAGGGTTTTCCATTTGCAACAAATTGCATCTGGATAATTTAAAAACGCTGAAGGGTTTTTGTGAGTCGTATGCTCCATAATCTTTATATGTATATATATATATATATATATATATATATATATATATATATATATATATATATATATATATATACATACATATATATATATATATATGTATATATATATATATATATATATATATATATATATATATATATATGTATATATACATATATATATATGTATGTATATCTATACATACATATATATGTATGTATATATACATATATATATACATATATATATATATATATATATAAATATATATATATATATAAATATATATATATATATATATATATATATATATATATATATATATTAATCCTGGTTCCAAGAACATCTCTAAAAACGTAATCTAACTTAATTATTTCGCCACGTTCTCGTTCCTAAAGAACACTCATGAATATTCGTCCTTTGAAACTATGAATTTCCAACAGTCAAGTGCTTTTTATCACATTTCCACACACACACACACACACACACACACACACACACACAAACACACACACACACACACACACTCATACG
>NC_090728.1:52100142-52102642 GCF_036898095.1 Palaemon carinicauda | reverse complement strand
TCTAATGAACGTGTGAAAGTTGAAT
Source organism: Palaemon carinicauda (assembly GCF_036898095.1). Classification (NCBI taxonomy): domain Eukaryota; kingdom Metazoa; phylum Arthropoda; class Malacostraca; order Decapoda; family Palaemonidae; genus Palaemon; species Palaemon carinicauda. The sequence goes on along the minus strand of NC_090728.1, from coordinate 52,102,617 downwards.
TTATATGTAATATATGATCATTTTGATATTAATGTTTGGAGTCGGAATTAGACTAATTAAATGGCATTTATTATTATTATTATTATTATTATTGTTGTTGTTGTTGTTGTTTTTGTTGTTTTTGTTGTTGTTGTTATTATTATTATTATTATTATTATTATTATTATTTTTAGCTAAGCCACAACCCTAATTGGAAAAGCATGATGCTATAAGCCCAAGTGCTCCAACAAGGAAAAATAGCCCAGTGAGGAAAGAAAATACGAAAATAAACTATTTAAGGAGTAATGAACAACTGAAGATAAAATATTTTAACAACAGTAACAACATTAAAACAGATCTTTCATATATAAACTATAAAAAGAAACATATGTCAGCCTGTTCAACATAAAAAACATTTTATACGAATCTTTCAGCAACATATTAAAAAAAGAAAAACATTAGTAAACAAACGGACCCGTTAAGCAAATATATAGTTTTCCTAATTAACCGGGAAAATGGAGAGCTGAAAAAGGGAGTAGAATTTATAAGCGCACCATAAAAACGAATCGATGAAACATGATTAATAAATGAACATGGCCGGAAAACTTTGCACTTCTATAAATATTAGATGAAATAAATGTTACGGCAAACAGATTTATACGGTCCATTGATCTTCAAAGTAAATAGGGAATCTGTCAATAAAACTCTATCTCTAAAAAAAAAATTATGATTTTCGAGGTTTTCAGTAAAAAAAAATTTTCAACTAATTAATCTCTCTCTCTCTCTCTCTCTCTCTCTCTCTCTCTCTCTCTCTCTCTCTCTCTCTCTCTCTCTCTCTCTCTCTCTCTCTCTCTCTGTATATATATATATATATATATATATATATATATATATATATATATATATATATATATATATATATATATATATATATATATATATATATATTCATATCTGTATATATATATATATATATATATATATTTGTATATATATATTTATATCTGTGTGCTTATATATATATATATATATATATATATATATATATATTATATATATATATATATATTTAACTCATTTACATATAAGTGTTCTATCCATTTTAAATTCAGTCTTGTTACTTTTGTGTAAAGTCTTACTTATGACGTTATGTGTATGGGAATTCCATCCCACTACAACCAGCTAACCACCAGGTACATAATGATTCTTAAGTTCGGAAGAAGTACAATATATTTTTAAGGAACATATATACAAAAATTCCTTGATGTTGATTGGCCGAGCCGATCTCATTCGCACAGCCAATGAGAAACGAGATAAAGGAATAAGAACTATTCATTGTTCAGAGAAACTATATGAAAGCTTTTTTCCGAGATATAATAATTAACTCTTAAAACTTTGCACTTCCCCTTCTGGCTTAAATAAAGAGCATTTATTGTTTCCAAAAGCTTAAATGAATGGATAATTATTCTTTAAAGAGCCATGAATGGGTTAGCATCAAATTATTTATCACTTCAGATAAAACTCGTGTAAGTGTATATATATATATATATATATATATATATATATGTGTGTGTGTGTGTGTGTGTGTATGTATGTATGTATATATACATATATATATATATATATATATATATATATATATATATATATTTATATAATTTCCTACCCCTGTTGACGCAAAGAGTCTCGGTTAGATTTCGCCAGTCTCTATCTTTGGCTTTTAAATCAATACTTCTTGTGGAGCCCAGTTGAAAGTTTGGTGAACAAATCACCATATATATATATATATATATATATATATATATATATATATATATATATATATATATGTATATATATATATATATATATACATATATATATATATATATATATATGTAATATATATATATATATATATAATATACATATATATATATATATATATATATATATATATATATATATATATATATATAGACACTTGCTCTTTATTATATAGGGGAGATATATACATGCATACATATCTGTAGTTTTCCTAATGAAATTATGCTTCGTGGAGCTGTTAGAGATTCCTTCTTCATCTCACGTGTCCCTCCACCAACCAAGATGGCGCCCCTTTCCACTTGATTTTATTCGATTAAAATGAACATTCTAATGATTACTCGTGTTAATGACTACTGCTTTCATTCTCCTTACAAGCTTTAGAATATTTTTACTTCCACCAACGAAGTTGGAAGGTTATTTTTTCGCCCCTGTTTGTGCGTTTGTTTCTGAACAGCCTCGTGGCCTCAATTTTAATCCTAGGGCTATGAAACTTGCAGGGATTAGCTTTTATGTAAAAAGCTGGAAATGATAAAATTTTGGAAGGTCAAGGTCAAATTTCAAGGTCACGGTCAAGCAAAATGTCCAATTCACGTAATTAGCCTTTAGCTTGGGCATCGTTGTCACAAAGACTTCAAACTTGGTTCAAATTCGCTTTAAAGGACAATCAATTCCAAAAAGGCCCTGGAACGA
>NC_090728.1:52087642-52090142 GCF_036898095.1 Palaemon carinicauda | reverse complement strand
ACATCGAAGAGAGTAATATTTCAAATATGATATTTTTACTTTGTCATTTAATACCCTCAAACCAGAGGTGTGATCTCTGAAGCTCGTTTCACTGTGAAATCACCGATTCAACACCGACCATTTTAGATGTATTCCATCAGCATTTATTGACAGTTTATTCTGGATTCGGGGAGCAGTTCAAGTTATGACCTACAATTTAAGCATCAATGGTCCGATTTATGGTTCAAGTAACGTCGATGTTTCGTATGTTTGGCAATTGCCTTTATAATGGTATTTTGAAATGAGTATGACCAAAATAGAACGCTTGAATATCTGCATAACATTCTTGCAGAAAAAGTTTTCGATATTAGTTTAAAGGCCTCTCATAAAGGGCAAAGGACACTCCAAAATCAAACAATTGTTCTCTAGTCTTGGGTAGTGCCATAGCCTCTGTACCATGGTCTTCCACTGTCTTGGGTTAGAGTTCTCTTGCTGGAGGGTACACTCTGGCACACTGTTCTATCTACTTTCTCTTCCTCTTGTTTTGTTAAGTTTTTATAGTTTATATCCGAAATATTTATTTCAATGATTTTACCGTTCTTAGAATATTTTATTTTTCCTTGCTTCCTTTCCTCACTGGGCTATTTTCCCTGTTGGGGCCCCTGGGCTTATAGCATCCTGCTTTTCCAACTAGGGTTGTAGCTTAGCAAGTAATAATAATAATAATAATAATAATAATAATAATAATAATAATAATAATAGTGACATTGCCCTTGATAGACTGACTATATGATGAGCGCCCAAGCTAGGACCGGGGAGAGCCAGGCAATGGCTGCTGATGACTCAGCAGGTGGACCTATAGACTCCCCCAAAGCCACCATCTTTATTTCGCAAGGATGGTGAGGTTTCAGACACCAAAGAAAGTAAGTAGTTTGAGCGGGACTCGAACCCCGGTCTGGCGATTGCCAGGCAGGGATGTTTCCAATAGACAACCACAACCCACGACAGAGCAGAGAAATGATTGGGAAAACGCTTGGCCATAATGCAACTAGAATTAAAATTTGGTCACGGTTAAATCAGTCAGTATAAGTTTTCGAGCTTATTTAAGCTCATGTCTATATATATAAATCGCTGTAATTAATTTTTTTTAAACCTATCGAAAATTATATAGCATAAAATAAAATGTACAACAATAGCTGACGGACAGACGCAATCTCTGTATTTTTCAGGGATACTCAGTGAACCAGAAATCTTAATAGTGTGCACCCACATTACACTGAACAAAAGTTCTGTCATAGATAAAAGGATGAAGAATTTTTTTATATAAGAAGCAGGAGATGATGAATGGAGAAGTATTGAATTAAAAGCTCAAGATAGAGACGACTGGTGAGATCTAACCGAGGCCCTTTGCGTCAATAGGCGTAGGAGGAGATTATGATGATATAAGAAATTATACATTGTACTTTAAAAGATTGTACAAAATTTTCACACTGCGCTAAAGTTATTTTTAGGTTCTGAATGAAAAGCTTTTTACACAGTATTCGTTATTGCAACATTAAATTTATAATAAATATTCCTGTATAATACCTATTTCGATAAAACCATTCAAATTATAAAGATTAAAAGTTAATTTTATTTTTTTGTGAGAGACTCAAAATTCCATGTAACGTAGACACATTCATATCTTTCCTTCATTCCTTTGATGGACTGAAAATATATTTTTTTTTTCTTCAATGTTCTACCATTGAATATAAAAAATCGTTCACAAATAATCAGATATTTAGAAAAATATAACATTGAAATGTCTGGTACTTGAAACGCACCAGTTGTTTTTATTAGGACTCAGAAAAAATATATAAGAATTTAAGGATGGATTTTTTATACATCAAGTTTAATATTCACTGGAAAATTAGCCTGGCAATATATGGGATCATGGTGAGGGTTAGATGGAGATGGTTTGGGCATGCTCTTCGCACTTTCCAAGAGAGATTAGTTCACCCAACTTCCAACTAGGCTACACAAGTCACTAGATGAGTTGGAAGACACTGACCTACATGGCTGAGGACTATGAAGTGTGTAGGAGATGATGAATGGAGAAGTATTGAATTAAAAGCTCAAGATATAGACGACTGGGGAAATCTAACAGAAGCCCTTTGCGTCAATAGGCGTAGGAGATGATGATTGTGAAATGTAAAATACGCCTAACAGTCATAGCAAGTATTGGATTATTTATTTTTCTTTATAAAACTGTGATGAAAATAAGGTGATGGTGAGAATAGTCAATAATAATTTTTATCAATGTTTACTTGAAACTCTTCAACAATTTTGATTTTTGTATCTTTTAAGATTTGGTGTTGAAAACACCTTGAAATGATTAGTGGTGTAATTCGGAAATGTATGATCGTTTTAGCGTTATAGAAAGGATTATTTTAACCTATCTCAATTAAAATCCTGAAAATAAACTGTTGAAAAAAATCGTGATTTTAGTCGGAAATTCAACGTAAAAATATACTGTTCTCAG
>NC_090728.1:52077642-52080142 GCF_036898095.1 Palaemon carinicauda | reverse complement strand
GTTGTTTCTGTATTTTCATTGAAACTTATTTTAGTGTTACTTATATTAATTTTCAGTCCTTCGTTTCTGTTTTCTCTATTTAAGTCTTCTATAATTATTTTGCAATTTCACCCACGATTCATTAAAAAAACTATGTCATCCGCAAATCTTGAATTGTTAAGGTATTCCCCATTAATGTTAATTTCTACAAAGTTAAGCAAAACACAAATCCTGCATAAAGAATAGTGTAAAAATTCACTTTAGATATAAATCAAAGGTAAAGTAGTTACTAAATAAATTTAACCCCATCTTTCACATAGCAAGATCTCTGGACTTTTAACCTTATGAGATCATACTGAAATTCGGGCTTTTTGGCGAGGGTGGTTGACAAGAAAGCTTGAGAACAAACAAGCAGCAACCGGTGGGTATGGAGTTGTGCCAAAACTTGGGAGGGGTATATGTAACCTGCATGCCCCCCTTCCCCCCCCCCCCCCCCTCATATATCTGGGAACCATATGATCAGCTGGCACCAGAAAAAGTGGGAACCAATCCAATTGTTGTCAGTAAGAGAAGATCACGACCCTCAGTGCTTGCCAAGGGCTAGACTAAACGAGTGCTCTTGTGATGATCACGAGAAGTTATAAGGGAATTATTGGAAACTTAAAAACTACAGGATTCAAGTTTGGAAGAAATGATAGTGTTGAAGAAACTGAACTAGCATAAAATGAGTATGGATGGTGAAAAATAATCTAACTAATATGACGAAAAAAAGTCTCTTCTTCCGATTTATTCAAAGGGATGTTGTTGTAGACTGCCTGGCCCTTGTGGCCAAGCACGGGCTCTTGCAATTCTGCAACTTGTAGGCCTAAGAGGAGGATTATTTTTTTCCAAATTTTCTGTGCTCTGTTAGGATCATAATTTCGAGTTGAAAAAAACTAGTGTAGAGGAAATTGTAATTTTGATGAGCCAAGAAAGTACCTATTGGATATTCTTTCGTTTGTGAATGTATGCTCTCTTTCAGAAAAATCTCATGACCCTGTTGTTTAGTCCTGGCAATCTGGGAAAACGTAAAATAAACTTTTAACAAAGTTCCCACTGAAAAAAAAAGTCTTCGTAGCTTGTCCAAAACCAAGTTACACCGATGGATCAGTCTGGACGGCTTTGGTCATCGTTCCACGAGGACTCCAGCAAGTCTGGAATACTGGGCAGATCTCAGAAGTATTCCTCTCTAGACGGGCGAATTAGAAACCACAAGGAAAGGAACGAAACATCCAAGCCATCCTATCCAAGAGGAAGCTCATTGCCACCATCAAGGCATGGAACGCCCACGCCCAATCGTTACGGCGCGTTCTTGGGCGTTCCCAAAAGACCCAGCGGGTCACTCCCACCCTCACGTCATTCTAGCAGATCAAGCACTCCCTTCCTTTCTCCCTCCGCCGGGAACCGCCGTAGCCGCCCGCGAAGTCTTTCACCTCGGCCGAAGATGGAATCGGACGCCATCGAAACGCCGGGCGTTCAGCAGGAGGCGTTTACCCGCTCTTTTATCTATCCTTCGTCTTTCCACCGTAACTTGCGTCTGGCAGGGATATTCCTGGTGATGGCTCACGTGTCTTATAAAACTCTCGGCACCTGGCTTCTGGTGCCTCTCTGGAATAGATTATCTTACGAGTGGACTCCTAGATCTATCACGCTCAATTTCCCTACGCTGTCTCCTAACGCCGGGCCTTAGAGAAAGAAATTGTCCTCTAGGTAGTTTAAAGGAGATTTTTAGTAACGTGAGTGTTTAGTTGTGATGGCAGTGAAAAATATACAAGTTAAAGCTTGGAGTGTTGTTTACAGAGACACATTTAAACAGGTAAATTTTATTATTGTGTTAAATTGTTTCATGTTTTTTTTTGGGGGGGATGAAAAAAAAAGTGTTGAAAATATACAAGTTAAAGTTTGAAGTGTTGTTTACAAAGAGACCTTTAAACAGGTAAATTTTATTTTTTAGTTAAATTGTTTCATGTTTTTTTTTTACTTTGGAGTTAAAAATGTGTTAGATTTAGATTTCAAGCTGCAAATCTCACAGAAGTATATTATAAATACCATTAACTCTTCCAGTTAGACGAACACAAACTTACACTTTTTAAACACGTCACACCTCTAACCATGAGAAGGGAATACTATGGTGGCTGTGAGTCAACTGGATTTAAATAAACCTTTTAAGGAACGGGATTGTTAGCCCAAGCCGTTCTTTAATTTAGCTGCTACCCACCATGTCGACTAACAAACAGGTACAGATCAGTGCTCAGCTAGGTCCAGAGCCACAGAGGTTTTGAATATATGTATATATATATATATATATATATATATATTTATTTATTTATATTTATATATATATATATATTTATTTATATTTATATATATATATAAATGAAATTATTAGACCCATGTACGCAAGCATGCATAATCTCTAAAACTCTCCAAATTGCATAATTGCAGAACTTGCATCATCGCTTTTTGCAATATTACGTAACGG
>NC_090728.1:52067642-52075142 GCF_036898095.1 Palaemon carinicauda | reverse complement strand
AGCAAGAGAACTCTAACATAAGACAGTGAAAGACCATGGTACAGAGGCTATGGCACTACCCAATACTAGAGAACAATGGTTTGTTTTTGGAGTGTCCTTTCCCTAGAAGGGCTGCTTACCATAGCTAAAGAGTCTCTTCTACCCTTGTAACAGATAAAAAGATATTAATTACTGATCATGTTAAAATAATCTACAATACAATACATAAGCCAGGGACCATGATTTGTGTACTTCAATCCTGGAAAAAAAATATAAAACTCCTTTGATGATATACATAAGGAAGTTACATTACATGGAAAACTAACCTTGATAAAAAAAAGAATAAAATTCTTCATTACCATTTTGAATTTAATAAGCCTCAACAAAACATTTCAAGTAATGGAATAAAATAATTAAAATATACTATAATTGCCCTAATATGTACAGTCGTTTAAGGTCTCTTCAGTAACAATACACTGTCAATACTCTTTAGAGCAGTGCCAGTCAATGCACAGCTAATTATGACCAAACAGTGTTAAGGTTGACTTCTCTATCAGATTGGAAGAAAAATACTGAGTGCTTTTATGATGTAACTAGAGTACGCGACTCACCAGAATGACGTTTAAATATATTAATAGATATGCATTCACATACACACAGATTCAACCCTTCCCACTAGGGTAAGACTACTCTTTCCGCTCTACCCGAGGGATGGGGAGAGACCTAGTATTTAAACGTCTTGGAATGCCCATGAGCGTGACTGGAAAGATATATATATATATATGTGTATATATATATATATATATGTGTGTGTGTATATGTACATATATATATTTATATGTATATATATATGTGTGTGTGTATTACATACACACACGTGTATATATATATATATATATATATATATATATATATACATATATATACATATATGTATATATATATATATATATATATATATATATATATATATATATATAGTCAAATTCTTGTTCTTTATTATATAGTAAAGATTATACTACTTCCAGAGCATTCATTCCCAAAAAGAAGAAATCTCATTTTCCCTCTGCAATGACTCCGTCATTTAACCTGCCTCTTTTAAAATACGATTTTTTTGTCACCATTCCAAAAGAGGAGAAAACCATCCTTAACACGTCCCTTGCATAGACCAGTTTTTTGATTGGATCTCCTGGCTGTAAAGACCCGTCTCTAGAACAAAGCTGGATTAATTAGCAGCTTTCGACATCTCAACAACCGGGGCTAACAGACGTAAATGAATTATTCAAGGTAAACAAACACCGAGAATTTCTCTACCAACAAAGCTGGTAAATCGTCAGCTATACCTGGGACTCATGAGGCTTGGCTGAGGGAGGACTTATTCCAATTGTGAAAATCTTTATTTGAAGATTTGTAATGTTTTAATTTTCACTTTATAACTTATTCCACTAGCCATTTTCCAGTCGATGCTCTTGATCTCTTTTCAACAGTTTGTCCAACCTTGTAAGGATTAATGAAAATTATTATTCATCAGCATCAAATTTAAAAAAAATTTATATACATATTTAAGTAGATTTACTCAGAGGTACCCAAAAGGAGACGTATCTTTAGGTCTATACCTCAACTTGTCAATTCCCGTAAGGGTTAGCTCCACCAGACAGTGAGGAAGATGAATGAAAAGGTGATCTTCGATAACTTATTCTTTCTTTGAGTGGATTATATTAAGATGTAAACCCTGCTGGGAGTGAGCAGTTTAGTTAAGAATAAGTTAAGAATAGCGGAACCCGTATGAATTACACGAAATTATATTTTCAATACTAATCTTGTTCCTAACTTATACATGTTTGAATAAAATGTCCCGAGATTAATTTTATAATCTAGGTTATGGAAATTGATAGGATTAAATTTTCTGTCTATTAAAAAAAAAAAAAGTCAGGTGCTAAAGACAAAATTGGGAAAACTATATAAGATGTGCTTTGGTTAAGTAATCAAAGCCTAATGTGAATTTGTAAGAGTATACCAAGAAATGATTTCCGTTTTCTTTAAAGCGTGACACAAAATAAATAACACACACACTATCGTATTAATATATAGATAATAATAATAATAATAATAATAATAATAATAATAATAATAATAAATCATAGGTTACCTTCACAAAATGTAAAAAGAAATAAATATTCTTGCCTAAAACCAGTTGAAAAAAGGGACGGAATTGTTTTGTTTCCTCGAGGACTACTATACAAATATATAAACAAACAAAGACTTTATTTTGTAAACAAGAGACGGAAGGTTATTAGCAACGTCATTTTTCTTCCCGAGTTTCCAGTTTTCATTTCTTTCGGTCTTTTCTCTTTTGTTTCCTTTGAGAAATGAAGTGAACTCTATTTTGACTGCAGAATCTTTCTTATATCGCTTGAACCTTTTTTCAACCTCTCCTTTGATGAATGAAGTAGCTTCTAGTCTTACTTTTAGACCTAAAATATGATGCCATATTTGTTAAGCTGGGTTGTAAATAGATTAAAATGATTGTGTTTTAGTATAAATAAGTCTCATCAATTGCAAGGTAGCTTGACTGAGATTACCAAACAATTCTTCTTCACTCAAGGGGTTAACTACTGCAATGTAATTGTTCAGTGGCTACTTTCCTCTTGGTAAGGGTAGAAGAGACTCTTTAGCTATGGTAAGCAGCTCTTCTTGGAGAACAACACTCCAGAATCAAATCATTGTTCTATGGTCTGGGTAGTGCCATAGCCTCTGTACCATGGCCTTTCACTGTCTTGGGATAGAGTTCTCGGGCACACTATTCTATCTTATTTCTTTTCATCTTGTTTTTTTTTTAAGTTTTTATAGTTTATATATGAGATATTTATTTTGGTGTTGTTGCTGTTCTTGAAATGCTTTGTGTTGATTGTTAGTTAGTTTTCTTGTAGTTTCCTTATTTCCTTTCCTCACTGGGGTATTTTACCTGTTGGAGCCCTCGGTCTTGTAGCATTCTGCTTTTCCAACTAGGGTTGTGGCTCAGCATGTAATAATAATAATAATAATAATAATAATAATAATAATAATAATAATAATAATAATAATAATAATAATAGTTTCGAGCAAATATTCACTTTTCGGCTCGAAAACAGTTTTCCTGATGCCGCTGAATATATTCTATTAATTTTTAAGGTAATTTTCAACTTTCAATGTGATTAGTCTTGTATTAGTGATATAAGATTTTTCATTTGTACCATATTTCACAGTGACTGATATACTTCAAGAAGTTATTTATGGTCTCTATGTTAGATTGAATTCTAATGATATACATATTGGCATACATCCTTAAATAATTTCAGTTTTATATTTAGCCTTCCATCAAAACCATTTGACCTAGTAATTATATGATAGCGCTCATGGCCCGAGTCTCATTAGCATTATGACACGTTTTTTAATTAGATCACTTTTGAATTATAATTAACACCGAATGATCCAGGTGTTTGCTGCCTGCTGAGGAGTAATTAGAAGAAACAAGTTCATTTGAAACTGATGTGAGATAGGACTTTAACTGGAATTTATCTATACTCATTTTTTTAAATGAGGCGCATTTGCACTGACTCACAGCGGTGCCCTTTTAGCTCGGAAACGTTTCCTTCTCTCTGATTGGTTAGAATTATCTTGTGCAACCAGTCAGCGATCAGGAAACTTTTCCCAGCTAAAAGGGCACCCCTGCGAGTCGGTGTAAATCTCCCTCACTAAAAAGGATTGGCTATAGGAGAATGTACTAAGGTGCGAACGACTATTCGACTGCTAACGTGAGAGTCACAAAAGGTATAGTTGGATGCACGAATTCCTGGCACACCACGCTCCGAGAAAGTGTACCCTGTGGCACCCTTACTGCGCGACGAGTAACCAAACAGGTAGAGTAGGGAGAGTGGTTATCAGTGGTCGACGGGACTACACAAAGGAATTCTCCGCTCTGTGATGGTGTGACAGGGTGTATTTCCCCTGAGCAAGGTGTACCAGGAACTCCTGTGTCCAGCTGTACTTTATTTCAGAGCTGTGGAGAAAGGGCTTCGGAAAATTAGATTGTCTTGTTTCTAATGGTTTTAATACTCGGTAGATTTCAGCCATTTTAACTCTGAGCCTTAGTTTTGATATAATTTAAAGAACACAATAATGCTTCTAGTTAAGATAATCAAGATTTTTTATTTTAGTTTTAGTCCTTACTACTCAATTAATTGAATATTGATTAAATATATATTCCATGAAATATTATATTGAAGAGAACTCTGTATGTGAAACGTTATTTTGATGAAACGTCTGTCGGTTAATTGTTCTCCAGTAAATTGTCAGAAACAACCGGAACGTTTAAACTTCACCAGTAGGGAATGATTATAAAGTTCGTTTTCACCCTTTTTTTCCAGTATCGCTATCAGTGAATCCTGAATTTATTCGGTGAGAGTTTGTCACTCTATCAAAGTAGAGTTTCCAATTCAGTTAATGAAAACCTGAATTACAGTAAAAGACTTTTTGTTTTATTCTAACAGGAATATAAATTGATCCCTTTGTCCATGTGCACACCTATGATAAAGTATCTGACATATATTTCGTGCAACTCACATTTTTCTTCAACATATTTTCTTCCTTAATAGGACAAAGTGTAAATAGAATTATATTGATCTCCAGAACCAACACTGGGAGGCCCTTGGCAATATTGTTAATCCTAATCTAACAGGAATATAAATTGATCCCTTTGTAAATGTGCACACCTATGATAAAGTATCTGACATATATTTCGTGCAACTCACATATTTTCCTCCTTGATAGGACAAAGTATAAATAGAATTGTATTAATCTCCAGAACCAACACTGGGAGGCACTTGGCATTATTGCTAATCCTACCACAGGGGATGGGATAAAGTATTCCAGTGGACTCTTTTAACTTTATGTTCGTAGTGCAAATGCTGGTTCATCCCCCTAGTTGCACCTACCAGCTGAATGACCTGCCAGACCCCAACGCCAGGATATATTATCCGTGTTCATAAAACCTTGCTAAATCTAACCATTCCAGCTTTTTTTCCATTTTACTGTCCAACTTGTTTTCACTTTTACTTCATGGTACAACTGCTGGAAATCCCCCCACCCCCACAGTAGCACATTATTACTGAAGGGTCTTCCAGGCCCCAGTGCTGGACCTAAGGTCCAAACCCATAAATCCATCGATCCATGCAATGGCAGTATATGTTTTATGGATTGCAATGTTTCGTGGTAAACTACCCATTTCACTCTTCACGTCACTAATATTTTTGAAATATGTATTTCTATCTCTCTTTTGAGAAACAACATTTTGGACCATATCTTTTTTTTTAATTCATCTCCCTCAAAAATTCTGTTCCCCAAATTTTCCAGAACAATTTTTTATCATATATTTCTGAGCTCAACCATACTATCAGAATTAATCACACAAGAAAGGACATCTGAATTTGGCATCTCTATAACATTGTGTTTCCAATTAAAGGATTGGCTATACCTGATTTCAATATTTATACCAGACATAGTTTGTAATTCATCAAAAACTTTCAAAAAGTGAACTGTTTAAGCTATTTTTTTTTTAAATTTAACTTCTTAGGCTAGTTTGAAAGAATTAACTGCATATGCTAGGTTTATAAATTTAACTGCTTAGCCAACTTTTTTAAAGATTTAATTTCATAGGCTAGTTTTCTCGTAAGATGTATCAGAAAACATTTTTTTCTACTCAAGTCTCTACTGGCAATATATAGATTGGCATTTATCTAGAAGGTTACAGCTTATTATCATCAAATCAAGCTTCTCGATTTTATTATCAACCACCAGACTGAGCGCTAAGCTTAGAAAAAGCCCAATGAGTTCTTAAGTCTTAGCAACATCAACACAGCTAAAGAGACTCTTTTGCTATGGTAAGCAGCTCTTCTAGGAGAAGGACACTCCAAAATCAAACCATTGTTCTCTAGTCTTGGGTAGTGCCATAGCCTCTGTACCATGGTCTTCCACTGTCTTGGGTTAGAGTTCTCTTGCTTGAGGGTACACTCAGGCACACTATTCTATCTAATTCCTCTTCCTCTTTGTTTTGTTAAAGTTTTCTTTAGTTTATATAATAGATATTTATTTTAGTGTTAATGTTTTTAAAATATTTTATTTTTCCTTGTTTCCTTTCCTCACTGGGCTATTTTCCCTGTTGGGGCCCTTGGGCTTATAGCATCCTGCTTTTCCAACTAGGGTTGTAGCTTAGCAATTAATAATAATAATAATAATAATAATAATAATAATAATAATAATAATAATAATAATAATAATAAGTTTTCCATAAGACCTTGTTTCCCCTTTAGTAAACAAACTTAACGCTGCCTGGAAGTGAACTTTACCAATGTGAATTAGAAATGACATGAGCACAGGACATCTATAGATAGGATGGGCGTTGCCAGCAGGGTGGGAGAGTTTAAAATTAAAGGTGGGTTATCTTGACATCAAGTGCCATTGAAGATTTAGAAATGGCACTCTTTGAACATAAAGTATTTCAAAATGAATTATGTCCATTTCAATTTGGCTTTCACATTCCTCTCTTGGTTTTCACTTCGACGACTTTCATATTTTATTATTCAATTTTCTAATATAGTATTTAGATTATGCATTTAACACAGTCTATCTTTTATATGTAGTGACACAAATATTATTTTCCATAATAATAGAAAGCAAAATTATTTTGAAAAAACTTTCGAAATGACAGGTTAATGCGAATATATGAGGAATGAACATCAAGAAATGATAACGTAAAAGAATAAAACCTAAAATACTTTATATGCAGTAATATAATTCTAAACAAAGGTAGAGATTTAACTTGCAAATATACCTTGAATGTTTCTCATAATCTCTCTCTCTCTCTCTCTCTCTCTCTCTCTCTCTCTCTCTCTCTCTCTCTCTCTCTCTCTCTCTCTCTCAACAAAACTAGAGATTTAACTTGCAAATATACTATTCTTGAATGTTTCTTATAATCTCGCTCTCTCTCTCTCTCTCTCTTTCTCTCTCTCTCTCTCTCTCTCTCTCTCTCTCTCTCTCTCTCTCATAATTACATCTTACCCCGGAATGAATTTCGCCATAAATTGAGGACTTAATCCCGTATTTACGAAACAGCGTAATGAGATCGTAATGAATTCAGAATGTATGAATGATTAAGCCCCCTGTTATATTTAGGGTCCACTTAACAGCGATATGTTGGCACCCAGCCTTCTGGCACGTCCATATTAATGTGGAGCCCGTTGATGCACGTCTGGGTAATCTTAGTCAATGACACGTACCCACGTGCCTCCCTGGGAGTCGTCGGCTTCTGTCAGTCTTATTTTCGTCTTGTCAAAATGGTTCTTGTTGCCTCAGGTGCCTCGAAGAATTTCGTTTATATATCGTATTTCTTCAGTTCTGTTCATTATCCCAGATGTTAAAGGTTGTAGAGTTAGTGCCTAACGCGCTCTTCATGCGGTGTACTGTAGGCGTTACTTAGGGGGCTTT
>NC_090728.1:52057642-52060142 GCF_036898095.1 Palaemon carinicauda | reverse complement strand
GCAATAATGGCACAAAATTCTAACAATGTGAAACATACAATGGCAAGTTTAAACAGGTTTTTTCTATTATCAGTGCGAGAGAGAGTGTCATAGAAAAAAACAGTAGCATTACAGTGTATGAGCATGTATGAAATACACGTGCGTTATAGGGCCTATACTCCCCTTCAACCTTGAAAATATTTAATTTTTGAAACGTTTATTACCTCCGCCAAGCGGCGGAGGTTATGTTTTCGGTTCGGTTTGTTTGTTTGTTTGTTTGTTTCTCTGTTTGTCTGTCTGTCTGTGGACAACGTAGAGGCCACATTTCTACACGGAATCACTTCAAACTTGGCCAAGTAGTTCCCCAATGTGTATGGAAGAACTGATTAAATTTTGGTCAAGGTCACCCCAAGGTCAAGGTCACAGGGGTCACTGGTGTCACTATGACATAAGTGGCCATATCAAGAGACAGAAATAAAGCACTGACTTTTGCATAAGCCAACAGGGAAGTCCTAGTCCAGGCGCAACCCATGGGTGATGTTCAAATTTATAAAGGTCAAAGGTCAAGGTCATATTGGTGCATTATATCAATGTCATATTAAGTATCAGTGGCAAATGAACAAAGATCACTTGAAGGTCAAAAGTCAAGCAGGTCACTTGAAGGTCAAGGTCACGTGAAGGTCAAGGTCACGTGAAGGTCAAGGTCACCTGAAGGTCAAGGTCACGTGAAGGTCAAGTACATTTGAAGATCAAGGTCATATGGCGGGAGGTATGTCCTCTACGAGGACCATGTCCGCGTTCAGGACTTGCTCACTTGTTTGTTACAAAATCGTCTACAGTGATATTGAAAATCTTATAATAATACTCTTTCTGATACAGCAAATGTTTTTATGTTGAACAGGCTGACATAAGTCTTTTAATAATCATAAATGAATTGTCTGTTTCAATGCTGTTAAAATTTTTAAAAATATTTTATTTTGATTTTTCATTACTTCTTGTATCGTTTATTTATTTCCTTGTTCCCTTTCCTCACTGGGCTATTTTTCTCTGTTGGATCCCTTTGGGCTTTGAGCATCTTGCTTTCTTAACTAGGGTTGTAGCTTGGCTAGTAATAATAATAATAATAATAATAATAATAATGCCGTGTGTATGTGTTATTATTTTTTCTCTGATATCAGAAGTTACGATGTCTCCAAAGTTAGTGTTGTGTCTCATAGTCCAAACTCCAGTGAAAAAAAAAGTGTTTCCCCAATCTTCCAACTTTCGTTGTAAATTGTATGGCATGATTTTCCTAGAACTTGCTAAATCAAGACTTTGTATTACAATGCCAGACATCCCTTCTAATTAGTTTACGTACTCTATATGATTTATAAAGAAAGATTAACCATACAAGGTAGCTTTTAATGAGATTAATCCCTTGGAAGAAACTCTTAGCGTTTGATGGTCTTTACGTTACGTTGGTCTATTGCATTTTTCCTTAACTAGGTCGTATCCTTTTTTTTTTTATGTTTTACTGCAGACGTTGGGCTAGGGTAACAAAGACAGTAAAGGGCAAAAGTTGCTCTTTTATCGTCTGTAATCATAAAATTTACGAAAATCGAATTGGTGGTGAGTCTAACCAATGTTTTGACTCGTTCCCTGCTTCTTTTCGCTGTTGATTGATTAATTTGAGGTTTTCTGTAACCGATAAGATATTTATTATGTAATATTTTGTTTAATCTCTATCATTGGCTTAATCTTCAAGGCTTTGTATAATATCATGTTATTTTAAGTGTTGTTTATAATTCTTTCAGTATTCTTGTGAAGCGGTACAAAAAAAAAAAATACCTTGTTTATCCTCTAAATCAAATTCTGATTGTCATATTAAGCTTGTGTTTGTATTCAATTATTTTAAATGTCTTGATGAAATTTAGTCATTACAAGAAAGAAAGGGCTAATAGCGCCGTTTTAAGTTGTAATTTCTTTTTAATATTTCTGGAAACACGGAAGACTGTAGAGAGTTCTGCATTCCAGGGTGTGAACAGGGCCAATCTATACAGATTTGGACCTCTGCAAATGTAATCAGGCCGGTATGCAGTCGATACAATATTGTCGCTTTAAGATATATGATGATTCTAGGAATATGTTGTATGGAGGTGTTAGCGAATTGTAGGTACTATAGTCATTTTTTTTTTTTAATGAGGCGCATTTGCACCGACTCGCAGGGGTGCCCTTTTAGCTCGGAAAACTTTCCTAATCGCTGATTGGTTGGACAAAATAATTCTAACCAATTAGGCTGTAGGAAACTTTTCCGAGCTAAAAGGGCACCCCTGAGAGTCGGTGCAAATGTGCCTCATTAAAGAAGTGAGTATAGATAGCTCGTTTTTCCTTGGCAAAGCTTCGCCCACTCTTGTGATCTTTGTATTCCTTAATCTTTCAACTTTTGAGAAGCAATTCCCTTATTTTTCTTCCTGTCTCTATTCCATTAAGTCCAAACTCTTTGGAACATCTATTTTCCTTTAGGCCTAACATAGTTAAGGAT
>NC_090728.1:52052435-52054935 GCF_036898095.1 Palaemon carinicauda | reverse complement strand
CATCTGATTAGATACTTTTTTTTAGAGAAGGTAGCCTTTTACTTTTCGTAATCTCATTTTGTTTACCCATGCTTATCCTTCTTTTAATTTCGACCTCATCTCCTAGGGAAACACTGTCTACCCTAAGTACGTATATTCATTAACTCTCTCAAGATGTCCATCCATAACCATTAATTGTTGTCTCTGCATTTTCATTGAACCGTATTTTAGTGTTACTCATATTCATTTTCAGTCCTTCATGTCTGTTTTCTCTATACAAGTCTTCTATATTTTTTTTTTTTTTTTTGCAATTCCTCCCACGATTTACTAAACAGAACTATGTCATCTGCAAATCTCAAGTTGTTAAGGTATTCCAAACTAATGTTAATTCCTACAAAGTTTAAGCAAAACTCAAATTCTACAGAAGCAATAATGTAAAAATTAACTTTAGATATAAATCAAAGGTTTAGTAGTTACTAAATAAATTTAACCCCATCTTTTACGTAGTAAGATCTCTGGACTTTTAACCTATCGGCATCCTCATGAGATCATACTGAAATTCGGGCTTTTTGGCGAGGGTGGTAGACAAGAAAGCTTGAGAACAAACAAGCAGCAGCCGGTGGGTATGGAGTGGTGCCAAAATTCGGGAGGGGTATATGTAACCTGCATGCCCCCCCCCCCCTCATATATCTGGGAACCATATGATCAGCTGGCACCAGAAGAAATGGGAACCAATCCAATTGTTGTCAGTAAGAGAAGATCACGACCCTCAGTGCTTGCCAAGGGCTAGACTAATCGAGTGCTCTTGTGATGATCACGAGAAGTTATAAGGGAATTATTGGAAATTTGAAAACTATATAATTCTAGTTTGGACGAAATAATGGTGACGAAATAATGGTGTTAAATGAACTGAACTAGCATCAATTGAGTATGGATGGTGAAAAATAATCTAACTAATATGACGAGAAAAAGTCTCCTCTTCTTCCTATTGTCCAAAGGGATGTTGTTGTTATAGATTGCCTGGCCCTTGTGGCCAAGCACGGGCTCTTGCAATTTTGCAGCTTGTAGGCCCAAGAGGAGGATTATTTATTTAATTTTTTTTTAATCTTCTGTGCTCGGTTGAGAACTTGATATTGAATTGAAAAATCTAGTGTACAGGAAATTATAATTTTGATGAGCCCAGAAAGTACCTACAGGATATTCTTTCGCTTGCAAATGTATGTTCTCTTTCAGAAAATTCTCATTACCAAGTCGTTTAGTCCTGGCAATCTCGAAAAACGTAAAATAAACTTTTGACAAAGTTGCCACAGGAAAAAAAAAAGTCTTCGTAGCTTGTCCAAAACCAAGTTACACCGATGGATCAGTCTGGACGGCTTTGGTCATCGTTCCACGAGGATTCCAGCAAGTCTGGAATACTGGGCAGATCTCAGAAGTATTCCTCCTTAGACGGACGAATTAGAAACCACAAGGAAAGGAACGAAACATCCAAGCCATCCTATCCAAGAGGAAGCTCATTGCCACCATCAAGGCATGGAACGCCCACGCCCAATCGTTACGGCGCATTCTTGGGCGTTCCCAAAAGACCCAGCGGGTCACTCCCACCCTCACGTCCTTCTAGCAGATCAAGCACTCCCTTCCTTTCTCCCTCCGCCGGGAACCGCCGGAGCCGCCCGCGAAGTCTTTCACCGCGGCCGAAGATGGAATCGGACGCCATCGAAACGCCGGGCGTTCAGCAGGAGGCGTTTACCCGCTCTTTTATCTATCCTTCGTCTTTCCACCGTAACTTGCGTCTGGCAGGGATATTCCTGGTGATGGCACACGTGTCTTATAAAACTCTCGGCACCTGGCTTCTGGTGCCTCTCTGGAATAGATTATCTTACGAGTGGACTCCTAGATCTATCACGCTCAATTTCCCTACGCTGTCTCCTAACGCCGGGCCTTAGAGAAAGAAATGGGCCTCTAGGAGATTTTTAGTAACGTGAGTGTTTAGTTTAATGGAGAATTTACTGTCAAATCTTCGATATAAATAAGATAGAATTCTTATTTACCCATCAAAAATACAGCATTTTTATGATCCGGGCTTTTAAGTGGGCCTTAGAGAAAGAAATGGGCCTCTAGGAGATTTTTAGTAACGTGAGTGTTTAGTTATGATGGCAGTGAAAAATATACAAGTTAAAGCCTGAAGTGTTGTTAACAAAGACACATTTAAACAGGTAAATTTTATTATTAGGTTAAATTGTTTCATGTTTTTTTTTTGGGGGGGTGAAAAAAGTGTTAAAAATATACAAGTTAAAGTTTGAAGTGTTGTTAACAAAGACACATTTAAACAGGTAAATTTTATTATTAGGTTAAATTGTTTCATGTTTATTTGTAGGGGGGATGAAAAAAGTGTTAAAAATATACAAGTTAAAGTTTGAAGTGTTGTTTACAAAGAAACCTTTAAACAGGTAAATTTTATTTTTTAGTTAAATTGTTTCATATTTGTTTTGTTTTTTTAATTTGGAGTTAAAAATGTGTTAGA
>NC_090728.1:52037435-52047435 GCF_036898095.1 Palaemon carinicauda | reverse complement strand
TAAATATTTCCTATATAAACTATCAGAACTTTAACAAAACAAGAGGAAGAGAAATAAGATAAAATAGTATGCCCGAGTGTACCCTCAAGCAAGAGATCTCAAATCTAACCCAAGACAGTGGAAGACCATGGTACAGAGGCTATGGCACTAGCCAAGACTAGAGAACAATGGTTTGATTTTTGAGTGTCCTTCTCCTAGAAGAGCTGCTTACCAATAGGAAAGTGGCCACTGAACAATTACAGTGTAGTAGTTAACACATTGGGTGAAGGAGAATTTTTTGGTGATATCAGTGTTGTCAGGTGTATAAGGACAGAGGAGAATATGTAAAGAATAGGCCAGACTATTCGGTGTATGTGTAGGCAAAAGGAAAATGAACCGTAACCAAAGAGATGGATCCAATGTAGTACTATCTGGCCATTCAGAGGACCCCATAACTCTCTAGCGGTATTATCTCAACGGGTGGCTGGTACCCTGGCCAACCTTCTACCTACAGTTTGTTCAACTTTGTAAGGATTAATGAAAATTATTATTCATCAGCATCAAAATTTAAACCTTTTTTATATACATATCTAAGTAGATTTACTCAGAAGTACCTAAAAGGAGACGTATCTTTAGGTCTATACCTCAACTTGTCAATTCCCGTAAGGGTTAGCTCCACCAGACAGTGAGGAAGATGAATGAAAAGGTGATCTTCGATAACTTATTCTTTCTTCGAGTGGATTATATTAAGATGTAAACCCTGCTGGGAACGAACAGTTTAGTTAAGAATAAGCTAAGAATAGCGGAACCCGTATAAATTACACGAAATTATATTTTCAATACTAATCTTGTTCCTAATCTATACATGTTTGAATAAAATGTCCCGAGATTAATTTTATAATCTAGGTTAGGGAAATTCATTGGACTAAATTTTGTGTCTAATATTTAAAAAAAGAATCAGGTGCTAAAGACCAAATTGGGAAAACTATATAAGATGTGCTTTGGTTAAGTAATCAAAGTCTAATGTGAATTTATAAGAGTATACCATGAAATTGTTTCCGTTTTCTTTAAATAGTGAGAGAGAAAATAAATTACACACTCGCTATCGTATTAATGTATAAATAATAATAATAATAATAATAATAATAATTAATCATAGGTTACCTTCACAAAATGTAAAAAGAAATAAATATTCTTTCCTAAAACCAGTTGAAAAAAGGGACGGAATTGTTTTGTTTCCTTGAGGACTACTATACAAATATACAAACAAACAAAGACTTTATTTTGTAAACAAGAGACGGAAGGTTATTAGCAACGTCATTTTCTTCCCGAGTTTCCAGTTTTCATTTTTTTCAGTCTTTACTCTTTTGCTTCCTTTGAGAAATGAAGTGAACTCAATTTTGACTGCAGAATCTTTCTTATATTGCTTCCACCTTCTTCAACCTCTCCTTTGATGAATGAAGTAGCTTCTAGTCTTACTTTTAGACCTAAAATATGATGCGATCTTTGTTAAGCTGAGTTGTAAATAGATTAAAATGATTGTGTTTTAGTATAAATAAGTCTCATCAATTGCAAGGTAGCTTGAATGAGATTACCAAACAATTCTTCTTCACCCAAGGGGTCAACTACTGCAATGTAATTGTTCAGTGGCTAGTTTCCTCTTGGTAATGTTAGAAGAGAATCTTTAGCTATGGCAGTCAGCTCTAATAGGAGAAGGACACTCCAAAATCAAACCATTGTTCTCTAGTCTTATGTAGTGCCATAGCCTCTGTACCATGGTCTTCCACTGTCTTGGGTTAGAGTTCTCTTGCTTGAGGGTACACTCGGGCACACTGTTCTATCTAGTTTCTTTTCCCCTTGTTTTGTTAAAGTTTTTATAGTTTATATAGGAAATATTTTTTTAATGTTACTATTCTTAAAATATTTAATTTTTCCTCGTTTCCTTTCCTCACTGGGCTATTTTCCCTGTTGGAGCCCCTGGGATTATAGCATCCTGTTTTTCCAACTAGGGTTGTAGCTTACATTTAATAATAATAATAATAATAATAATAATAATTTTTTTTTCTCTCACCTTTTAAGAACATTACTGGGAGTTATTTTGGTTAATGCCTCCTGGCTAGTACGTTGCTAACGTGTCTGCCTAGCATTCGCATGGCAGCAGATCGATCCCCACCCAGGATACGAGTTTAAGCTGTTTACTGGGGAGGCCAGTGCTGTGATTGAGTACCGCAGTGGGGGTTGGGCTTTCCCGGCTGATGTTCTGGTGAGCATCCATTCTGATGAACTAGAACTGAAACCAGACACCTTTAACCTTTAAATACATTAGCCCAGCAAGTTGACTTGTTGATCCTTCCAAGAATGTGTATGTTTGTTGATTTTCTTGCAAATTATTTAACAAATAGGGAGAGATTCTGTCACTTATTTACGGGGAATCTGAAGTATGTATTTTAATGCAATTTTACTGTGCACAATTGACTTGATAGAATGGTCCTTTTTGAGTCAACCTTGCCATCGTTGCTAAGGATTATGCAGACCTATCTTGAGTGATTCCTCCAACTATTTTGGAGATAACCCTCTGATGGAGTTAAAAAAAATAAGTCGTTCTTGAGCTGGTTACTTTTGAACACCTGTTAAATTTGAGCTACTTCCCTGTCCAGCTCTTCTAGGAGAAGGACACTCCAAAATCAAACCGTTGTTATCTAGTCGTGGGTTGTGCCATAGCCTCTTTATCGTGCTCTTCCACTGTCTTGGGTTAGATTTCTCTTTCTTGAGGGTACACTCAGGCACACTATTCTATCTTATTTCTTTTCCTCTAGTTTTTTTTATAGTTAATATATGAAAGATCTATTTCAATGTTGTTACTGTTCTTAAAATATTTTACTTTAATTGTTCATTGCTTTTCTTTTAGTTTATTTATATATGTGTGTCTTTTCCTTATTGAGCTATTTTGCCCTGTTGGAGCCCTTTGGCTTATAGCATCCTGCTTTTCCAACTAGGGTTGTAGCCTAGCTGATAATAATAGCAATAATAATGAAGATAATAATAATAGTAATAATAACAACACATCTACTGGTCACATTTAGTCATGCCGTCTGTTAATTATCAAGGATAGCAACTGTCCACAATTACAAATATTTATCTGCTGTCTTTGCATTATTTTTCTGTCTATTTTCCATTAAATCTACAAATTGCTTTTATGAAACTCTGCTCTCGGGTTTTGAGAAAATCTGTTTGATTTCAATTAAGGGACAGCAAAGAAATACAAGGAACAAACTAGTTTAATTAAGTCATGCTATGTAACTGCTAACTAAACAACAACTCTGTATAAATAATAACATCCGATTATCAATACAAATTTCAAGGGATTGACCAGGAGAGCATTAACAGCCTGGGTAATACAGGATTATAAGTTTATCTTTAATCAGAGGAATTTTCTAAGATTACTTACTAGAGGGGCCTATGATGAGCCATCCATGGTAGTGGCATTTCTATTATGACATTTTGCCTAGCAGACGTTTCGTTCTTTGAAGAATTGAATTAATAGTAAATGTTGAGATACTACCGCTAGAGAGTTATTGGGTCCTTTGACTAGCCAGACAGTACTACATTGGATCTTTCTCTTAGGTTACGACTCATTTTCCTTTTGCCTACGCATACACCGAATACTCTGGCCTATTCTTTACATGTTCTCCTCTGTCCCCATACACATGACAACACTGAGATTACCAAACAATTCTTCCTCGTTCAAGGGGTAAGCTACTGCAATGTAATTGTTCATTAGCTACTTTCCTCTTGGTAAGGGTAAAATAGACTCTTTAGCTATGGTAAGCAGCTCTTCTAGGAGAAGGACGCTACAAAATCAAATCATTGTTCTATGGTCTTGGGTAATGCCATAACCTCTGTACCATGGCCTTTCACTGTCTTGGGATAGAGTTCTCGGGCACACTATTCTATCTTATTTCTTTTCATCTTGTTTTTTTTTTTTTTTATAGTTCATATATGAGATATTTATTTTGGTGTTGTTGCTGTTCATGAAATATTTTGTGTTGATTTTTAGTTACTTTTCTTGTAGTTTCCTTATTTCTTTTCCTCACGGGCTATTTTCCCTGTTGGAGCCCTTGGTCTTGTAGCATTCTGCTTTTCCAACTAGGGTTGTGGCTCAGCAGGTAATAATAATAATAATAATAATAATAATTTCGAGCAAATATTCACTTTTCGGCACGAGAACAATTTACCCTTTCCCACTAGATGTATTATGTTTACTTTAAAGGTAATTTTCAACTTTCAATGTGATTAGTCTTGTATTAGTGATATAAGATTTTTCATTTGTACCCTATTTCACAATGACTGATATACTTCAAGAAGTTATTTATGCTCTCTATGTTAGATTGAATTCTAATGATATACATATTGGCATACAACCTTATATAATTTCAGTTTTATATTTAGCCTTCTATCAAACCCATTTGACCTAGTAATTATATGATAGCGCTCATGGCCCGAGTCTCATTAGCATTATGACACGGTTTTTAATTAGATCACTTTTGAATTAAAATTAACACCGAGTGATCCAGGTGTTTGCTGCCTGCTGAGGAATAATTAGAAGAAACAAGTTCATTTGAAACTGGTGTGAGATAGGACTTTAACTGGAATTTATCTATACTCAATTTTTTTAAATGAGGCGCATTTGCACTAACTCACTGCGGTGCCCTTTTAGCTCGGAAAAGTTTCCTGCTCTCTGATTGGTTAGAATTATCTTGTGCAACCAATCAGCGATCAGGAAACTTTTCTGAGCTAAAAGGGCACCCCAGCGAGTCGGTGTAAATCTCCCTCACTAAAAAGAATTGGCTATAGTAGAATGTACTAACGACTACTCGACTGCTAACGTGAGAGTCACAAAAGGTACAGTTGGATGCACGAATTCCTGGCACACCACGCTCCGAGAAAGTTTACCCTGTGGCACCCTTACTGCGCGACGAGTAATCAAACAGATAGAGTAGGGAGAGTGGTTATCAGTGGTCGACGGGCTACAGGAACTCTCCGCTCAGTGTTGGTGTGACAGGGTGTATTTCCCCTGATCAAGATGTACCAGGAACTCCTGTGTCCAACTGTACTTTATTTCAGAGCTGTGGAGAAAAGGCTTCACAAAATTAGATTGTCTTGTTTCTAATGGTTTTAATACTCGGAATATTTCAGCCGTTTTAACTTTGAACCTTAGTTTTAATATAATTTAAAGAACACAATAATGCTTCTAGGTAAGATAATCAAGATTTCTTATTTTAGTTTTAGTCCTTACTATTCAATTAATTGAATATTGATTAAATATAAATTCCATGAAATATTCCATTGAAGAGAACTCTGTATGTGAAACGTTATTTTGATGAAACGTCTGACGGATAATTGTTCTCCAGTAAATTGTCAGAAACAACCGGAACGTTTAAACTTCACCAGTAGGGAATGATTATAAAGTTCGTTTTCACCCTTTTTTTTCCAGTATCGCTATCAGTGAATCCTGAATTTATTCGGGGACAGATTGTCACTCTATCAAAGTAGTTTCCAATTCAGTTAATGAAAACCTGAATTACATGAAAAGACTTTTTGTTTTGTTCTAACAGGGATATAAATTGATCCCTTTGTCACTGTGCTCACCTATGATAAAGTATCTAACATATATTTCGTGCAACTCACATTTTTCTTCAACATATTTTCTTCCTTAATAGGACAAAGTATAAATAGTATTGCATTGATCTCCAGAACCAACACTGGGAGGCCCTTGGCATTATTGCTAATCCTAATCTAACAGGAATATAAATTGATCCCTTTGTCCATGTGAACACCTATGATAAAGTATCTGACATATATTTCGTGCCACTCACATATTTTCCTCCTTAATAGGACAAAGTATAAATAGAATTGTATTGATCTCCAGAACCAACACGGGGAGGCCCTTGGCATTATTGCTAATCCTAATCTAACAGGAATATAAATTGATCCCTTTATCAATGTGCACACCTATGATAAAGTATCTGACATATATTTCGTGCAACTCACATATTTTCCTCCTTGATAGGAAAAACTATAAATAGAATTGTATTGATCTCCAGAACCAACACTGGGAGGCCCTTGGCATTATTGCTAATCCTACCACAGGGGATGGGATAGATTATTCCAGTGGACTCTTTTAACTTTATGTTCGTATAGCAAATCGTGGTTTATCTCCCTAGTTGCCCCTACCAGCTGAATGACCTCCCAGACCCCAACGGCAGGTTATGTTACCCGTATTTATAAAACCTTGCTAAATCTAACCATTCTAGCAGTAGTATATTCCATTTCCGCTTACTTCCATTTTACTGTCCAATATGTTTTAACCTGTACTTTATGGTACAACAGCTGGATCGCCCCCCCCCCCCCCCACCCCAGTAGTACATTGGTACTCAATTGGTACTTAAGGGTATCCCAGGCCCCAGTGCTGGACCTAAGGTCCAAAATTCATCAAAAGCTTTTAAAGAATGAACTGTTTAAGCTAGTTTTTTTTAGGCTAGTTTTAAAGAATTAACTGCATAGGCTAGTTTTAGAAATTTAACTGCTGAGGCTAGTTTTTTTTTTAAATTTAACTGCTCAGGTTATTTTTTATTTCAATTTAACAGCTTAGGCTAGTTTTTACAAAATTTAACTGCTGAGGCTAGTTTTAGAAATTTAACTGCTTAGGCTAGTTTAAAAAGATTAACTGCTCAGGCTAGTTCTAGAAATTTAACTACTTAGGCTAGTTTTTTTTTAGAAAAATTTAACTGCTTAAGCTAGTTTTCTCCCAGGATGTATCAGAAAACTTTTTTCTACTCAAATCTCTACTGGCAATATATATATTGACATTTATCTAGAGGGATACAGCTTATTATCATCAATTCAAGCTTTTTCGATGTTTTTATCAACCACCAGACTAAGCGCTCAGGTTAGAAAAAATCCCAATGAGTTCTTCAGCCTTAGCAGCATCAACATAGCTAAAGAGACTCTTTTAGCTGTGGTAAGCAGCTCTTCTAGGAGAAGGACACTCCAGAATCAAACCATTGTTTTCTAGTCTTGGGTAGTACCATAGCCTCTGTACCATGGTCTTCCACTATTCTATCTAATTTCTCCTCCTCTTGTTTTGTTAAAGTTGTCTTTAGTTTATATAATAAATATTTATTTTAATGTTACTGTTTTTAAAATATTTTATTTTTCCTTGTTTCGTTTCCTCACTGGGCTATTTTCCCTGTTTGGGCCCTTGGGCTTATAGCATCCTGCTTTTCCAGCTAGGGTTGTAGCTTAGCAAGTAATAATAATAAAGTTATCCATAAGACCTTGTCTCACCTTTAGTAAACAAACTTAATGCTGCCTGGAAGTGAACTTTACCAATGTTCTGAATTAGAAATGACATGAGCACAGGACATCTATAGATAGGATGGGCGTTGCCAGCAGGGTGGGAGAGTTTAAAATTAAAGGTGGGTTATCTTGACATCAAGTGCCATTGAAGATTTAGAAATGGCACTCGTTTAACATACTTGAAGTATTTCAAAATGAATTATGTCCATTTCAATTTGGCTTTCACATTCCTCTCTTGGTTTTCACTTCGATGACTTTAATGTTTTATTATTCAGTTTTTTTAATATAGTATTCATATTATGCATTTAACACGCTCTATCTTTTATATGTAATCATACAAATACTGTTTTCCATAATAATAAAAAGCAAAATTATTAAAAAAAAAAAACTTTCGAAATGACAGGATGATGCAAGAAATTATTACGTAAAACCTAAAATACTTTATATGCAGTAATATAATTCTAAACAAAACTAGAGATTTAATTTGCATATTACCATTCTTGAATGTCTCTCTCTCTCTCTCTCTCTCTCTCTCTCTCTCTCTCTCTCTCTCTCTCTCTCTCTCTCTCTCTCTCTCTCAAGAAAACTAGAGATTTTAACTTGCTAATGTACCATTCTTGAATGTTTCTTAGACTCTCTCTCTCTCTCTCTCTCCTCTCTCTCTCTCTCTCTCTCTCCTCTCTCTCTCTCTCTCTCTCTCTCTCTCTCAACAAAAACTAGATATTTAACTTGCTGGTATACCATTCTTGAATGTTTCTTATAATCTCTCTCTCTCTCTCTCTCTCTCTCTCTCTCTCTCTCTCTCTCTCTCTCTCTCTCTCTCTAAACAAAACTAGAGATTTAACTTGTTAATATACCATTGTTGAATGCCTCTCTCTCTCTCTCTCTCTCTCTCTCTCTCTCCTCTCTCTCTCTCTCTCTCTCTCTCTCTCTCTCTCAACAAAACTAGATATTTAACTTGCTAATATACCATTCTTGAATATTTCTTATAATCTCTCTCTCTCTCTCTCCCTCTCTCTCTCTCTCTCTCTCTCTCTCTCTCTCTCTCTCTCTCTCTCCTCAAGAAAACTAGAGATTTAGCTTGCTAATATACCATTCTTGAAAGTTTCTCTCTCTCTCTCTCTCTCTCTCTCTCTCTCTCTCTCTCTCCTCTCTCTCTCTCTCTCTCTCTCTCTCTAACAAAACTAGAGATTTAACTTGTTAATATACCATTCTTGAATGCCTCTCTC
Organism: Palaemon carinicauda; assembly: GCF_036898095.1. NCBI lineage: Eukaryota > Metazoa > Arthropoda > Malacostraca > Decapoda > Palaemonidae > Palaemon > Palaemon carinicauda. The sequence goes on along the minus strand of NC_090728.1, from coordinate 52,038,868 downwards.
TCTCTCTCTCTCTCTCTCTCTCCTCTCTCTCTCTCTCTCTCTCTCTCTCTCTCTCTCTCTCTCTCATAATTACATCTTACCCCAGAATGAATTTCGCCATAAATTGAGGACTTAATCCCGTATTTACGAAACAGCGTAATGAGATCGTAATGAATTCAGAATGTATGAATGATTAAGCCCCCTGTTATATTTAAGGTCAACTTAACAGCGATATGTTGGCACCCAGCCTTCTGGCACGTCCATATTAATGTGGAGCACGTTGATGCACGATCGGGTAATCTTAGGCAATGACACGTACCCGCGTGCCTCCCTGGGAGTCGTCGGCTTCTGTCAGTCTTATTTTCGTCTTGTCAAAATGGTTCTTGTTGCCTCAGCTGCTTCGAAGAAATTCAGGTGCTTCGTTTATATATCGTCAGTTCTGTTTATTAGCTCCTTCAACGAAGTTGGAAGGAGGTTATGTTTTCGCCCCTGTTTGTGTCTTGGTTGTGGGTATGTGTGTTTGTTTGTGAACAGCTTCCTAGCCACAATTTTAATCGTAGAGTAATGAAACTTGCAATTCTTGTTGCATCAGCTTCTTCGAAGAAATTCAGGTGCTTCGTTTATATATCGTCAGTTCTGTTTACGAGCTACTCTAACGAAGTTGGGAGGGGGTTATTTTTTCGCCCCTGTTTGTGTATTGGTTGTGGGTATGTGTGTTAGTTTGTGAACAGCTTCCTAGCCACAATTTTAATCGTAGAGTAATGAAACTTGCAAGGATAAACTGTTATTTAAATATCTGGAAATTATCAAATTTTGGAAGGTCAGGGTCAAAGGTCAAGGACATGGTAAAGCAAAATTAACAATTCACGTTAACAGCCATAAGTTTGGACATCGTTATCACAGAGACTTCAAACTTGGTTTATATTTGAGTGTATGAAAATCCACGCCAATTAAAACATGTTAAGGTAAAGGCCAAGGTAGAGTAAAAGGTCGAGAAATAAGCTGCCGCGGCGGAGGTCTTCGCTTTACTGAGTGCCCCTCTAGTTATCCCAGTTGTTTAACGTTGTAGGATTAGTGTCTAAAGCTTGTTTCACGCGGTGTACCATATGCGGTATTTAAGGGTCTTTGCCTCTGTCCCTTGACCTAAGCTGCACCAACTGTGCAATGCAGGGATATACCCCACTTGCTCTTTGGAGGTGGATGACCTCCCTGGTCCCTGTACTAGGTCATATGAATCCAATTCATTAGATCAAATAGTTACTAGATCTCTTCATGATCCGGGTTTCACAGTTTTTCCATTATATATATATATATATATATATATATATATATATAATATATATATATATATATGTGTGTGTGTGTGTGTATATATATGTATGTACGTATATATCTATATATATGTACATATATATGTGTGCGTACGTATGTAAGTATATACTATATATATATGT
>NC_090728.1:52027435-52029935 GCF_036898095.1 Palaemon carinicauda | reverse complement strand
AAGCTGGCGTTCATTTTCCGTAGGTTTTATAGGTCAGCCCATGATTCTTCCTTAACAATATTTAAGATATTGTCACTCAAATGTAAGCTTTGAAAAATGGCATTCATTTTCCGTAAATTTTATAAATCAACCCATGATTCTTCCCTAATTTAAGATATTGTCACTCAAATGTAAGCTTTGAAAAATGGCATTCATTTTCCGTAAATTTTATAAATCAACCCATGATTCTTACTTAATTTAAGATATTGTTACTTAAATGATAATAGAACGACTTCAGTTTTGCCAATGGCATATATATTTTCGTACGTATTTTGGAGCCAAGATGTTGAAAACTAAAAAATTTCTTGAGTATTACAGGACAATTAGTAGGCTGTCACGAGATATCTATTTTACGAGCTGCCAAAGTGCAAGAGCCGTGGCCTGCACCTTCAGTGCAGGTCGCTCTAATAGCAGTAGCTGTAGTAGAGGTAGCTATTAGGGACTAACAGAAAGGAATAGCAGTAGCTGTATTTGTAGCAGAGGTAGCTATTAGGTACTAACAGAAAGGAATAGCAGTAGCTGTAGCGGAGGTAGCTATTGGGTACTAACAGAAAGGAATAGCAGTGGCCGTAGCAGAGGTAGCTACTAGGTACTAACAGAAAGGAATAGCAGTAGCTGTATTTGTAGCAGAGGTAGCTATTAGGTACTAAGAGAAAGGAATAGCAGTAGCTGTAGCAGAGGTTGCTATTAAGTACTAACAGAAAGGAATAGCAGTAGCTTTCGCAGAGGTAGCTATTAGGTACTAACAGAAAGGCGAGGTAAATGTAACTAATTTTTTTCAACAAGATAACGAGCTTATATACAAACGGTTGAGGGCGACAATGGCATAAAAAATCCAACAATGTGAAACATGCAATGGCAGGCTTAAATAGGTTTTTCTATTATCAGTGCGAGAGAGAGTGACATAGAAAAAAACAATAACATTACAGTGTATGAGCATGTATGAAATACACGTGCGTTATGGGGCCTATACTCCCCCTCAACTTTAAAAATATTTGATTTTTGAAATTTTTATTTATTAAGAAAATTGTCTACAGTGATACTGAAAATCTTATAATAATACTCCTTCTGACACAGCAAATGTTTTATGTTGAACATGCTGACATAAGTCTTTTTATAATCATAAATGAATTGTCTGTTTTAATGCTGTTAAACTTTTTTTAAATATTTTATTTTAATTTTTCATTACTTCTTATATCGTTTATTTATTTCCTTGTTTCCTTTCCTCACTGGGCTATTTTTCTCTGTTGGAGCCATTTGGCTTATAGCATCTTGCTTTTAGGGTTGTAGCTTGGCTAGTGATAATAATAATTATAATAATAATAATAATAATAATAATAATAATAATAACATGTGTATGTGTTATTATTTTTAATAACTTTGTGATGTCAGAAGTCAAGATGTCTCCAAAGTTAGTGTTGTGTCTCAAAGTCCAAACTCCAGTGAAAAAAAAAAAAAAAAGTTTCCCCAATCTTCCAACTTTCGTTGTAAAGTGTATGGCATGGTTTTCCTAGAACTTGCTAAATCAAGACTTGTATTACAATTTCAGAAATCCCTTCTAATTAGTTTACGTAATCTATATGGTTTATAAAGAAAGATTAACCATACAAGGTAGCTTTTAATGAGATTAATCCCATGGAGGTAACTCTTGGCGTTTAATGGTCTTTACGTTACGTTGGTCTATTGCATTTTTCCTTAACCAGGTCATATCCTTTTTTTTATGTTTTACTGCAGACGTTGGGCTGGGTAACAAAGACAGTAAAGGGCTGGGTAAGGGCAAAAGTTGTTCTCTTGTTTGTAATCATAAAATTTACGAAACCCGAATTGAGAGTGAGTCTAACCAATGTTTTGATTCGTTCCTTGCTTCTCTACGCTGTTGATTGATTAATTTGAGGTTTTCTGTAACCGTTAAGATATTTATTATGTAATATTTTGTTTAATCTCTATCATTGGCTTAATCTTCAAGGCTTTGTATAATATCATGTTATTTTAAGTGTTGTTTATAATTCTTTCAGTATTCTTGTGAAGCGGTACAAAAAAAAAAAAAAAAAAAAAAAAAAAAAAAAAAAAAACTTGATTATCCTCTAAATCAAATTCTGATTGTCATATTAAGCTTGTGTTTGTATTCAATTATTCAAAGGTCGTGATGAAATTTACTCATTACAAAAAAGCAAGGGCTAATAGCGCCGTTTATAAGTAGTAATTTCTTTTTAATATTTCTGGAAACACGGAAGACTGTAGAGAGTTCTGCATTCTAGGGTGTGAATAGGGGCCAATCTATACAGATTTGGACCCCTACAAATGTAATCAGGCCGCTATGCAGTGGATACAATATTGTCTCGATAAGATATATGATTCTAGGGAGGTGTTAGCGAATTGTAGGTACTATAGTCATTTTTTTTTAATGGGGCGCATTTGCACCGACTCGCAGGGGTACCCTTTTAACTCGGAAAAGTTTCCT
>NC_090728.1:52019935-52022435 GCF_036898095.1 Palaemon carinicauda | reverse complement strand
TTGGTGATGGGGTTGATTGTGCGTGCATATCTAAATATTTAGCCGGCTTCTTTGACGGGTCGCGTACACTAGTAGTAATATATTAGTGCCATCACTGTATAACTGTGAGTATCAATAATAATAATAATAATAATGATAATAATAGGAAAACGTAAATCAGTGGCAGTAACTGGACAAAGAACTCGTTAAAAACCAATATTACTATAAAACTGATATGTTCACACACTAACTTAAGCAAAGCATCACAACCGATTATGACATATAATATTCCTCGGGAGAAGACGAAGTAGTATAATGAGATTTTAAACATAATGTTTCTGTTCCCATCGTCTATGTAGCCTACATTGTTTTGGCTCACCAGGCTAATTCTGCACTCAGAGGTTGGGCACGTCAGATGAGGGTTTGTGTGGTGGTTTTTGTCTGACATATTTTATGGTCAGATGTGCTCTGTGATTCTGGTCCATAGCAGTGAAAACACTATAATTATAATTATATATTTTTTATTTATATGTCTTAATCCTCTCGGGGAGCAGTGTTATCTATAGCGTACTACTAGCAACATCACCCGTCAAGCCTTGTTGAGAAACTGGAAGGGTGTGATCCGCCTACCGCCACCCTCTTCAGAAGTGATGTAGGAGTTTGGGGAAAAGAATATATATATATATATATATATATATATATATATATATATATATATGTGTGTGTGTGTGTGTGTGTGTATGAATGTATGTGTGCATGTGTGTGTTTATGGGTAGATTGGGAATTTTCTCTTACTAATATAGGCCAACGATTGACAGCATTCGTCCGTTGAATTCCAATGCTCCTTTGATATGTTTTATATCGGTAGATTATGCTGACGTTTTAGTTCCCGAAGGACTTATTTCATTTTATTGTATAAGACAGCCTTTGGAAAAGGGCAGAATCAAACGAGGCTATGAGTCCTGCACTTTTGTATTGTGTCAGCTTGATATTTGATGAGGGGAGAGACCCCTGACGTCATGATGTAGCCGAGTAAAAAAAAAAAAAAAAAAAAAAAAAAAAAAAAAAAAAAAAAAAAAAAAAAAAGGAATTTGAACCTCCATAAATATTTCCAGATGTGAGTTGGATCCAATATAGATGAAGAGATAAAACGTATGTATGGTTTTCATAGGTAAAAGCAAAGATGATCAATTTGAGTGTACTCTTCTGTTATCTACGTCTGTCAGTTTAAAATGACAAGCTTTTTCTCGGATCCTCGTAAATCTTCTAGTCCCCAAATATGTTTAGATCTAGCCTACACTGTTAAAAATAACCGTAATTTTAATCGGAAATTCTCCGTAAAAATATACTGTTCTCAGCCGTATTTTAGCAAAATACAGGCGACGTAATTTTATCATACTTTGTTATTATATTTTACGGGATGGTGACCGTAATATCACTCCTTTACGTCAATATATCCGTTTTTAAAACGGTAACAAATCCTGAAAGAAATTTTATCTGGCATTTACATTTATATATATATATATATATATATATATATATATATATATATATATATATATATATATATATACAGTACATATATATATATATATATATATAGATAGATAGATAGATAGATAGATATATATATATATATATATATATATATATATATATATATATATATATATATATATATATACACACAGTGTAGCCCGTCCTCGAAGTTTGATCCTAGTCCGGATAAGAGTACAGTGTAGTTTTGTTTTAAAAAGGCTTCATTGCACTCGTACCATCCGTTTGTTATCAGATTCTCTCAGTGTAATCAAGTTTCCTATTTGCAGTTTTCGAGGTAAATTAATTAAGAATACACAGTTAAAATGACGAGGGAAATAGCAACGAAACGGCCACGAGTCCAATATATTTACAAGCAAAAAGATTAAACAAATGTTACTTCGAAAGTCAGAATGTTGTTTAGAGTTCTCTTGCTTGAGGGTACACTCGGGCACACTATTCTATCTAATTTCTCTTCCTCTTGTTTTGTTAAAGTTTTTATAGTTTATATAGGAAATATTTATTTTAAGGTTGTTACTTTTCTTAAAATATTTTATTTTTCCTTGTTTGCTTTCCTCACTGGGCTATTTTCCCCGATGGGGCCCCTGGGCTTATAGCATTCTGCTTTTCCAACTAGGGTTGTAGCTTAGCAAATAATAATAATAATAATGATAATAATAATAATAATGATAATAATAATAATAATAATAATAATAATAATAATAATAATAATAATAATAATAATAATAAATGTGATTGTTGGACCTGGAAAGGAGAACGTGTAATATAATATCGGGGTGACCATATCATGAAATTGTATTTGTTTACATGTTTGTCGTTAATAAAATGAGCTAAGCCATGGCTTAAAACGTGAGTTTGGTGTCTTGCCTTTCGGTTTGTTTATCTCCATATTCCCACTACACTGAAACAGTAGTATAAATCAGTACAACAAATAGGACGTAATCTCTTACTATCTACAAATACC
>NC_090728.1:51904935-52007435 GCF_036898095.1 Palaemon carinicauda | reverse complement strand
AGTACAGTGATACCTCGGTACTCGACCATAATCCGTTCGAGATCCGTGTTCGACCTCCGATTTGTTCGAGTACCGAATTTTTTTTCCCCATAAGAAATAATGGTATATATTCTATTCCGTTCCCAAGCACTCGAACAGGCCCAAAATATTAATAAAACGTGTACCTAAACAACAATAATTATCTAAATGTGTATGAAATTGGTCAGAAAATCCTATAAAACAATTTTAAACCATTTACTGTACTAAAATAAAACAATTTTAAACCATTTTCTGTACTGTAGTGAACATACCTTTGAGCAGCGGTTCGATGGCATACAGGGATGGATGTGGAGAGGATGGAAGGGGGAGGTTACTGCTTGGAAGGAGAGTCCCCTTCCATGATGTGGCGGGGTAGTTCTCCTTCAGGAGTTGTTTCTCTCTCCAATGAAAGGGTGGGCAGATCTATTTCAGGGGTTTCTTCTCTTCTTTGTCTCTTCTTTGGAGGAGAAACAGGCTTTGATGTAGCAGCTTTCTTTTCTTTTGTGAAAAACTGGTCTATTGTTAATTGTTTCTTCCTCCTCTGCAGTATTCTTCGAAAATGATACATGACACTATCATTAAACATATGCACTGCCCGGTTTGCTACTGCAATTTCTGGGTGGTATTTTTCAGCAAAAGCCTGCACATCTGCCCACTTGGAACAAATTTCATTGATGAGAGAACTTGGAACATCCTCCCTTACCTCATCCTCTTCTGAAGATTCCTGCTCCACAATCAGATCCTGCTGCTGTTGTTGTTGCAGGTGCAACAATTCCTCCACAGTCAACTCGGTAGAATGGCTTTCTACAAGCTCATCAATATCATCCTTGTCGACCTCAAGCCCCAAACTCCTGCCCATGACAACAATTTCCTCAACGACATCAGTGTCATCAGAAATTACAGGGGTAGCAGTGCTTGGACCCGCCTCTGGTTGGAAACCTTCAAACTCCCTCTCTGTGACACATGATGGCCACAGCTTACGCCAGGCAGAGTTCAATGTCCTATAGGTCACACCTCGCCAAGCTTGGTCAATCATGTTAACAGAGTTGAGGATGCTGAAGTGTTCCTTCCAGAATTCCTTTAGGGTCAACTTCGTGTCACTGGTCACTTCAAAACACTTTCTGAAAAGGGCCTTGGTATAGAGTTTTTTGAAGTTTGAAATGACCTGTTGGTCCATGGGCTGGAGTATGGGAGTAGTATTGGGGGGCAAGAATTTGATTTTGATAAAGCTGTATTCTTCTTTCAAGTCATCCTCGAGACCTGGAGGATGTGCAGGAGCATTGTCCATAACCAGAAGACATTTCATTGGCAAGCTCTTTTCAATGAGGTAAGCCTTAACCTGGGGGGCAAACACTTCGTTTATCCACTCAGTAAAGAATTGTCTTGTGACCCAAGATTTAGTGTTCGAGCGCCACATAACTGGTAGTGCACTTTTACAAATATTATTTCGTTTGAACACCCGGGGGTTGTCCGAGTGGTACACTAACAAGGGTTTGATCTTGCAATCGCCACTTGCATTTGCACACAGCAACAATGTTAGCCTATCTTTCATTGGCTTGTGACCTGGCATCTTCGTCTCGTCCTTGGTAATGTACGTATTGGCTGGCATTTTCTTCCAAAATAACCCAGTCTCATCACAATTAAAGACTTGTTGTGCGATCAAATTTTGTTCATTTATGTACCGATCGAATTCCCCCACGTATTTATCGGCTGCAATTTGATCCGAACTAGCTGCCTCCCCATGCCTAGTAACACGATGAATACCTGTTCTATTACGAAACTTTTCAAACCAACCCCTGCTCGCTTTAAATGTAAATGAATCACTTTCACTGGTACTCGGACTTTTCTTCACTAATTCTTCATAGATATGCAACGCTTTTTCACAAATGAACGCTTCACTAACACTTTCCCCGGCCAACTGTTTTTCTTTAATAAATATTAAAAGCAACTTTTCCATCTCCTCAATCACTTGTGGCCTTTGCTTAGTTACCGCCGTAACTCCCGTTGCAACATTCGCCTTCTTAATCATTTCTTTATGCTTTAAAAACGTAGAAATGGTCGACTTCGCCATTCCGTATTCTACCGCTAAATCGGACACTCGTACACCATTCTCATATTTCGCTATAATTTCCTTCTTCAACTCGATCGTTGTTCGCACTGTTTTCCTCTTCTCCTTCCCCTTAACACTCATTACTTTCTTGGGACTCATTATGAAAGCTAAAAAAGCAATTAAAAGCACTGAAAATCACTAAATCACAACGAATGCTGATCGCGCGTTGTCTGAGTGACGCTCTCGAGAGAACTGATGCTTCCCGAACAAGCGAGAGTGGCCGAGATGGCGCGATCATCACAAAGCCCATGCGGTCGTCACGTGTTCGGCTGGTCGAGTACCGAATTTTTGGTCGAGCACCGCAGCAAAAATTTCTCGAAAATTTTGGTCGAACTCCGAATTGTTCGAGTATAGAGTCGTTCGACTACCGAGGTATCACTGTATTGCTGATCTCGGACTTGATAAGGTTTAGAAATTAGCATCCTAGACACCTCGTGAACCAAGGTTGAAAGTGCGCCAGCTTCAGGGCCCAGGCATCCATGCCTGTTGCAAAAAGAAAATCTCTATTTTCTTAGATTGGTAATTGTCTAGTAAGGCATTAACAACTTGATGGATTTGCCTCACCATATCCATCCTCTGCTTTGTAAGGAGGATGGTGGAATGAACACTTCTAATTAATATCAATAGAAAAGCTGCTAAAGATGAGGCTTACCTGTATCTACCTCAATCCATCTACATAGGATTCCAACAGCTATGCTGTAAGGAAAGGTAAGAAGAGAGGAAAACTAAGCCAGATACTCACTCTCGACTTAGAATTGCATAGTAACCACTATCTTGGATTTGATACTTTTGGTTCTGTATAGGAGCTTGGTTTACTATACAGTACTACCTTCTGAGCAGTGATCGCAGGTCTGAGTGAAAATGTCTCCAAAGACCTGTGAGTGCATACCTGCAAATAATGCGCAGTAAACATGTCTGACACTTCCATTCTCCATCATCCAAAAATTGAGCCACAGAGATATTTTTCAATATTAAACTTACCCGATAATCATGTAGCTGTCAACTCCGTTGCCCGACAGAATTCTACGGGAGGGATACGCCAGCTATCACTATACTAGAAGGGGGTGTACTCACCAGCGCCACCTGTGGCCAGGTACTACAGTACTTCTTGTTGACACCTCCTAAATTTTTCCTCTGTCGTGCTTCCGGCAAGACGTTTTGGGATACGCTTATAATCTTGGAGTATTGTTCACGGCTTTTGGTGAAGTATTTCTCTCAGATTTCGGCTGTCGCTATACTGGAAACTTCTCTATTAGCTTTTATTTAGTTCTGATTAATGGTTAACGATCTTTTTGCTTGATTTGGAATCCCCCTTGGCTAACTCTTTGATTCAAGATGTCTGACATTTCACAAGCCCCACCCCATAGACGATGTAGGTCTTGTAATAGGCGTATTCCGAAGGCCTCGGTAGATCCTCACACCGCTTGTTCTGACTGTAGGGAAAGACCCTGTCAGCTGGAAGATCGATGTGAGGAATGCGCCGGACTTTCGGAACTTGAATTTGTCCGATTCTTGAAATATTCAACCAAGTTAGAGAGAGAGAGAGTTAGAAGGAGTTCTTCTCGCTCTTCACTTTTTTCCTCACCTCATGATCCCCTACCTTTTCCTCCCCCTGTAGTGGCTACCCCCGAACCTACTATTTGCCCTCAACCTGATATGTCTGTTGTTTTGCGTGCCATTCAGGCTTTAGGTGACAAAGTGGAATCGGTGGTTAGTGATCATAAGTCTCTTATGGCCGAAGTCAAGGAACTTAAGGTCAAAAGTGCAGTGGGAGGTAATAGTGCCAGTGCTGTGACAAGTGCTAGTGTCAGTGCAGTGCCAAGTGCTAGTGTCAGTGTCAGTGTGGTGCGTGAGGGTACTTCTGTGCGTGCCAGTCGTCCTCCCAGTCCGGGACCTCTTGCAAGCTCCCAAGCCCAGGGGAGAAGCAATGTCGAAGGGCAAAAGGGTTCGGCAGGCCTTGATCGGCGCACAGAAGTATCCTCGGTGGTTGCGGGCGTGTCTTACAGAGACCGTCACTCCCACCCGCAGACGATTGAGCCCGTCTTTTACTCGTCTGCTGAAGAATTGTCAGGGAGAAAACGCTGGACTCAGGTCTCAAGACCTCTCAAACGCAAAGTCCAGACCTCAAGAGCTCTACAACCTGGCTGCAGTCATTGGATTAGCTCTGACTCTCCGCAGTCATCAGGTGACTGCACACCTCCTAAGAGGGGTAAGGTGCTGCCGCAACAGACCTCATCTTCTGTTAAGGCTTTGCCTCAGCAGACCTTAGTGTCTGCCGACCCTAAGTTGACTTTACTGCAGTCCATGCAGTCACAGCTTGCGGTCTTAATGCGTGAGTGTCAGGCTGAGAAGGTTACACCTCCTCCTGCGATCGCTCCGCCTAACCGCAGTCCAGTCTGCCAGGCGTACGATGTTGAGGCTCCTCAGGATACCTTACCGCGTACTGAGTTGCCAGTTTCCAGCGGTGTGCAGCAACCTCCGCCTTCCTTAAGGCAACCTCAGCAATGGGAACAGGAAGCTTATGCCCTACTTCCTCCGCTTCCGCTTGCGGTTCCACCAGTGAGGCAACACTCTTGAGGTACGACAACCTCTTCCATCCATGAGGCAGACACCTCAGCTCTCGCTGCAGCGACCTCAACCCTCCTCAAGGCGAGAGCCTCAACACCTTAGCCTTGCGCCTCAGGAACCTCAACTCGCGAGACAAGAACTGCGTTCTGCGCAACCGCTACCTCAACTCTCGCAGCTCACACCTCAGGAACCTCAACTCGTTCCTCAGGAACCTGCTACTGCGCATCCGCAACCCTTACAGCAAGCGCAACTCTTGAGTCAAGACACTCATGCCAGGAGTCAGCCTCCTCAACCCATGCGCCTACCTTCCGCTACTCTTTTTGACCAGCCTTTGCAGCCTGAACCTCAGGTTTTAACTCATCAACAGAGACTTGAGGATGAAACCACAAGCGTTTTTGCACCCGCTTGTTCAGATTCTGCTGTTCAGCATACCACTGTTCCTTTACCTCTCACTTCGCTACACTCTGGTGATGAGGTTTCTGATGAGGAAGCTGCGCACCTGGATCCCTCATCAGACGTGGAAGAATCCAAGTCTTCTCCTCCACCTATTGACTTTCGTAAGGTCCTGGCTCTTTTCAGAGAGGTATACCCGGACCATTTTGTCTCTGCTACCCCCCGCTCTCCGCCATCTGAGTTTTCGCTGGGCATGCAGCCTGTCAAGTCAACATATACTAAGCTCGTCTTTGCAAGGTCCTCTAAGAGAGCTTTAAGAATTTTAGGGGAGTGGTTGCAGTCTAAGCAGCAACTAGGGAAGACTTCCTTTATGTTCCCACCGACTAAGCTCACTTCTAAAGCGGGCGTATGGTATGCCACAGGAGAGGAACCGGGCTTGGGAGTACCTGCCTCTGCCCAGGCTGACTTCTCAAGTTTGGTCGACTCTCCTCGTAGAACAGCAATGAGGCGCTCTAAGGTTTGCTGGACCTTCTCCGATCTAGACCACTTCCTAAAGGGTGTATTTCGTGCCTTTGAGATGTTCAATTTTCTAGACTGGTGCCTGGGGGCCCTTAGCAAGAAGACCTCCCCTGCGGACAAAGACTCAGCCATGCTTTTAATGTCCTGCATGGATAAAGCTATTAGGGATGGATCTGGCGAGCTTGCTTCAATGTTTGTGTCAGGAGTTCTTAAGAAAAGGGAGCAACTTTGTACCTTCCTTTCTTCCAGCATCACACCTTGTCAAAGGTCTCAACTCCTTTTCGCTCCGCTCTCTAAGTTCTTGTTTCCCGAAGAGCTTGTCAAGGACTTGTCTGCGGCCCTGATTCAAAAGGACACTCATGATCTTGTGGCCTCTTCAGCTCGTAAGACTAAGGTTGCTCCCTCAGTCCCCAGGACTTATCGCACCCCAGTGGCTGATACTCCTGCTACGAGGTTTATTCCGCCCTTTCGTGGTAGAGCCCCCAGCCGAGGAAGCTCCCGTCCAGACTCTTCCAGGAGCAAGTCTAGGAAAGGTTCCAAGACTTCAAAAGGCAAACACTGACTCTCCTCCTCTCCAGACAGCAGTAGGAGCCAGACTCAAGATCTTCTGGCAAGCCTGGGAAAAGAGAGGTGCAGACGCCCAGTCTGTCAGGTGGCTGAGGGAGGGTTACAGGATACCATTCTGCCGCAAACCCCCTCTGACCACTTCTCCCATCAACCTCTCTCCCAACTACAAGGAAAAGGACAAGAGGCTAGCGTTGCACCAGGAGGTGTCGCTCCTGTTACAGAAGAAGGCAGTGGTTATAGTCCGGGACCATCAATCCCCGGGCTTCTACAACCGTCTCTTTCTGGTGGCCAAGAAGACAGGAGGTTGGAGACCGGTGCTGGACGTCAGCGCGCTCAATGCTTATGTCACCAAGCAGACGTTCACTATGGAGACGACGAAGTCGGTCCTAGCAGCGGTCAGGCAGGAGGACTGGATGGTCTCGTTGGATCTGAAAGATGCTTACTTTCACGTTCCTATTCATCCAGACTCCCAACCTTTCCTGAGATTCGTTTTTGGAAAGGTTGTGTACCAATTCCAAGCCCTGTGTTTTGGCCTAAGCACAGCTCCTATGGTGTTTACGCATCTGATGAGGAATATTGCAAAATTCCTCCACTTATCGGACATCAGAGCCTCCCTTTATTTAGACGACTGGCTGTTGAGAGCCTCCACGAGTCGTCGCTGTCTGGAGAGTCTCAACTGGACTTTGGACTTGATCAAGGAACTGGGTCTGTTAGTCAACGTAGAAAAGTCCCAGCTCATTCCCTCCCAATCCATTGTTTACCTGGGAATGGAGATTCGGAGTCAGGATTTTCGGGCTTTTCCATCGGCCCCAAGGATAAGCCAAGCCCTAGATTGCATCCTGAGCATGCTGAAGAGGAGCAGTTGCTCGGTGAGACAGTGGATGAGTCTCACAGGGACCCTTTCATCGTTAGCCCTGTTCATCGAGCTAGGGAGACTCCACCTCCGCCCTCTCCAATTCCATCTAGCAGCTCATTGGGACAAGGATTTGACGCTCGAAGCAGTCTCTATCCCGGTCACCAAAGAGATGAAGACCACTCTCTTGTGGTGGAAGGCCAATCTCCTTCTCAGGGAGGGCCTATCGTTGGCGATTCAGACCCCCAATCTTCATCTCTTCTCGGATGCATCAGACTCGGGCTGGGGCGCGACCTTGAACGGACAGGAGTGCTCGGGAACGTGGAACAAGGAACAGGAAACGCTCCACATCAACTGCAAGGAGCTACTGGCAGTTCATTTGGCCCTATTGAACTTCAAGTCCCTCCTGCTAGGCAAGGTGGTGGAGGTGAACTCCGACAACACCACAGCCTTGGCTTACATCTCCAAGCAGGGAGGGACCCATTCGAGGAGCCTGTACGAGATAGCAAGGGACCTCCTCATTTGGTCAAGAAGTCTAAACCTCACCCTAGTTACGAGGTTCATTCAGGGCAACATGAACGTCTCAGCAGATCGCCTAAGCAGAAAAGATCAGGTCATCCCCACGGAATGGACCCTTCACAAGAGCGTGTGCAACAGACTTTGGACCTTGTGGGGTCAGCCGACAATAGATCTTTTTGCCACCTCCATGACCAAGAGGCTTCCTTTGTACTGTTCCCCAGTTCCAGACCCAGCAGCAGTTCATGTAGATGCTTTTCTGCTGAATTGGTCCCATCTCGACCTTTACGCATTCCCACCGTTCAAGATCATAAACAAAGTCCTTCAGAAGTTCATCTCGCACGAAGGGACACGGCTGACGCTGGTTGCTCCCCTTTGGCCTGCAAGAGAATGGTTCACAGAGGTACTACAATGGCTGGTCGACGTCCCCAGGACTCTCCCTCTAAGAGTGGACCTTCTACGTCAACCTCACGTAGACAAGTTGCACCCAAACCTCCACGCTCTTCGGCTGACTGCCTTCAGACTGTCGAAAGATTCGCTAGAGCTAGAGGCTTTTCGAAGGAGGCAGCCAGTGCGATTGCCAGAGCAAGGAGGGTATCCACTCGTAGAGTCTACCAATCCAAGTGGGAAGTCTTCCGGAGCTGGTGTAGAGCCAATGCAGTTTCCTCTACCAATACCTCTGTAACCCAAATAGCTGACTTTCTATTACATCTAAGGAATGAGAGATCCCTTTCAGCTCCTACGATTAAAGGGTACAGGAGTATGTTGGCTTCAGTTCTCCACCACAGAGGTTTGGACCTTTCTTCCAACAAGGACCTTCAAGACATCCTTAAGTCTTTTGAGACTTCTAAAGAACGTCGTTTACCCACTCCAGGCTGGAATCTAGACGTAGTCTTAAGGTTCCTTATGTCGCCTAGGTTCGAACCTCTCCAGTCAGCTTCCTTCAAGGACCTTACCCTCAAGACTCTTTTACTCGTCTGCCTTGCAACAGCTAAAAGAGTCAGTGAGGTTCATGCCTTCAGCAAGAACATTGGGTTCACATCCGAATCTGCGACATGTTCTTTACAGCTCGGATTCTTAGCTAAGAATGAACTTCCTTCACGTCCTTGGCCTAGATCGTTTGAAATTCCTAGCCTTTCCAACATGGTAGGTAACGAGCTAGAAAGAGTTCTTTGCCCTGTCAGAGCTCTGAAATATTATCTTAATAGGTCAAAACCTATTCGAGGACAGTCAGAAGCCTTATGGTGTGCAATCAAGAAACCTTCGATGCCCATGTCCAAAAACGGGGTTTCGTATTATATAAGGCTTCTGATTAGAGAAGCCCATTCTCACTTGAAGGAGGAAGACCTTGCTTTGTTGAAGGTAAGGACCCACGAAGTGAGAGCCGTAGCCACTTCGATGGCCTTTAATAAAAACCGTTCTCTGCAGAGCATAATGGATGCAACTTATTGGAGGAGCAAGTCAGTGTTTGCATCATTTTATCTTAAAGATGTCCAGTCTCTTTACGAGAACTGCTACACCCTGGGACCATTCGTAGCAGCGAGTGCAGTAGTAGGTGAGGGCTCAGCCACTACATTCCCTTAATCCCATAACCTTTTTTAACCTTTCTCTTGAATGCTTTTATTGTTGTTTTTATGGTTGTTACGGTAGGCTAAGAAGCCTTCCGCATCCTTTTGATTTGGCGGGTGGTCAATTCATTCTTGAGAAGCGCCTGGGTTAGAGGTTGTGTAGAGGTCCTTTAGTAGGGGTTGCAGCCCTATATACTTTAGCACCTTAGAGTTGATTCAGCCTCCTAAGAGGAACGCTGCGCTCAGTAAGGAAGACGAACTTAATAAAGGCAGAGTAACGGTTCAAGTCGACTTCCTTACCAGGTACTTATTATTTCATTGTTATTTTGAGATAACTGATTATATGAAATACGGGATACTTAGCTATCCTTTAGTCATGTACACTGGTTTTCACCCACCCCCCTGGGTGTGAATCAGCTACATGATTATCGGGTAAGTTTAATATTGAAAAATGTTATTTTTATTAGTAAAATAAATTTTTGAATATACTTACCCGATAATCATGATTTAATTGACCCTCCCTTCCTCCCCATAGAGAACCAGTGGACCGAGGAAAAATTGAGGAGGTGTCAACAAGAAGTACTGTAGTACCTGGCCACAGGTGGCGCTGGTGAGTACACCCCCTTCTAGTATAGTGATAGCTGGCGTATCCCTCCCGTAGAATTCTGTCGGGCAACGGAGTTGACAGCTACATGATTATCGGGTAAGTATATTCAAAAATTTATTTTACTAATAAAAATAACATTTTTCTTGAAAGTGAGAGTAGCACCAACTCCTTTGATCTCATGTGTACACACCTAAACTTATTCTGATGTGCCAGGGGATTTAGAGTATAATTCTCTTTGTTCCGTAACTGACATACAAACCACGCTATTTAATAGGGGGTATTACTTACGGCGTAGCTGAAATGACGAGCCATTAAAATTTAACGAGGGTTTACTACCCACACCGCTAGTTAGAGGGGGTAGGGGAGGGTAGCTTGCTACCCACCCACCCCCCCCCCCCCCCTCACACACACCTGTGCTTGAGCTCACTTTGCTCTCGTCTCGGATGGTAGACGGACGTGTCCTCTCATCCTCGCCTCTCTCTTGGCAGCCATTAATGCTTTTTTGCTTTTTCTTTGACAGATTTGTGTGTGAAGTTGGCCTCGGCGATTATGCGCACCTGTCCTGGATTACTGACTGCCCCTGTGGAACATTCATGTCGGCGGTCGAGATAGACCCTCACACCCTTTGCCCTTACTGTAGAGGTCAACGGTGTGAAAGTAATGTGTGGTGAGTGTAGGGAGTGGTCTACCTCCCAGTGGGAGAGGTTTTCTCGGCGACGTAAGAAGAAGTCCAAGCAGGATCTTTCTCCTTCGAAGGTTTCTTTGAAAGGAGAAAAACCCAAGGACTCTTCTTCCGTTGCCCAAACCTCCACTGAAGCTCCTACTCGAGCGGTCTCTTTTTAGAGGTCGTCGAGTAGTAGCGTAGACCATGGTTCTGTTTTCCAAACTCGGAGTTCGAGAGATGGCGTTGCCTCCCCTAGCGAGGCAGCTCCACCTCTCCCCCCGGGGGAGGATGTATCATTAACCAATCTTTTTCAGCGTTGGTCTTCCTTGGGGCTCGAGGGTTGGCCCTCCAAGGAAGCATTACTTGACTACATCCGATTGGGTGCCGCTGTCAAGCAATCGCCGACTTTGGCAGAGGTTGATCCTCTGTTAATTGTCGACGTTGTGGTGTCAGAGGTATTCAATGCGGTATCTCCTAATACCTCTGCCTCTTCACATCCCGCAGTAGCTGAAGGTTTAGTTTCTCCCGTTCCTGCTCAACCAACGAGGGAGAAACTAAGTCCAACAGTCTCTCCTGCTGGTGTTTCTCCCCCTCGGGGGAGTTCACTTACAGAGACTCCTCTTCGGAGGACTGCAGAAGGTCAGCTTGCTGATCTAACGGCCCCCAGAGGGCGCATCCGTCGCAAGGCTCGCCTTCCTCTTTGCCAGAGAGGCATTCCTTCACCTGCGGTGAGGAGGCACCTCTTTGGTTCACCATCTCCGTTGCAGTCCGCCGCAGAGGAGCCTCGTCAGCGTTCACCGACTGTTCCTGCTATGGTCCTGGACCTCTCAGCGGATCATTCACGATCCCCTTCGGTGGAAGGTCATCCTTGCAAAGGACACGTCGACCTTCTACCCGACAGACCTGCTGACCTGCCGTCACCGTTCCGGAGAGCTGATGCGCGCTACGCGCCTACGAAACCTGACTTACATGCTCGTCAGGCATCGAACCCTGTTACGGAGCATCAAGGGTGTATGCGCCATCGCGCGCATACGTCCCTTACGCGCCATGATGGACATGTGCGCCAACGTTCTCCTGCGCGCCAGGCTTTGCCTGAGGTAGCACGCCAGTGCTTACCTGCGCCACTACGCGCCAGCAACCTCCTACGCGCCAGAGCTCTCCAGCTCTTCAGCGCTCACCAACGTGCCAGCACTCTCCTGCGCTCCAGCGCTCTCCCGCACGCCAGCCCCCACACACAGCGATCTCTCCTGCGCGCCCACAATCTTCAGATCTGGGTACTGTTGGGAAGTCAAAGACTTCTCCTACGTGCCAACTGCTGTCTCCAACGCGCCAGCGCTCGCCAATGTGCCAACTGCTGTCTCCAACGCGCCAGCGCTCGCCATTTCGTGTTCACGCGCAGTCACCCTCTCGCGCCCGCGCTCATTCTCTCCTACAGTTGCGCGCCACCATACTGACGCGCGCCCACACACACAGGCTGCAGCTGCGCGGCCGCGTATCAGGGGTATCTCTCCTGCGCGCGCGTGCGCCCTACAACATCTACTGGGGCGCGCGAAGTGTTGCCCGCATGCCCACGTGTTCAACGACCTGATCCTGCTCGCACACGAACATTCGCCCACGCGCAATCAGTCTCCTGCACGCTCTCCTGTGTACCCACAGTCTTCCGCGCGCACTCCTATGCGCCATCACTCTCCTGCGACCCCTGGTATTCTCCATCGCGCGAGCACAATTACGCGCCCCCGCGCAAGCGTCAATACCCTCCCGAGCGCGAAGCTGCTGGACAACGCATGGCAAGGTTGCCATCGCCGCATTCCCCTCCCCGCAAGCGCATAACAGCGCGCACTGCGGCGGAAGGGAAGCATCCAGAAAGGTCCAGGATCTCTTCTTCTTTTCAGGCAAACTTCCCTATGGAAACTCCTCCCAGGGATCCGTCGATCCCTTTCCCTCCAGAGGGAGTGTCTGACAGCACTGCTGTCAGTCAACAGCCATGGTTCGGGCCGCTAATCAGAGCAGTTATGCAGGCTTTCAAGCCTGTTCTCTCTGAGTTGGGGCACAGATCCTTGGCTGTCTCTACCCCTCTGAAGAGAAAAAGAGGAGTTCCGGACGCGGTGACTTCTCTGAGAGCTAAGTTGACTCCTCGCAGGCCTTCGAGGCAGGTTCCTTCACCCCCCCAGACTTTTTCTCCTTCCCTGTCGGACGAGGACTTCCCGTCCTCAGGGGAGTCACGTGAGGTGAGACGTTCCCCCACCGCACCAATGAGGGAAACCCCACCTCGCGTTGAAAAGTCTTCCCGGGTAGGGGCTGAAAAGAACTTGCCACCGTCTATGTTAGAGTCCTACATCCCTCCCAAGAGGGAGTCGAAGGACTCGAAGACGGTACCAAAATCCTCGACAAGACTTAAGACGGAGTCAGCTAGCCACTCGGAGAATGTCCGCGAATTTCCCTTTGGGGACAGGAGACTTCGCTGCAAGTCCAACATCCGGAGGAGAAATACAAGAGTCAGAGCATGCATTTTGGCAGGTGCTGACTCTTATGAGGGCTCTCAATGGGTTTGCCGACCCAGAGATGCCCCCTCGAGAGGGCAAAGACACGGTCTTGGACCGCATATTTGGCACTCAAAAACCCCCTAAGGCCAGTGCGGCTCTGCCTTGGTCTCAGGGGGTTAAGAGTACCAGGGACAAGATCGCTGTTCAGCTCTCTGAGTTGTCCTCCTCCAACCGTTGCAGTGCTGGCAACAAGCTTCTCACACCTCCTCACGTACAGCAAAGGAGGTACTTCGAGATCTTGGAGGAGCCTTGTTTAGCTCTTCCTCTCCACCATTCATTGGAAGAGCTTACCAGGGGAGTCCCTCTTGAGAGACTCTCCAACCGGCAGATCTCGTTCTCGGCAACCGAGATCCTTAACCAGGAGAAGGTTGCAAAGTGTGCTATGCAAGCCACTTCGTGGCTGGATATCTGGTTAGGGACCTTAGGTATCCTGATACGCTCTGAGGACTTCTCCAAAGAACGTACCAGGAAAGCTATGGAGACGTTCCTCCTCTCAGACACTCGCACGATCGAGTTTCTGGCCCCCTAAGTCTCAAATTTGTGGGCAAACACCATCCTGAAACGTCGGGATGCGGTGGCTGAGAGGTTCCATCAGAAGGTCCCTAGCACCGAGATAAATAGGCTCAGGCATTCTTCCTTAGAAAGAACGAATTTGTTTGAGCCTAAGGATGTGGAACAGGCCGCTGAGAGGGGGAGGAAGTCCCACCAAGACTCCCTCCTGCATAGGGCTTTGACATCCAAGCCCTATAAGCCTCCAGCACCCCAGCAGTCCCGTCCGATCAAGACCGACGGCAGCAGCGAAGACAGTGGTGTCTAAGCCCTTTCCTGTCAAGGTCAGGAAAGGCAAAAAGTCCTCCAGAGGAGGTAAGAATCCTAAAGGGAGCAGCCGAGGCCGCAAACACTAGGATTGGCAGTCCCCCTGCATGTCCACCAGTGGGGGGATGCCTACAAAGTTGCGCAGACAGGTGGCAGCAACTCGGGGCCGATTCCTGGACGATTTCCGTAATCAGTCAGGGATATCGCGTCCCGTTCACAACATCTCTACCTCCCCTGACGACGAATCCAGTGTCATTGAGCTCCCTTGCCATAGGATCGGCAAAGGGGCAAACCCTTCTGGCAGAAGTCCAGACCCTGTTGAAGAAGGGCGCTCTCCAAGAGGTCCTCGACGGATCCCCAGGCTTCTTCAGTCGACTCTTTCTTGTAAAGAAGGCGTCTGGAGGCTGGAGACCAGTCATCGACCTCTCGGCTCTGAACAAGTTTGTCAAACAAACTCCGTTCAGCATGGAGACCGCAGACACGTTCAGACTAGCAGTGAGACCGCAAGACTTCATGTGTACACTGGATCTGAAGGACGCGTACTTCCAGATCCCAGTCCATGCGTCTTCAAGGAAGTACTTAAGATACAGCCTAGACATCAAGGAGTACCAGTTCAAGGTGCTGTGTTTCGGTCTCTCCCCAGCACCGCAGGTTTTCACCAGAATGTTCACCCTAATATCTTCGTGTGCACACAGGATCGGCATCCGTCTCCTCCGTTATCTGGACGACTGGCTGATCCTAGCAGACTCGGTGTCATCCCTTCTTCAACACCGGGACAAACTTCTGGGACTTTGCCAGGAACTGGGGATCATGGTAAATCTCGAGAAGTCCTCTCTGCTTCCCGCTCAAAGACTGATATATCTAGGCATGGTTATAGACACCAATCTGCACAAAGCCTTCCCATCAGACGACAGGATAGCAAGGCTGAGGAAGGTCGCAAGCCCTTTTCTCAGACGAGAAGAACTTCCAGCCCAATCGTGGTTACGTCTCCTCAGTCACCTTTCTTCTTTGGCTCGTCTAGTTCCCAACGGTCGCCTCAGGATGAGATCCCTCCAGTGGCGGCTCAAGTCCCGGTAGAATCAAGGTTACGATTCCCCGGACATCATGATCCCTATGGGACCTGTGGAACAGACGGACCTCCAGTGGTGGGTGACAGACGAGAACCTACGAAGAGGAGTGGATCTTCTCGTCCTCCCCCCGGATTTGATGCTGTTTTCGGACGCCTTAAAGAAAGGGTGGGGGGCCCACGTTCTGCACCACACGACCTCAGGCCTGTGCTCAGAATCAGAAAAGTGCCTCCATATAAATCTTCTAGAGATGAGGGCCGTCTTTCTGGCCCTTCAACAGTTGCAACAGTACCTGGCGGGTCACTCTGTGGTGGTGATGAGCGACAACACCACAGTAGTGGCTTACATCAACAAACAAGGAGGTACCTTTTCAAAGCAGCTATCCCATCTTGCAGTAGAGAAGATGAGGTGGGCCGAAGTCCACTCGATTCCGCTATCGGCTCGTTTCATTCCAGGCAAGAGGAATGTGCTCACCGACAATCTGGGCAAAGCGTCTCAGATAATGAGTACCGAGTGGTCTTTGGATCATCTTGTAGCCAACAAAGTCCTGACTTTGTGGGATTCTCCGACTGTGGATCTGTTCGCAACAGCTCTGAACTTCAAGCTTCCGCTGTACTGCTCCCCAGTCCCAGACCCCAAGGCTCTCTGGCAAGATGCCTTCCAACAACGGTGGGACAACATCGACGTTTACGCCTTTCCCCCGTTCTGTCTGATGAGGAGAGTGCTCAACAAGACCAGAACTTCGGTCAATCTTTCGATGACCCTCATAGCTCCGCTATGGCATCACGCGGAATGGTTTCCGGACCTTCTGCAACTCCTAACGGAGCTACCGAGAGAGCTCCCTCCACGGCACAATCTACTCAAACAACCACATGCCAACATCTTCCACAAAGCCGTAGCTTTGCTACGACTTCACGCCTGGAGACTATCCGGCATCTCCTCGCTGAGAGAGGATTTTTGCAACAAGTTGCAGTCAGGATGTCTGGATATCTGCGAAAGTCATTCGCAGCTGTCTACCAGGCAAAGTGGAAAGTCTTCTGTGGTTGGTGTCGTGGAAGGGGTATCTCTCCACTCGATGCCACTATTCCAACAATAGCGGAGTTCCTCGTGTATTTGTGGGAAGAAATGCGCCTTTCAGTCTCAGCAGTGAAAGGCTATCGCTCAGCCTTATGTCTAGCCTTCAGGCTGAAAGGAATGGACATTTCTTCTTCGCTGGAACTTTCCCTACTCATACGAAGTTATGAACTTACCTGCCCTCAGTCGGAAGTGAGACCTCCTCCATGGAACGTGGTTCGAGTTCTCAGGTCTTATAAGAGACCTCCCTATGAACCATTACGCCAGGCTTCAGACCGCCACCTAACCTGGAAGACGGTGTTCCTACTAGCTTTGGCTTCGGCCAAGCGTGTTAGCGAACTTCATGGTCTCTCGTATGACATCGCCCATTCAAGGGGATGGCGGGAGGTAATGTTCAGATTCGTCCCTGAGTTCATTGCTAAGACTCAGAATCCTGGAGTAGCGGATCCTCAATTCGACTCCTTCCAGATTTCTAGTCTCCGTTCTGTAACAGATGACCCAGACCATCTCCTACTATGCCCAGTAAGGAGTTTGAGGCTATATCTTAAAAGAACAGCTTCAGTTCGTCCTCATGTGCCAGCCTTATTCGTTAGCACAGGGAGGACTAAGAGGAGGGTCACCAAGAACACCATCTTGGCATGGATTCGTAGGGTGATTCATCTGTCCCTGAATCCAGATCCTCCTCAGTCACGTCGCCATAGAGCACATGATGTGAGGGGCGTAGCTACGTCCCTGGCCTTCGAAAAGAATTTTTCAGTGACGCAGGTCCTTCAAGCTGGGGTGTGGAAGCGTCAGACAACCTTCACAGCCCACTACCTGCAAGACGTGACCCACAGGAGGCTCGATACGTTCTCTATCGGCCCTGTGGTGGCTGCACAACAGCTGGTTTAAAACCTCAGGCTCCTTATTGGACAAGTAGAAGGTTGAGGGCATTGTTACCCAGTTTTAGTCTGCATGAATGAAAAGGTTTGACTGGCCCTTATTCTTTTCTTCATCATCCCCTCTCTTGGGGAAAGCAGCATCCTGGGTTCTCTGCATAGCTGACCTCAAACCACTGCAGGTAAACCATGTTTCCTTGTGTTCCTAGTATTAAGTTAATACTGTCACGTCCCCATACCCTGACAAGGTGGTATTGGGAGAGCCCTAGTCTACAAGTTTCCATCTAAAGAACTTCAGATCAACTTCCTAGGACGAGTCACACTTCGTTATGCGTTCACACACAGCTTGCGTAGGCCGCAGTCCTTGCGTAGCAAGGTTCTAGCGAGGTGCTGACACACTCAAATAACGAGCCCCCGGGCAAAGCCAAAAAGCCAGTACTGGCTGGGAGGTCCACCCTTCCTAATGGGTGAGTTACCCCTTTTAAATAGCGTGGTTTGTATGTCAGTTAAGGAACAAATGACAAATTCGTAGATAATTTGTATTTTTCCTAACTATACAAACCTTAGCTATTTAATCAAACTTGCCCACCACCCCTATCCCCCTTGAAGTCCTACCTCCAAGCAAAGTGAGCTCAAGCACAGGTGTGTGTGTGGGGGGGGGGGTAGCAAGCTACCCTCCCCTACCTCCGCTAACTAGCGGTGTGGGTAGTAAACCCTCGTTAAACTTAAATGGCTCGTCATTTCAGCTACGCCGAAAGTAATAACCCCTATTAAATGGCTAAGGTTTGTATAGTTAGGAAAAATACAAATTATCTACGAATTTGTCATGTTAATAAGTCTCCCACAACCAAAAGGAGATTCTATGTTGGAGACTTATTGTTTTTACTCTACCAGTTCTTGTGAACAGGTAATGTAACCTGGGTCTGGCAACCTGGGATCTTTTAAGGTAGTACCTTTAAGCCCTTACAGTACACAGAAGTAACTTGTCCAGATCATCAGTAACTGTCTCAAGTGAAGAATCTGTAAAATATGAAAACCTGAAATCCAGGAACGACGGATTTTGAGTTTTCACTACAAAATCGGGAACAAAAAATTAAAAGACTTGCCTCTAGTGCTCAGAATGAGAAATGATATTTTCATAATAAAATAAATTTTTCAATATTAAACTTACCCGATAATCATGTAGCTGTCAACTCCGTTGCCCGACAGAATTCTACGGAAGGGATACGCCAGCGATCGCTATACAAGAGGGGGGTGTACTCACAAGTGCCACCTGTGGCCAGGTACTGCAGTACTTCTTGTTGACACCACTTCAATTTTTCCTCTGTCGTGCTTCCGGCAAGACGTTCATGGATACGCTTATAATTTTGGAGTCTTGTTCACGGTTTTTGGTGAAGTATTGCTCTAAGATTTCAGCTTTCGCTATTCAGGAAGTTTTATTATTAGCTTAGCTAACTTTTGGAATTAATTTGATTAATTATGGTGACGAAGAGAGTATGAACTCTCTTTCACTTTTAAATGGCCGACCCTTCCCTTAGACGGAAGTGTTGGTGTCTAAGAGAGTATAGACTCTCTTTCTTAATTTTGCTTAACAAAAGTTATAGATTTATTTTATATCTCTCCGCCTTTTATAGGCCTCTTCGATTAACTTCCTTTTATTATAAACTTATTAAAATTAATTTTTATATTTGTTTATATTCGACCTTTCCTAATAGTAGGCGGTCTTTTCTTGGTACCGAAGTTAATTAACATTGAGCCCGTCATTTCGGTTTTACCTGTTAACATATTATGCTATTTTAATGTTTTTGAAAGAATTTCTTTGATAGTCTCGTACTGTTTTCAAAGTTGAACTAACGTTTTGTTTTGTCTCTGCAGTTGTTGACGTTCAGAACGTTCAACTTGCGCTCTATCGTTACGATAGAGAGAGAATTTTCACGGTGTCACGTTGCAGTAAGAGTAACCGTGTCTAGCGTTTTGTTCATTCTTTCTTAACTTAATGGTTTTAATTCTAATAAAGGAACTTTTCATTTTGGGAAATATTTCAGTTTTTTCCTTTAACAATAATATGTTTTAACGATATATATGATTGGGCTCTTCTCTCAGGTTCTAAGTCAAGAGAGAGAGAGAGAGAGAGAGAGATAGAGACGGAGGGAGAAAGAGGAGGATAAACGTTTCGTTCAAGCGAGTAACGTTGTTATCGTTTTTGCTCTTCTCCCTAGTCTCTTTAGGGGAAGAAGGTGAACGTTTCTAGAGTTTTTTCTTGTTCTCAAGCTTTATGCGGTGAGAGATTTTAAACGTAGTTTATTTGATCTAGTGTTTAGTCTCTTTCCAGCCACTGAATTATTTATCTTTCATTAGATTTTTCTGTTACATTGTAATTCTGTTTTCGCAATTACTAACTTTTGAGAAAGGATAGAATTGCGTGTTTCAGGTACAAACCACTTAAAGTTTCGAGTTCAGTGAAATAAGTGCAAACAGAAAATCAAAAGTGATAAGTGATTAGCGCAAAGTGTGTCAGTGTTGTGCGTGAGGGTACTTCTGTGCGTGCCAGTCGTCCTCCCAGTCCGGGACCTCTTGCAAGCTCCCAAGCCCAGGGGAGAAGCAATGTCGAAGGGCAAAAGGGTTCGGCAGGCCTTGATCGGCGCACAGAAGTATCCTCGGTGGTTGTGGGCGTGTCTTACAGAGACCGTCACTCCCACCCGCAGACGATTGAGCCCTTATTTTGCTCGTCTGCAGAAGAAATTTCGGGGAGAAAACGCTGGTCTCAGGTCTCAAGACCTCTTAAACGTAAAGTCCAGACCTATGCCAGACGTACGAAGTTAGAGTTCAACAACCCGGATGCAGTCATTGGGTTAGCTCTGACTCTCCTCAGTCATCAGGTGACTGCACACCTCCTAAGAGAGGTAAGGCGATGCCTCAACAGACCTCATCTTCTATTAAGGCTTTGCCTCAACAGACCTTATCGTCTGTTGATCCCAAGACGACTTTGCTGCAGTCCATGCAGTCGCAGCTTGCGGTCTTATTGCGTGAGTTTCAGGCTGAGAAGGTTACACCTCCTCCTGCGAACGCTCCGCCTCTCCGCAGTCCAGTCTGCCAGGCGTACGAAGTTGAGGTTCCTCAGGCTACCTTACCGCGTTCTGAGTTGCCAGTTACCAGCGGTGTGCAGCAACCTCCGCCTCCTCCTGCGAGAGCTCCGCCTCACCGCAGTCCAGTCTGCCAGGCGTACGAAGTTGAGGTTCCTCAGGCTACCTTACCGCGTTCTGAGTTGCCAGTTACCAGCGTTGTGCAGCAACCTTAACCTTCCTTAAGGCAACCTCAGCAATGGGAGCAGGAGTCTTATGCCTTACTTCCTCCGCTTCCGCTTGCGGTTCCACCAGCGAGGCAACAATCTCTTGAGGTACGACAACCTCTTCCATCAATGAGGCAGCCACCTCAGTACTCGCTGCAGTACCTCAACTCTCGCAGCTCACACCTCAGGATCCTTAACTCGTTCCTCAGGAACCTGCTACTGCGCATCCGCAATCCTTACAGCAAGCGCAACTCTTGAGGCAGCAACCTCATGCTATGAGTCAGCCACCTCAACGCATGCATCTGCCACTTTTTCCTCAACTTGAGCTTCTTCCCATTCAACTTGGGAATAACAAATGACAATAATAACACCTCATTACTTTCATAACTTGCATTTGTAATCATATACATGTATGCCTACACAAACATTATGATAATGGAGGTTATTTGTATTACTTATATAAAAATATATATGTATTCCTTGCAATATATTTTTAACAAATCGCAAAATATGGCAAAAATATCTTCTAAACAAAAATGAATCATGAGTTATGAATGTAAGGTAATATTATGTTGATTTTAAACCCCATGCAAGCATGCATGTAGTAATGCAGTGTTGCCAACAGGGCGAGTTTCCCTTTCCTGAGGTGAAGTAGATTATAGTACATTTAGTGTAGCTTAATTCTACGATTATCATGCCGGCTATCAAATTCATCAACAAAACAGTCTAAATCAATTCCCTCGGCCCGTGCACTTTCAATGGACGGTAATGCGATATTACTCACTCTAGCACTGGTCATGGAATTTCTGAGAAATGTTACACGCCATGCAACACGCTCTGCTTACCTTACAGCATGCTCTACATACAGCATGCTCTGCATACAGCATGCTCTGCATACAGCATGCTCTGCATACAGCATGCTCTGCATACAACATGCTCTGCATACCTTACCGCATGCTTCTCAGTCACACATCTTTGGTTGTTGCCAACTCACTAGACTGTCAAGCAGTTTCATAACGTTGCCTTCTAGTCTGCTGCTTTTGCACCAGTGAAACCCTCACTGAGAGAACTTAGCTTTTCTCGGATATGGTCCCTGTAGATGAGAAAGTGCTTTTCTCCCTCCTTCTGATATTCCCTTGAGGACTCTGTCATTTGGAGAGGAGCCTTTAGCTGCGTAGCCTCCTATGGACTTTTATTTAAGCATAACATGCTCCCAGGGAAGGTAATGGTTCCACTTCAGTCGCTAACCCCGTCTGTTACCACACCTGCTCCCATAGACCTTGAGCTGTGTTGCAAGACATGCAGTCCTAGCTTAGTCCTTGTTAGAGGATTTTTTTGTTTACGGAGTCAGTGTGTCACTGGGAAGACGTTCAACAACCAGCAGAAGTGACTTGTTGTGACGCAGTGCGGCAACCTCAGCAACCCGATAAGGAGTTGTCTGTACGACCCAGACAGTCTAGACAGCTTCGGGTTGTCACTGTACTTCCTCGCTTCCCCATGGTTGACAGTTCACAGACTGTGCAGCAGTACCATGATCTTGTGTCCGGCTCCGTCAGACGACTGGCTTTTAAGAGCTCCCACAAGTCGTCGCTGTCTGGAGATTCTCAGATGGACTATGGATCTGACCAAGGAACTGGGCCTCCTGGTCAATTTTGAGGAGTCTCAGCTCGTCCCATCCCAGACCATTGTCTCCCTGGGTATGGATCTTCAGAGTCGAGCTTTTCGGGCTTTTCCGTCGGCCCCAAGGATCTTCCAAGCCCTAGAATGCATCCAGAGCATGCTGAGAAGGAACCGATGCTCAGTCAGGTAGTGGATGAGTCTAACAGGGACACTTTCATCGCTGGCCCTGTTCATCGTGTTAGGGAGACTCCACCTCCCCCCCTTCAGTATCATCTAGCTGCTCACTGGATAAAGGACATGACGCTAGAGACGGTCTCAGTTCCTGTTTCCGAAGAGAGGAGGTCTTCTCTCGCGTGGTGTAAGAACAGCTTTCTTCGCAAGGAAGTCTATCTTTGGCTGTTCAGAAACCAGACCGCCTTCTCCTCTCGGACGCATCAGACACGGGCTGGGGTGCGACTTTGGACGGACAGGAATGCTCGGGAACATGGAATCAGGAACAAAGGACACTTCACATCAATTGCAAGGAGTTGTTGGCGGTTCTTCTGGCCTTGATAAACTTCAAGTCCCTCCAGCTTAACAAAGTGGTGGAGGTGGACTCTGACAACACCACAGCCCTGGCTTACATCTTCAAGCAGGGAGGGACTCTTTCGTGAAGTTGTTCTAGATCGCAAGGGACCTCCTCATCTGGTCTAAAGATCGAAAGCTCACGCTGGTAACGAGGTTCATTCAGGGCGGTATGAATGTCATGGCAGATCACCTCAGCCGGAAGGGTCAGGTCATCCCCACAGAGTGGACCCTTCACAAGAATGTTTGCAGCAGACTTTGGGCCCTGTGGGGTCAGCCAACCATAGATCTGTTCGCTACCTCGATAACCTAGAGACTCCTGTTGTATTGTTCTCCGATTCCAGACCCAGCAGCAGTTCACGTGGATGCTTTTCTGCTGGATTGGTTCCATCTCGACCTGTATGCATTCCCGCCGTTCAAGATTGTCAACAGGGTACTTCAGAAGTTCTCCTCTCGCAAAGGGACACGGCTGACGTTGGTTGGCTCCGCTCTGGCCCGCGAGAGAATGGTTCTTAGAGGTACTGCAATGGCTGGTCGACATTCCCAGGACTCTTCCTCTAGGAGTGAACCTTCTACGTCTACCTCACGTAAAGAAGGTACACCCAAACCTCCACGCTCTTCGTCTGACTGCCTTCAGACTTTCGAAAGACTCTCAAGAGCTAGGGGCTTTTCGAAGGAGGCAGCCAGAGCGATTGCCAAAGCAAGGAGAACATCCACTCTCAGAATCTATCAGTCTCAAGGGGAAGTCTTCCGTAGCTGGTACAAGACCAATGCAGTTTCCTCAACCAGTACCACTGTAACCCAGATTGCTGACTTCCTGTTATATCTAAGGAAAGTAAGATCCCTTTCAGCTCCTACGATCAAGGGTTACAGAAGTATGTTGGCAGCGGTTTTCCGCCACAGAGGCTTGGATCTTTCCACAAACAAAGATCTACAGGACCTCCCTAGGTCTTTTGAGACCTCAAAGGAACGTCGGTTGTCCACTCCAGGCTGGAATCTAGACGTGGTCCTAAGGTTCCTTATGTCATCAAGATTTGAACCTCTCCAATCAGCCTCTTTTTAGGACCTCACATTAAAAACTCTTTTCCTCGTGTGCTTGACTACAGCTAAAAGAGTAAGTGAGATCCACACCTTCAGCAGGATCATTGTTTTCACATCTGAAACGGCTACATGTTCCTTGCAGCTCGGTTTTTGCTAAACGAGCTTCCTTCACGTCCTTGGCCTAAGTCGTTCGAGATCCCAAGCCTGTCCAACTTGGTGGGGAATGAACTGGAGAGAGTACTTTGGCCAGTTAGAGCTCTTAGGTACTATCTAAAAAGGTCTTAACCTTTACGAGGACAATCAGAAGCCTTATGGTGTGCTATCAAGAAACCTTCTTTTCCAAGTTCTAAGAACTCAGTTTCTTACTATTCAGGCTTCTGATTAGAGAAGCACATTCTCAT
The DNA here is from genome assembly GCF_036898095.1 of Palaemon carinicauda. NCBI lineage: Eukaryota > Metazoa > Arthropoda > Malacostraca > Decapoda > Palaemonidae > Palaemon > Palaemon carinicauda. The sequence goes on along the minus strand of NC_090728.1, from coordinate 51,983,759 downwards.
CTGAAGGAAGAAGACCTTGCTTTGCTGAAGGTAAGGACACATGAAGTGAGAGCTGTGGCTACTTCAGTGGCCTTCAAACAGAGCCATTCTCTGCAGAGTGTTATGGATGCAACCTATTGGAGAAGCAAGTCAGTGTTCGCATCATTCTATCTCAAAGATGTCCAGTCTCTTTACGAGTACTGCTACACCCTGGGACCATTCGTAGCAACGAATGCAGTAGTAGGCGAGGGCTCAGCCACTACATTCCCATAATCCCATAACCTTTTAACCTTTCTCTTGAATACTTTTTATGGGTTGTACGGTCGGCTAAGAAGCCTTCCACATCCTTGTTGATTTGGCGGGTGGTCAATTCTTTCTTGAGAAGCGCCGAGGTTAAAGGTTGTGATGAGGTCCTTTAGTATGGGTTGCAGCCCTTGATACTTCAGCACCTTAGAGTTGTTCAGCCTCCTAAGAGGAACGCTGCGCTCAGTAAGGAAGACGAACTTATTTAAGGCAGAGTAATGGCTCAAGTCGACTTCCTTACCAGGTACTTGTAATTTCATTGTTATTTTGAATAACTGATATGAAATACGGGATACTTAGCTTCTTGATATACATGTACACTGGTTTTCACCCACCTCCCTGGGTGTGAATCAGCTACATGATTATCGGGTAAGTTTAATATTGAAAAATGTTATTTTCATTAGTAAAATAAATTTTTGAATATACTTACCCGATAATCATGATTTAATTGACCCACCCTTCCTCCCCATAGAACCAGTGGACCGAGGAAAAATTGAAGTGGTGTCAACAAGAAGTACTGCAGTACCTGGCCACAGGTGGCGCTTGTGAGTACACCCCCCTCTTGTATAGCGATCGCTGGCGTATCCCTTCCGTAGAATTCTGTCGGGCAACGGAGTTGACAGCTACATGATTATCGGGTAAGTATATTCAAAAATTTATTTTACTAATGAAAATAACATTTTTGAATATACTTACCCGCTGGTTATATAAAAGAGCTGAAGTCCCTGACGCCAGGGCAGAAATTCAAATCTCGCGCTATCGAAGATACGCCAGGTGTACCAACCGCACCCTAGCGGTAGAACAGGTGGAACTACACACCAACTCCAGTTCTTCCATGCCTCATAGCCATACCATAGGTAGTCTCTAGAGGGGAGGAGGGTGGGTGTTAAATTTATATAACCAGCGGGTAAGTATATTCAAAAATTTATTTTATTATGAAAATATCATTTTTAAATATAGAACTTACCCGCTGGTTATATAAAAGAGCTGATAGACACCCCTTGGTGGCGGGTCAGAGACAGCTACATATAGAAAATTCACTTAAGGGTTACATACAATAAACTTAAGCAGTTCTCACCTGATAAGGAAGCTGACAGCAATGATACTCTGCCTCATTTCGTCCGCTATCCTTAAGAGATCCAGTAATCCACTCGGGCTGAAAATCTCTAGGAGCTGTCAAACGGTACAACCACCTATAACACGACAGAACCTCAACCAATACCCTTGTTCCGGGTGCACTCAAGGAACAAATTGACCACCTAACCAAATCAAAGATTGCGGAAGACTGACGCCCAATCTCCACAAACAACCATAACAAACGAGTTCCAAGAGATAGAAAAGGGGTATTAGGAAAAAAGGGAACGTAGTGGTAGATCATTCACCTACTATCGCATTAGCCGCTATAAAAGGACCCAACGTAAAAAAGTCCACATAGCGAGTCTGAACATTCTTCAAATAATGGGATGCAAAAACAGACTTACTTCTCCAAAATGTTGTATCCATCAGACTTTGCAGAGAACGGTTCTGTTTAAAGGCCACTGAAGTCGCTACCGCTCTGACTTCATGTGTCTTGACTTTGAGGAGCCTCTGATCCGACTCATCACACTGAGCATGAGCTTCTCGAATCAACAATCTAACAAAAAAAGACAAGGCATTCTTAGACATGGGCATCGAGGGTTTCCGGACTGCACACCACAGAGCGTCTGAGTTACCTCTCAGATTCTTAGTCCTGTCCACATAAAGCCGTAGCGCTCTAACTGGACAGAGAACCCTTTCCAATTCACCGCCAGCCAAATCAGAAAGGTTAGAAATCTCGAAGGATTTGGGCCATGGCCGAGAAGGGTTTTCGTTCTTGGCCAGGAACCCCAGTTGCAAAGAACAAATGGCTTTCCCATTCCGAAAACCAATGTTCCTGCTTAAAGCGTGTACTTCACTAACTCTTTTCGCAGTGGCGAGGGTAACTAGAAAAAAGGTTTTCAAGGTTAAGTCCTTAAATGAAGCCGAGTGTAAAGGCTCAAACCTGTCACTCATGAGAAATTTAAGGACAACATCCAAATTCCAGGCGATGGGAGCTGATTGAATCTTCTTGGTCGTATCAAAAGACCTAAGTAAATCTCGTAGATCTTTATTATTAGAAAGGTCTAGGTTCCTGTGTCGAAAAACCGTCGCCAACATACTCCTGTAACCTTTAATAGTCGATGACGAGAAGTTATGCTTAACTTTAAGGTCCAAGAAAAAATCTGCTATTTGGGAAAGCGAGGTACTGGAAGAGGAAATCGCGTTAGTTCTACACCATTCCCTGAACAACTCCCACTTGGACTGATACACCTTGATGGTTGAAGACCTTCTTGCCCTTGCAATTGCCTTGGCTGCCTTCTTCGAAAATCCTCTAGCTCTAGCGAGTTTTTCGATAGTCTGAAGGCAGTCAGACGTAGAGCTCGGAGGTTTTGATGATTTCGGGCCAAGTGAGGTTGTCTGAGAAGATCGGGTCTCATGGGAAGGCTTCTCGGAACATCCACCATCCATTCCAGTACCTCTGGAAACCAGCTCCTTCACGGCCAGAACGGAGCTATCAGTGTCATTCTGGTCTCCTCGTGTGAAATGAACTTCTGAATCACTTTGTAAAGGATCTTGAACGGAGGGAAAGCCTAAACCTCCATGTGTGACCAGTTCATCAGAAAAGCGTCTATGTGCAAAGCTTCGGGGTCTGGAACCGGAGAGCAGTAACACTCTAGCCGTTTGGTCTTCGCGGTGGCAAAGAGATCCACGAGAGGTCGACCCCATAACCGCCACAGACTCTTGCAGATGTCCGGGTGCAGAATCCATTCTGTGGAGAGAACCTGACCTTTCCTGCTGAGTCTGTCTGCGCTCACATTGTTGACCCCCTGGATGAACCGCGTCAAAAGAGTCACCTTCCTTTCCTCTGCCCAGATGAGGAGCAGTCTTGCAATCTCATACAGAGGCCAAGAGTGGGTCCCGCCTTGTTTCACAATATAGGCCAGAGCTGTCGTGCTGTCCGCATTGACTTGGACCACCTTGCCCCTGATCTGCTTTTCGAAGCCGATGAGAGCCAGATGAATAGCTAAAAGCTCCTTTTGATTGATGTGGAGAGAGGTTTGCTCCACCGTCCAAGTCCCCGAAAGTTCCTGCTTCTCTAGAGTGGCTCCCCACCCCGAATTGGAGGCGTCGGAACACAACACGAGGTCTGGGTTCCTCTGAAGTAAAGACAAGCCTTCTTTCAGTCTGGGTTCGTTGTCCCACCATTGAAGATGAGACTTGATGGAAGCCGAGATGGGAATGCAATCCCTGTTGAGGCTGTCCCCTTTCTTCCAATGGCGGTTGAGATGAAACTGAAGAGGACGCAAGTACAACCTCCCCAGGGTCACGAACTTCTCTAACGACGAGAGAGTCCCCAGAAGACTCATCCAATCTCTGACGGAGCAAAGATCTCTCTTCAGGAACGTTTGGACTTTTAGGAGGGCAGCTTGGATTCTCACCGACGACGGAAAAGCCCGAAAACTCCGACTGTGAATCTCCATCCCCAAATAAAGAATCTCCTGGGATGGAATCAGTTGTGATTTTTCCGAGCTCACCAGGAGACCCAGTTCTCTGGAGAGATCCAAAGTCATCTTGAGGTCCTTCAAACAACAATCGGCTGAGGAGGCTCTTATCAGCCAATCGTCCAGATACAGAGAGGCCCTGATTCCCCTCGAATGCAGCATGCTTGCCACGTTCAGCATGATCTTGGTGAACAATAGAGGAGCCGTGCAGAGTCCGAAACAAAGAGCCCTGAACTGGAAGACCTTGTTTCCGTCCATGAACCTCAGATAACGTCTGCAGCTGGGATGAATCGGAAGGTGGAAATAGGCATCCTGAAGATCTAAAGAGACCATCCAATCGTCCTTCCTCACAGCTGCCAGAACTGTTTTCTGAGTCTCCATAATGAACGTCGAGTTCTGGACGTAACCATTTAGCACACTTACGTCCAGAACCGGTCTCCACCCCCCGGAACTCTTGGGTACTAGAAAAAGGCGGTTGTAAAACCCCGGAGACGTAACATCCTGCACTTCCTCTATTGCTTGTTTCTCTAATAAAAGAGACGTCTGTAGAAGCATGGCTTGCTTCTTGGGACCCTCTCTGTATTTGGGCGAAAGATCCACTGGATCTGTGACTAAAGGAGGATTGGTCAGGAAGGGGATCTTGTAGCCTTCCTTTAACACCTGGACGGACCAGGGGTCCGCTCCATTCCTCTCCCAAGCCTCCCAAAAGTGAGTCAACCTGGCACCCACTGCTGTCTGAAGGAGAGGGCAGTCAGACTTTACCTCGGCCGGACTTGCCCCCTCTGCCTCTAGGCTTCCTTCCTTCTGGTTTAAAAGAGCCTCTACCAGAGGACTTCCCACGAAAGGACTGAGGTCGAAACCCAGAAGAAGATTCCTTAGGTTTACGAGAGGAGAATGACGGAGGCAAAACTTTCCTAGTCGAATGAGTAACTAAGTCATGTGTGGCCTTCTGCGTGAGAGCAGTAGCCACCTCGCCTACCAATTCCTGCGGAAATAAGGAATTAGACAAAGGTGCGAAAAGAAGGCCCGTTTTCTGGTAGGGAGACACTCCTGCAGAGAGAAAAGAGCACATCGTGGCCCTTTTCTTGAGAATTCCAGTTGTAAACAAGGCAGCAAGTTCGTTGGAGCCATCCCTCACACCTTTGTCCAAGCAGGACATCAAATGAACCAAACCACTAGTGTCCGTTTCCGTCATATCAGAGACCCTCTTACTCAAAGCCCCCAAAGCCCAGTCCAAGAAATTAAAAACTTCGAAGGCCCTGAACAGACCTTTAAGCAAATGGTCGAACTCTGGAATGGACCACCAAATCTTCGTCTTCCTTAAGGCAAGACGACGAGAAGCATCTACCAAACTTGAAAAATCCCCTTGGGCAGACGAAGGAAAACTCAAGCCCAACACTTCACCAGTCTCGTACCACACACTAGATTTAGAGGCTAACCTAGCGGGAGGAAAGGCAAAGGCCGTCTTGCCAAAAGATTTCTTGGAGTCCAACCAAGAACCCATTAATTTCAAGGCCCGCTTAGAGGATCGAGAAAGAACCATCTTGGTATAAACTGGGACCTTGGTAGCTTTACCTAAGATGAATTCAGAAGGCGGAGAACGAGGGGCCACAGGGGCAAAAGAATCCGGGAAAATTCCAGTCAGAATAAGCATAAACTTGCGAAGGTCCACAGCATGCTGATAATGCTTCTCCTCCTCATTCTCAGAGACTTCCTCAATAGGATCATCCTCATCCGACTTTTCCTCTGGTTCGTCTTCTGGCAGTGCAGCAACAGCCGCAGCCTGAACCGAAGGAACAACGTCTGGATGGGACTGCCTGTCAAGGCCAACATCTGCGTCAATCTGATGGGGAGAAGTAGAAGTAGATTGATGTGAAACACGGACGTGTAGACGATCATCCTCAACCAACAACTGCCTAGACCGCTTAGAATCCGACTGCTGTTGAACAGAAGAACGCTTGAAATCAGAAGGTAACTGTCGAAGATCGCCGCGAGGTCGTGTAAAGTCCGAGGACTGTTGACGCGAACAATCAAAGTAGTCAGGATGTCGACGCTGCGAATCAATGTTTTGACGCGAAGCGTCCAAAAGTTGTTGACGCGGACGATCCACTACTTCAAATCGTTGACGCGTCTCGTCCACTTGTCGACGCCGATGGTCTTCCCCGCGACCAGAATACGAAAACTGGTCAACCAAAACTCTCTGACGTGACTCATCAAAATCAACCTGGCGTTGAACACTATGACTGGGAGACCGCCTAAGTGATAACTCGTCAAGACCAGATACCATCGAAGGTCTGTGCGATAACTGGTCTGACATCGAACGCCCAGACATAACGCCAACACCTGGTTGATAAGAATCCATCAACGACGAGAGTTGTTCCTTCATAGACATAAGCGCAGACCATTTCGGATCAACAGAATTCCTAGAAGGAAGATTCGCACCAACGTCACCACGCATTTCGGGGGAAGAAAGCCAATCCGAAGGAAGAGGGGGTGCATGAATAGTAACAAGGTCCGAATCGGAAGGAATCATATCCACACGAACACGGTGATCTGAACGTTTGGCCGGAGTGCAAGCGCTGGGAGAACGGAAACGTTCAGGTGAACCCCACGAACTACATCCTGGACGCACAGGCGATTCCCGACGCTGTGAAACATCATGCGTCCGTTTAAGCGGTCTTGACGCTCGACGCCAGATCTCACTCCCCGACCCTTCATCGGAAGACGGGGATAACGCATGAACCTCACCTTTCCTACGATGAGGGTGAACGACCTGAGCTACGGCAACAGGAACGTTCGAGGGGACGTCTGCACGATTGATGACGCTTCTCGTTCCCTTAAGCCGTTCGACATTAGTTCTCCCATGGGTTCGAGAGCTCGAAAGAGGTCTTAGGCTAGGTGAACGACAAGATCGTGCCGACGCACCCTCCGCAACACTAAACACATTATCAACACTCGTCACAACACCGAGAGAGTCACGATTCTTCGGTACCACATCAGACACTGAAACACTTTCCACAGTTCCGATAGGCTCACGGTTTTTCAATACCTTTAACTCGGAAAAGATAGTATTTCTATCGGCTGCTAAGGACTCAACTTTCTCACCAAGAGACAAAATAGCAGTGAACATGTCCTTCATAGTAGGTTCCTGATCTACCACCACAGGGGAAGGAACAGGATTAGGAACAGGTAAATTAGGTAGGGCTCTATCCACAGATCGGGAAGAACTACGCCTAACTCTATCTCTCTCTAGTCTCCTAACATAATGATCGAAAGTAACAAAATCATCATCAGTTAAGGAAAGACACTCATTACACCTATCATCTAATGAACAAAATTTACCCCTACATTTTACACAAATAGAATGAGGATCAATAGATCCTTTAGGAAGTCGTGTACGACAACCCTCACTAACACACCTACGCTGAGCAGGGGAGGAGTCGGCCATTTTAAAAGCTAACGTGAGAGACCGACAAGCAAAAAGTAAGGGAAAAAGCAATAAAGAAAATCTCAAACAAAAAGATTTCAAGATAAGAACCAAGGGAAATTAATCAACGATAGCTTAAACTCAAAAAAGAACGTTGTACATCACCAAACAACTTCCCAAGAGAGTAAAACACGAGAGCGAACTTCTATATGTCAGCCAGCTATGACGGCAGAGAGAAGAACTGAAGTTGGTGTGTAGTTCCACCTGTTCTACCGCTAGGGTGCGGTTGGTACACCTGGCGTATCTTCGATAGCGCGAGATTTGAATTTCTGCCCTGGCGTCAGGGACTTCAGCTCTTTTATATAACCAGCGGGTAAGTTCTATATTTAAAAAATAGATACTAGAGTCCTTTTATTTCCCCTACCTGCTTTCTGTCGAAGCCAAGACAAACAGAAAAAGTTTTCAGGGAAAGGACCCTGTCCGAGGCTCTTCAAAGACAGCAATGCCTTAGTTACATCCCAAGCTGCAGATTGAATTTTACAGGGAGGGCAGGTCTGCTACATATTATTAACAATACAGATGTGAATGTCATTCTGACCTAACTATCTGACTCTTCTGACTCAACATGTCCGCTGTGACATTAATCTTACCGGAAATGAACCAGGCTGAGAATTATACTGTGTTAGGTACTACCCATTCTTGCACCAACACAGTTATTTGAAACTTTAACACTGTGCCGCATGCCACTACGGTTGCATTGTCACTAATACGTTCATTAGTGCAACCGAATGCTGGAAAAGCTGAAGTACTAGATAAGCTACCTTCAATATTCAGAACATTGATGTGAAGAGACTTTTCCTCCTGTGATCATTGTCCTTATGCCAGACGGTCCATGATATGGGTTCCATCCTCTGTGACACATTTGTAAAAAGATGACTCTAAGTGAGACCCCCAAAACAGATTCTCCTCATCTAGCAGCTAAAGTATGTTGAGTTTGGTGTCATGCTCGATCGGTACCAGAGTCTGAGGAGAGTCTGGCTTGCGACCAATGTCTCTGTAAACACTATTGCAATGACTGTGCCACGAACAAGTTTCTTTAATGATGTCAAGGGACTTAGTAGTTGTTGCCATGTTGTGCTGGTAACTGTACCTAATGAAAGAAAGGATCAGCTACTTTCCTGAATCAAGGTAATCTGTCCTGAAATGGATGAACTCCATTACCATATCTGTGTCCATACCTAGATATACAGTATCATTCTTTGCTTGGGCGCCTCTAAATTAGTCAAAATTTCCAGATCAATACAAAACTAGAGAAGTCTGTCCCGGTGATGAGAAAGTTGGGACTCTCGAATCTGCCAGTATCAGCTAGTAAACCCTAGAGTGAATACCTTGGAGGGCATGGACAGTCCGAAGCAAAAAACTTTGAACTTTATTAAAGAATGATTTAACAGGATTTGGAAATACAATATGCATCCCTTAGATTGAGTGAAATTTTGTCGCTCTTCCTTACTGCACGTCTGGTCCTTGTGTGAACGGAGTATGGTGGATGAACTCATACATGGCTGAGAGGTCTGTTACAGACATCCAACCCTGTGGCCATCTCTGCCAAAAACAGATGACTGAAGAAGCCCAAGTCGAGACTCAACTGCACAGCTCTCTGCAGCTGATACACAGAACATACTGGTGTCCATCAAAAGATATTTACATTTATATCTAGCAGCCATATTGGAAAGATAGTTTAATAGCTCAATGATTAATGACAGTAAGAATACCAAAATCTGAATTCACAATCTTTATAAGTACAGTGTACAAGTTTTGTAGGCTTATGAATGAAAAAACTTGAAACATACAGAAGAGTAAATTTGTCGCCATTTTGGAAGTGTCGGGTATCTTGGAAACTGCCATATATTGAAGTGGCAGGAGGTTGAGTTTGATTTATGAGGATAATGAGAGTTTTCTTGCCAAATTTGTTCCTTCTAATACCATTTTCTCTTTCCCCACTTAACTAACATGCAAAGTAGTGATACGACAATTCTTCACGCTCAGTGAAACTGTAAGACCGAAGAGTGTAGGCAGAAAGCAGGGAAATTAGATAGTCAGTCCGGGTGCTGGAAGTTCATAGGCAACAATTGCAATAAAGAGAATAGATGTAAGGCTTGTTCAGGTTGGTCTTTAGACCAAATGGATAGGTTTCTGGAGTATAGAAGTAGGCTAGCTTAAATAGGGATAGAAGGCAAGCTAAAAGAGCACAGGATGTTAGCCTAGCTAGCAAAAATAAGAGCTGTTTTCATACTACTGAGGGTTTCAAGAGGTTAGATACTGTATTAGCCAAGGAGGTTAAAAGACACTAGGCCAAGAGCTATCACAAAGTGTCAAAACCCCTTCGCAGTGATATTTAGTTGAAAGTAATGACAGGGGGCCCATGTTTATCTCAAGGACTTCTCAACCTCTGTACCAGTCTATATGGACATGGATAGACAAGTTGATGAACAGAAAGTGAACATACAGATGTGCTCACTGTATCATTCTTCTCTGTCATTCTTTCTCACATTCAGCTGTGCTGAGTGACAACTTGGTAAAGAACAGAATCACCTTTGTTAGCAATTTAAATCACATTAAGAATAGCTATGTTTCTCGTGATGTTAGGATAGGTAGTTATGGTCAGTTTGAATTACCTAATACAGACAACATTTCATCCGATTCGACCTCCCCTTCATGGCAGGCCAGTAAATGCAAGTTGTTCCGTAACTGGAATAAAAACCACGCTATTTAATAGGGGTATTACTTTCGTCGTAGCTTAAATGACGAGCCAGTAATTTTTAACTAGGGTTTACTACCCTCACCGCTAGTTAGCGGGGGTAAGGGAGGGTAGCTTGCTACCCCCCCTCTGACACACCTGGGCTTGAGCTCACTTTGCTCTTGGCTCGGATGGTGGTTGGACGTGTCCGCTCTCATCCTCGCCGTCATATTGGCAGCCATTTAATTTCTTTTGTTCTTTACTTTTTTTAGTTTCTGCCCTGGGTTTCCCGACCGCCCCTGTGGAACATTTATGTCGGCGGTCGAGACTGATCCTCACGCCCTTTGTCCTTCTTGTAGGGGCCAACGGTGTGATAGTACCAACAAGTGTAGGGAGTGGTCTGCTTCCCAGTGGGAAAGGTTTTCGCGACGACAGAAGAAGAAGTCCAAACGGGATATTTCTCCTTCGAAGGTTGCTTGTAAGGAGAAAAACCCAAGGCCTCTTCTTCCGTTGCCCAAACCTTCTCCGAAGCTCCCACTCGGTCGGTCTCTTTCGAGAGACTGTCGAGTGGTAGCGTAGACCGATGTATTGTTAACCAACCTCGGGTCTCGAGAGATGAAGTTTCTTCCCCTAGTGAAGCAGCTCCACCTCTCCCCCCGGGGAAGGATATGTCACTAACCTCCTTATTTCAGCTTTGGTCCTCCTTGGGGCTTATGGGTTCGCCCTCCAAGGAGGTTTTGCTTGACTACATCCGATTAGGTGCTGCTGTCAAGCAATCGTCGTCACCGTCAGAGGTTGATCCTGTCTCTTGTCGACGTTGTGGTGTCAGAGGTATCCAATGCGGTCTCACCCATCTCCTCTTCCACTCCAAACTCTACGGTGGCTGACGGCTTAGTTTCTCCCGTTCCTGTTCAACCTACGAGGGGGAACTAAGTCCATCATCAGTCTCTCCTGCTAGTGTTTTAGTTCACTTACAGAGACTCCTCTTCGGAGGGCTGCAGAAGGTCAGCTTTCTGATCCAACACCCCCCAGAGGGTGCATTCTTCGTAAGTCTCGCCTTCCTCTTCGCCATAGAGGCCTTCCTTCACCTGCGGTGAGGAGGCGCCTCTTTGGTTCAACATCTTCGATGCAGTCCCCTGCAGAGAAACCTCTAAACCAATCATTCGTCACTGCTCCTACATTGGTCCTGGACCTCTCTCCAGATCGTTCGCAATCTCCTTTGGTGGAAGGTCGTCCTTTTAAAGGACACGTCGACCTTCCACCCGACAGACCTGCCGTCGCCATTCCTGCATGGGCCTAACAAGGCTCCACCCAAGCGTGCTTTTGCGTGCCAACAACTCACGCGCCCACGAGGCCTGACAAGCGCTCTTTAGTAGCTCGTCAGGCTCCATCCTTACACGCAGACATTCAACCTAACCCTAACACAGGGCATCAAGAGCGTACGCGCCAACACACGCATACACTCCAACAGGACCATAGCTCCATCACGCGCTATGTGCACCCTCCTGCGGGCCCCGTGCTCACGCGCCAACAGTCTCCTACGCGCCCGCGCCAACACTCCCCTGCGCGCAAACTACCCCAAATTTCTGAATGGCCTCCCAGGCAACAGCTGAGCCCAAGGGCCACTATTCATAATTCTAAATTGTTATCAAGGATTCACAGATTATAGGACCTACCAAGAGTAGGGTTGCCAGCTCGCACTAAAAGTTTAATTGGGTACCTTCCTGCTTTGCTGAAAGAACCTCCATAATAAATAACTCTGTTTATATGAGGGAAAAACAAATTTATGAATTTGTTACTTTGGAAAATAGCACTCTGTGCATTATCCATTGCTGTTACCTTTACATTCATGTTGCCTATTGGTTGTAAGTTGAGAAAAATTTTACAATGGCAGCTTTATTTTTTAGGATATCTATTTGTTTGGAGACCTAATAAAATAGACTTATGAAGTTGTTAATATCTAATCCATTTTTAGTACAGAAACAAAGATTTCATACCATATCCAATTGAATACTCCACTTTTGATTACCATATTGACGGTTGAGGTCCTTGTTTCCCTTTGCATTTTTTGGTTGAACTCTCTCTCTCTTCAGTGCTTTACAACATATCAAATTTTGAATTTGGATTTTATATAATTCGGGACATGTCATCCAATTCTGAGGTCATGGGTAAATCTATTTGCTCCTTCAAGTACAAAATGAAAAGGTTGGACAGCTAAATGTTAGAAAGGAAATATTAAAGGTTAAAAAGTAGATGCAGATAAGGGACAGTGCAAAAACCATTAAGTAAAGACTACTGTATACTACGTAAGGGGTACTGACAGATGTAGTGTTATTAACTAAACATTCATGAAGTATCTTTATTAAATGTAAACTGTCCAATGTCAAACAAATTTTGATGTAGGATCATTAGTGAATGAAAAGATATGAAATTTATATTTATTAAATCAGAACAGTACAATAATAGCTATACAAATTGTGCATTAGATCAAGATTGGTCCAAGGCTCTAAAAACAATGTGGATGGTTTTGACCAAATATTAAAATCTTCCAGGCCCATGCATTAACATACAGTAAATTATAACTATTTGATCTATCACAGATTATGATACAATACCATAAATTGTATAAGTATACTAATTATCATAAACAAAAATGACCGAATAATTATCTTGCCAAGCTTGAAAAAGTCAGCACTAAAACTTAGATGTCGGTAAAAGAAACCCATCCCCCCACCCTAACAGCCTGTTAATACATTTTTTTCCCCTAAAAATGGGAATCAACCAAAACCTGGTTAAAATTCTTTTTCTTTAATTACTAATCTAATACTTAATCTGAAAGAAAATAGCTTCTACTAAGCAATTACCAAGCTCCTTTCACCTGAAAATAATGAAAATTAATTTACCCATACATTTGAGTAATATTTTCAAGCTCCCAGGGGCTCCCATGAATGATTTTTTAATACATAAGAAATAAATCTTGTGGCTAAATTAAGAAGCAGAAAGATTAAAATAAACTTGAAATGATAGTTCTTGTATATATTTAAGACAAAATCATTTTAAAAAAAAATTAATTTAAGATATTTCTAATAATGGCTTTTTGGAAGCCTACATAAAATCCTAATTACCATTCACTAAATAAAATATTCACAAAGTTTAGTCGATTCAGTTTACGATTACCTCTTAACTACATTTGAAAACAATGACAAAAAAAATCATGCATAAAGAGCAAGTCTTAATTCATTTGAGTAAAAAATTCTTTGCCTTCCATTTACAGCAAAATTTAAAAAGCGGAAAAAATAATTTTATAAATTTCTGACTTTGGGAAGAACTTTCAGTTCTGGTGTTGATATAAACAATAAAATAAAACCCTAAACTTTGAAAGCTTATATAAAAAATAAAACTAGGGTATTAATAATTTCAAGGGCATCAGTTTTGAATAAACACCAATTCATGCCTACAATTTATATGGAAAGTTTTACATAACAGCTAATGACTGACTTTACAAAAATAAATTGATACAATGCCTTTAACTCCCTTTGGTGAGGAATGAGAACATGGAATATCTAAATAAATATGACATTCACAAGATCACAATTGACAAAAAATTATAAAATATCAAGGTACCTAAATTTAGATTATTTTCCCTTCTTACTACCTTTCTTCTTTCCACTTCCACCATACTTAGCAGCAAGATTGTCCAAGAAACTGTCCATCTCCTCTTCACGTGATTTGGATCGACTTTGAATCATAGCTTTAAGACTGTCTAAGCCATCACCCAAACCTAGATCCTCTTTCATTTTCTCTGCTTCTTGCGCCTCTTTTTCAGCCTAAATAAAAAACAAAATTATAATAGCTGTAGCCACAAAAGACTATACTATAGACAAATCATAAACAGTATTTACAGTATTGTGTTATTCAGATCAACCATTTATAAAGTAAAAGCCTTATAGACTACTGAATTGCAGATAAAACTAATACCAACTGACAAATTATCAAAAAATAGTTTTCTCCTAATGAAGGTATTAAATCTTAGATTACAATATTGGTACTTCCTAAAATTTATAGTTGGGTAAACTGAAAATTTGGCTTATGCAAACTTACATACATTACATTAGTACATTGTTCTTGGAGCGTGCTCTCCCTTAAATGGTCATATCTTACAATAATTTTCAAGATAGGAAATAAATTAACTTGTTGCGTTCCCGGTCCATAAATTCACACTAATTTTTAAATGGTTTGTAATAGTAATTATTGTACAAATTGTAAATCTGAACATCAGAAACAAATAAACTGAATATTGTCATTCATTATAAAAAATAAAAGAAGAAAATTTAACAAGGTGTATGTAGTTGGTTAGGACAGGCATAAAGTTTCTTATTACTTGTCAAATAGACTTTCTTTACGGGAAAATGTTTATCTTGGTATGAAATATGTTGTTATTAAAGCTAATTTTACGACTTACAAAATATGATCAAGTTACCTTGCAAGGGATGAAGTTGATTGGGAAACTAACAGGACTAAAGCTTGTTCTTAGGGTAAGCTAACAATACAGCCTACCAGTTATAACCTTGGTAAGGTTAGTATTGAGGTGGGATTAGTCTACTTACTCAGCTGTAAAACATCGGTTCTTAAAACCTATTTTGTAAGACTGTATTCCAACATACAGTACATGATTGTATTGGAATATTTAATAATTTAGGGTAGGGGAGATTTTCCCATCCTAACCATTGAGATGAGGAGGCCGAATGTTTATTCAGCTGTTCTTACGGGTAGTTGTCTTTCCTTACTCATGGGATATGGGTATTAGAGTGATAGAAAAGAGGATGATGAAATCATATACTGTATGTGAATCCTTCCCATTTTAAGGTTGGGTAGGCTTACTTTATAGTTTATTCTCGTTATCTTTGGCTTGGTAACTGTGAGGGTATACGATACTGGGTCTATGATTGAGCGTCAACCGTCTTACTGAAGTGAATATCTTAGATAAGTGGGTACAGGTATTTGTGTTGTGTGTATCTCTCTTACTTTGGTGGTCATCATCAGGAAGGGTTGGGAGGCTTGCCTAACACCTTCCAAGAATTATAAGAATTTTTCATTCAAAAAATCCACGGATATGATAACTCTGCTAACCCAAATGGGGTCACCAGCGTTGTCAGGTTCATTGTGATTGTTCTGTTTGGAACAAAAAAATGTTTCATTTATTTGGAGTGGACCAATTCTGGTCAGAATTTGGAGCCTGAGTCAGAACAAATATGAGCCAAGGGCCTTTCCCTCCCTTCTCTGTGGGTGAAAATATTTTCTAAAATCGCGGAGCCTGCCAAGTATTTACACAGCAAGGATCTCAGATCTTAAGGGATTTTGGAAATGAAGCCTAGTGGACCAGGTCCCTAATCATGTTATGGACTTTGAATCCATGGATAACCTAGCCTCTGTAGAGGAGGAGGCCTTAGTATTGGGATCCTTAAAGGATTCCTTGGGTTGCTTGAAGAAGTACCCCTCCATGGACATCTCGACAACCACTTTACCAACTACGTCAGATCCAGGTCAGGTTTCCACTAAGCAGGCTACCATTTCACCTGAATTTGGTATGCTTGCATCCACCATGGATGCCTTGCTTATAGCATGAATAGTTGAGGTATTGATCTGCTCCCACTATGGTCAACCCACGCAAGATGGGCGGGCACGTCCAGGTACTGTTGACCTTCCTTCTCAATCCAGGCTGGGGATTCGACTGGGGGTGGCATTCAGGTTATCAGCATTCAAGGGAGCTCTGCTCCATTCTTGCAGACTTGGTTGTGGCTGGACCTTCTGTGTATTAGCTTCCATGAGAGTCTCTAATGGGTCTCTCCCTTCCATCTCTAGGGATTCGGCTTTGGTTGGATCTTTGGCTTCCCAGCTTCCAGGGGAACATTTTGATTCTTGCAAACTTGGCTGTGGCTGAACCTTCTGAGTATTAGCTTCCAAGGGAGTCTCCAATGGAGTCTCTCCCTTACATTTCTATGGATTTGGCTTTGGTATGGTCTTTGGATTCCCAGCTTCCAAGGAAGGGTCCAGAGGAAGCCTTTCCTTCAATTCCAAGTCATGAAGGATCGGTAGTGGGGACGTGGCAAAGGGGTTTCTGCCTTGGATGTTAAGGAAGGGGATTTAGTAGATAACCCTTAGCGATCCTGTGATGGATACACATTCTGGTCTGAGTCAAATGTTTTTTGGCATAAATATACAGATTTTCCATTTGATGATTGGCACTTCCAAACTCAAGGTGGAGATTCAAAATCCATCTTGGAGGGCATATCTCCACCTACCCCAAAAGGAGGTTGTTCTGATGCCATATAAGGCTGCTCTAAATACCTTGCAAGAAGCAATATTAGACGCTGTATGTTTTCTTCTCGACCAGTTTGCTTGATGCTTCCATGGTTGGAATGACAGTGCCTGGCCAGAAACTCACCTTTTGGCCAAAATGGCAAAATTAGCAGCTGCCAATGAGGAAAATGATGCTTAAAGGTGATTTTACCTTGGCCAAAGAGCTTGAAGTATTACCGGAACCCAGAGGGTTTCATGAAGTCTTCCTTCCCAAAGTAGGATTCTCAGGTTGGGGCCGATCAATAGGAGGACCATTTCTCTTTGTTCTCAGATCACCTTCAGATGGCAGAATTTAGTGCCAAACAGACCTTGTTCAACTTGGAGTCTGCCGTAGAATCCTTGGAAGTGGGGGTTATTTTGTATAACCACTTCTACGAAGCCTTGCATAACTTTATTAGGGCAAGGTTCATTTCCTCTACCTCCATGAGGTAGAGGATTTTTTAAAGCAATTCAATGTGCAAATTTTGTTCTTCCCCAAAACTCTTTTGGCCAAAAACAATATGGAGGTAATGGGCACATAACTTCCAGATACTGTAATGCCTTAAAAAGTAGTTTCCTTTTATAGTCCACAATCTATAAGATCCAGCAGCAGGCTAAAAAAGATCCTACTAAGAGGCCCTATACCCTTTTCTATACCCAGTCTCATCATCCCATATTGAAGTTTAATCAAAAGAAACTTGGACAGCAATGTTACTCCTCCTTAAGTGAGGAATTGTCTCAGGGCCACCTAAACTTTGATTTTACAAAAAGTGAAGGCCATTGGAAATTTCTCGGCCCACAATTGGACTTCTTTGATGAGCTGTAAGAGGTTGTCATCTACAAGACAATACCGTTCTGTGGGGGAAAGGGAAAATATTGATGGCATTTCTACAGAGCCAGTCACCCTGGACTATTTGGCTTGCTTTCTGATCCAGTTTTAAGGAAAGAAACCTCTGCCATTAATTATACTTTCATAGAAATTTGTTAACAGAACATCAAGGGTGCTTCTGACGAGAATCTAGACTCTGACAAGTTTCATAAGATCACCCATTCTTTTGCTTAGAATAGATCATCTCCACAGATTCCCATGCTTTTTTTTGGTCTTTGGATAGGATTCTTGAGTTTTTAGCTGGGTTGGATAACTCCACCATTTCTCTAAAAGAAGCTTTACAAAAAGCTACTTTTTTGATAACTTTAGCTTCAGGAATAGGAGTCGGTGAACTGGTGACCTTTCAGAGACCAGGAATTCATTACGATATCCCAGGTCATCTTCTAATCCTGACTTTGGGTCTCAGTTTTCTAACCGAAAACATAAAGCCTCTTCAGATGGCATCCACTTTATATCCACTTTATATCTTTGCTCTTGAGTCTGAAGATAGTATCCTCTGTCCAGGATCAATCTTAAAATTCAATTTACAGAGATCAGAAGGTAGTCTGTTTAAAATACTCAGGCCAACAAGACCCTTCCAACAGAGACTATCCAGATCTTTAAAAAGTTGATCCTATCTCCATTCCTGAAAAACACTATGAGAAAAATTTTGTTCACCAGCATTCTTTGCTAATAGGTAATTTCAGGACACCCAGAGCTTTGTGTGTGGGTCTGGGCAAGACTTGAGATGCATTCAAGACCCCGCCAGGGGTAGTTGAGAGGAAAGGACCAAATCACCAGGTCCTTGGACTTGTATCCTGCTTTCCCAATTATTAGGGTTATAGCTTGGTTAGTAAGAATAATTATAATAAGCCTTGGCGCTTTATTTTCTGCTTGGAAAGAGAATCAAACCGCCTTCTTTATCAAGATCCCAGATTGTAAAATAGAGAAGTTGATAGATACTGAAGCAGCTGTGTCTTGTACTAGACCAGGATCAACCAGTAGTCAAAATACTCAAGGGGCTGGATCCTCTAAGTAAATAGGCACAAACAGACAAGAATGAAAATATGAGCAAACACTTATTTTTTATAAGCGTCCTAAGCAAAGAGCTTTACACAAGTACAATGTCCCATAACAGATAAGGCAAAAGCACTTCCAAGTCCTGATGGATGGGGACCTGGAAATATACATCATTAAGGACTATCAAAAGCAAGAATTTAACCTTTTTAATAGAAAACAACACAGAACTAATGATTTACATCAAGAAAAGGTTAGATGAAAAAACTTGTTAATAAGCTGATAGAGCTTGATGACTGGTCTCAAGTCTTCTGTAACTCCCTATAACAAGCAGAAATAACTATTAAAGCCTTGAGAGTCGTCCAGCACTCCTTTCACTACCATCACTCCAGGAAAGGAAATTTAGATAATCCTGAAGAATAAGTCTGAAACTTGATAGGTTTGAGAGAAAGAAGTTCTCTTTAAATGGAAGCCAACAGCTGTCGAAAAGGAAACGGCTACTCAGTACTCCAATGCTATTTTATTCTAATAATAATTTGTATTTTTCCTAACTATATAAACCCGAGTCCTTTAACATAATTATTAACTAAGCTATAACCCTAGTTGGAAAAAGCAGGATGCTATAAACCCAAGTTCCAAACAGGGAATATAGCCCAATGAGGAACGAAAATAAATCAACAGAAGTGTTCCCTCAAGCAAGAGAACTCTAACCCAAGAATGGCACTAACCAATACCAAGTAAAGAATGGTTTGCTTTTTGAAGTGTCCTTCTCCTAGAACAGATGTTTACGATAGGTAAAGTCTCTTCTACCCTTACCAAGTGTGTTCCACATCTAATCTCTTCTACCCTTACCAAGTTAGACTATTCAACATGTAGGAGCCTCGCATCCACGGTGTCGGCTTCGCCATCCGTTCCCAGCTAGTGCAGCAGCAGCACAACCTCGCTCCCAAGGCCATCAGTGAGCGCCTGATGACTGTCCACATCCCCATCATGCGGGACAGACACCTCACCCTGATCTCTGTCTACGCCCCGACTATGACCTCAACCGATGATAACAAAGCTGCCTTCTACACCCAGCTCGACCGCACCATCCAGGCAGTGCCCGCCAATGACAAGCTCGTTGTGCTTGGCGACTTTAATGCCCGAGTAGGCAAAGACCATCGCCTGTGGGAGGGAATCATCGGCCGCCATGGCATTGGAAATTGCAACGCCAATGGCCAACTCCTACTGGGTCTGTGTGCAGAACACCAACTTGTGGTAACCAACACCATCTTCCAGTTACCAAAGCGACAAAAGACCACATGGAGACACCCACGGTCTAAACACTGGCACACCCTGGACTACGTCCTGACCAGAGCCAGAGACCGAGGAGACGTCCGCATCACCCGATCCATGCCCGGAGCGGACGACTGCTGGACGGACCACAGACTCCTCATCTCCCGAATCTCCGTCGTGACGACCCTACGACCACCCAGAAGGGCACCTGACAGCGTACCACACCAACGCTTTGATTGTAGTAAGCTCCGCAACCCACAGGTGGCACAGAACTACAAGGAGGCCTGCGAACAATACCTCGCAGACCCCGTGGGTCAGGCCACTGTTGAGCACCACTGGACCACCCTCAGAAACGCCATGGCCCGTGCCGCGGAGGAAACACTAGGCTACACCACCAAGAAACGGCAGGATTGGTTTGATGAGAATCATGCTACCATCTCTCTTCTCATTGAAACCAAACGACAAGCACGCCTGACTTTGGAAAACCAACCAACAGCAGCTAACAAATGTGCTCACAAGGTGGCTGAAGCTGGTTGCCAAAGAGGGATCCGTGAAGCCCAGAACACCTGGTGGCAAAGAAAAGCTGCAGAAATACAGAGTTTCGCTGACCAACGTGACTTGCGCAGCTTCTATGCAGTAACAAAGGAAATATTCGGTCCCACAAGGTCATCAGTGGGCAACCTGAAGGACGCAGATGGGGCCACGACCATCACCGACAGCGAGGACATCCTGGCCAGGTGGAGGTCTCACTTTGAGAACCTCCTCAATGACCAAGCAGACACCCCAGACGATCTCCTGCGAATGACCCCGCAGCATCCCGTCCGTCACTGGATGGCACTACCACCCTCCATCCATGACTTCAACAAGGCCCTGCAGCGCATGAAGCCCGGCAAAGCCCCAGGGCCAGACAACATCCCGTTGGAGCTCCTCACTCACGGTGGCCCCGGCTTGAGGAACCGTTTGATGCTCCTTATACTGAAAATATGGGAGACCAAGACCCCCCCCAGTGACTTCCGCGATGCAAACATCATTACCATCTTCAAGAAGGGAGACAGGGAGAACTGTAACAACTACCGGGGAATATCACTACTAAGCATCGCGAGTAAGATTCTCGCTCGGATTCTCCTTGACCGCCTCCTTATTCTCACAGAAGACGTCCTGCCAGAGTCCCAGTGCGGCTTTCGACCTTCCCGCGGGACCATAGACATGATCTTCTGTGCGCGACAACTACAAGAGAAGAGCCTCGAACAACAACAGCCCATAATGTTCATCTTCTGGGATTTGAAAAAGGCCTTCGACAAAGTACCTCGACCTGCCATGTGGGCTGTCCTCAAAAGATATGGCTGCCCACCCGATTTTGTCAAGCTGGTGCGTGCCCTCCATGACGGAATGGTTGGGAGAGTCTGCCACCAGAACTTTCTTTCAGACCCATTCCCCATCAACGGCGGCCTGAAGCAGGGCTGTGTTCTGGCCCCAACGTGTTTCTCGCTATACACCGCAGCAATGCTCAACGAGATTCCCCCAGACACACCCTCAGTCGACCTACGTTTCCGCATGGATGGAGGCGCTTTCAACTTCGCCAGACTCCGCGCCAGAACCAAGACCACCTTGTGTGCAGTGCGAGAACTGCAGTATGCTGACGACAATGCTACCCCAGGTCAGACGGCAGAGGACCTGCAGTCGTTAGCTGATGCATACAACTCTGCCTATGAACGTTTTGGGATGCAAGTCAACACAGACAAAACCAAGACCCTCGTCCAACATCCACCAGGACTGATGCTCCCCAACTTCAATACCATAGTGAATGACCAACCGTTAGAACAGGTGGACCAGTTCTCCTACCTAGGGAGCATCCTAACATCAGCTCCAACAAGCAAAAAGGACGTGGAGAACAGGATCAGGGCAGCCCCCTCCTCCTTTGGCCGACTCAACTGCCGCGTATTTAACAACCACGCACTGACAATGACCACCAAAATAATGGTGTTCAAGGCAGTAGTCCTCTCCACGCTCCTGTATGCATGTGAAACATGGACGCTATATAAAAACGATCTTAAAAACCTAGAACGCTTCCAACAAATGAAACTGAGGCAGATCTTGAAAATCCCCTGGGAGAGCCACACCACCAACATTGAAGTCTTAGAACGTGCCTCGCTGACCAGCGTGGAGGCCACCATCATCCACCACCGCCTCCGCTGGATAGGACACGTGCATAGGATGGATCCATCTAGGCTCCCAAAGAAAATATTCTACGGAGAACTGACCCAGGGCACCAGACCACGAGGAGCCCCAAAAATGCGCTATAAAGATCAACTAAAGCGCACCCTGGCTCTAACTGACATCGATCCTTCCTCATGGGAAGAAACAGCCAGGGACAGGAAAACCTGGAGGAGTACAGTACACCATGGCACCGTGGACTTCGAGGAGAGGAGGAGACAAAATGAGGAGGCTAGGAGGAGAAGAAGGAGAGAGCGATTAGAACAGCCCCGCCCACCACCTACCCTCTCTTGTGAACACTGTCCGCGACTCTTCCACCACAGACTAGGACTTAACAGCCACATCAGACATAAGCACCCACCCCACAGATAGGAGGCTGATGGCTAACGACAGAACCCAATACTCGGACACGAGTGGGCGCCGACGACGACGATGTAGGCAAAGGAAAAATGAGCCGTAAACAGAGAGTGATCCAATGTAGTACTATTTGAAGTCAAAGAACCCAATAACTCTCTACGGTAGTATCTCAATAGGAGTATGAATAACTCTCTATGGTAGTATCTCTATAGGAGTATGATTTTGCCTGAAACTCTGTACAGTGAACCCTCGCTACTTCGCGGTTCGACCATCGCGGATTCACCACTTCGCGGATTTTTTTCATAACCCATGTATATACATATATCGCGGATTTTCCAGAAATATCGAAAATACCGCGATGTGACCGATGGTGCGAGATTGGAGAAAGTAAGGAAAATTGAATCGTGATTGATTTTCAATATAAATGAAACTTTGAGGAGCAACAAAGATATCATTTGTTAGAGAGATAGAGAGAGGTAAGGAATAGGAGGTAGTGAAAAGTAGCCCACAGAGAGAGAGAGAGAGAGAGAGAGAGAGAGAGAGAGAGAGAGAGAGAGAAGGGGGGGGGTTTAAATGTAATAAACAAAAAAATTTGATAGGTTATAACACATTAGTGCTTATGTAATATCAACTGTATACTGTAGACGGTTTGAATAAGTTAAGAAATGGTATAAATGATACTTTGTTAGTGTATTCGTACACACTCAAGAGCGGCAGCTAGATGACAGCTGATCTAATCACAGCCAAAAGAAAAAAAAAAGAAGTCAACAATACTCGATTTTTAAAACAAACCCGAAATTTAAAAACAAAAGTACACGCTTTCTTAATGTGCAATTATCTATTTAAAGAGTGGCAATTTTCTAGAATAAAATGATATTTCCCAAAAAAATAGTGGTTTGCTGATGAAATCGGATGCCGTATTTTTAGCTATGATTGAAATGGATGTAGACTCGGCCTAATTATTTAGTTTCGTATTTAATTGACACTAACAAAACTAATTTTAGTTTCTTCATCTAAATGTAAGTATTGTATAACACGAAGAGAGAGAGAGAGAGAGAGAGAGAGAGAGAGAGAGAGAGAGAGAGAGAGAGAGAGAGAGAGAGAGAGAGATCAGCTGTTGTACTCAAATGGCGTGTTTTTGTTTCGTGAGAATTTCATCGCCACGACTTTAACAACAACATACTGTACTGAACTTTACAGTATTATACAGACTACTGTAATATGATAAAGTAAAATATTTGTAATCTATTTTATATGAAATGGGGCTATTTTTTTTTTGTTTAAAATTTACATTTACGTATGTAAAACAACTCTCTCTCTCTCTCTCTCTCTCTCTCTCTCTCTCTCTCTCTCTCGTAGATTGTTTTCCTGCTTTGCTACGTATGTATGATTTTATATAGATACAGTAAATAATATTTGTAATAACATATTTTATTAAAGCTTTTACTGTAATATCATTATTTATCACTTTCATCATGCGCGTTAAATTCCTTAGTTTGTTTACTGAGCGTACTTTATGACGCCGTCGTTTCAGGCGGCGTCATAAAGAAAAAATTTCATTTGGAAGTCCTAAGAAAAATTAAGTAAAACATTAGTAATAACCAAATCAACATACTGTACTGAATAATCAATATAATCGATGCAGAAACTAACCTATACACAGATGTGTAAATGCGTTTGTTTCTTCATTATAATCAGAGATAAACGTAAACAAAACATTGGTTGCCATTTTTTATCGTGCTTTTTGGCGTGTTTAGGAAACGCATGATATAAAGTCGCCCTTAATATTTGTGCCTGTTTTAGTTTAGGGTATGTTAGTACATGCATTAAGTGTTCTGTACATTAAAGGGTAGTTTGTTAACAGTACTACGTACAAGGGAAGGTTTTAAAAGTCTGAATATACATGTTAAATAAGTAAGTAAATATGTTGTCACTACTTCGCGGATTTTCACCTATCGCGGCCGGGTCTGGAACCTATCTACCGCGATAAACGAGGGTTCACTGTAGTTAAAATTTTAATAAGGTGTGTCAGTAGGGAAGCTCCTAAATTACTTTTAAAATTTGTAATTTGTTCCTACACAAATACAAACACTTGTCTTTTAACAGTAGATTCATCAATATGTGGGAGGAAGCTAACTGGTTTAAAATTTCAGGATGTCAAGGTAATTGGACTGTAAGAGGTGTAGGATGTTGACTCTTGCCACTTCTAACTTGAGATGAGGATCTCAAGGTTAGCCCAGGTTTCTGTCTACACACAGATAGTCAAAAAAAAAAACTTTTTATCCTTTTAAGAATATACTGTCAACATATTATTACAAGCTAAGCTACAACCCTAGTTGGAAAAGCAAGATGCTTTAAGCCCAAGGGCTCCAACAGGGAAACATAGCCCAGTAAAGAAAGGAAACAAGATATTAAATAGACTACAAGAGAAGTAATGAACAGTCAAAATAAAATACTGTATTTCAAGAAGTGACATTAAATTAGATATTTCATATACAAACAATAAAAACTTCAAGGAAAAACAAGAGGAAGAGAAATAAGATAGAATTGTGTGTCTGAGTGTACTCTCGAGCAAGAGAACTCTAATCTTTATCAAGATCCTGACATAACTTAGTCTTTCTCAGTGCTGAAAAAGGGTCACCACCAAGTCTGCAAGAATCAGCCGATACTGTGAATCCAAGATGACAATAGGGCAAAACACTCTTAAAGATCTGAGGGGTTGTGGAAAGACCGAAGCACAGCACCTTGAACTGGTAGTGCCTGTTTTCGTGTATGATCTGGAAGTATGCATCTTTGAGATCCAGCAAGCACATGAAGTCCTGTGGTCTTACCGCTTGTATGACCGTGATTGCCATCTCCATCCTGAGCGAAGTCTGAAGAAAAAAATTTATTCAGAGCCGAAAGATTGATGACTATTCTCCAGTCTCCAGATGCCTTTTTCACAAGAGTCAACTGAAGAAGCCTGGGGAGCCGTCAAGGACCTCTTGATGGAGAGTAGCCTTCTCCAACATGGTCTGGACTTCGGCCAGCTCCTTTGCAGATCCATTTGCAGGCATACGTCACTGTAGGGCAGGCGAGAGGGTTGCCACTTCCCTACCATCCTTACCTCCTCTGGATGGTTTGTAGCCCTTTGGATCTTTGGCAGGAAAGGGCTGTTTCGAAAACTTCTTAGAGGACCAAGGCTTGGTGGATTGCAGCTGTTTCCTGGTAGGTGGAGGAGCCTTACCATAGGAACTAGATGTCAAAGCCCTGTAGAGAATGGAATCCTTGCTGGACTTCCTAAATCGCTCAGCCACCCTCTCGACTTCTTCCGGCTTAAACAGTGGTGAACTGTCAAGGGTGGAGTTCCTAAGCTTTGTGATCTCAGCCTTGGGGACCTGCCTGTGGAACCTTTCAATCACGGAATCACGCCTCATCAAATTGCGTTTGCACATAGATTAACAAAAGGAAAGGAATTCCAAGGTTCGAGTGCCCAACAAGAGAAAGGTTTCTGCGGATCTCCTTGTAGATTCCTTGGACCAATCCTCAGTCT
Organism: Palaemon carinicauda; assembly: GCF_036898095.1. NCBI lineage: Eukaryota > Metazoa > Arthropoda > Malacostraca > Decapoda > Palaemonidae > Palaemon > Palaemon carinicauda. The sequence goes on along the minus strand of NC_090728.1, from coordinate 51,958,151 downwards.
AACAATATGGCCCACTAATCCCAATCACAGATTAAGCCATGAAGCAGCCTGAATGGCACATTTCGCCACCTTCTCCATGTTCATGATCTCAGATGCCTAAAACGAGGCTGAGAACCCAGAAAGCCTCTCGAATGGGACCCCCCTCGATGAGAGGGCCTCTACAGAGGAATCAAGAAGCAAAACCGGAAGGGGCTTGTCCGTGACCTCATAGTCTCTCCTCTGCTGGATAAAAAGAGGCGGGAGGAGTTTGGAAGATGAGCCTGTTCGATGCGAGATAGAGGAGCCAGTGATCTCCAAGAATGCCTTTTTACCTGCTGGTGTCAATCCCTTTGACCAGGGCAGGGCTTCACTGGTCTTAAGTGGTCGTTGGGTCCTATGTACATGGTCCAAGACCGTGTGTTTCCCTTCTTGAGGAGCTGTCACAGGGTTAGCTAACCTATTGGTGGCCCTCATGTAGGCTAAGACTTGCCAGAAGGGGTATTACAACTCACTTCGCTCGGCTTCTGACCTGAACTTATGCCTAGCAGCCCTAGGGATGTAGTCATCATTGGAATCCATTTCTTCATCCACTTCGAAGCTCTCACCCATAGGAGCCTGGGGTGGGCGAGGTCAACTGAGGGAACATCTCCTAGCTCTCTCTTGCAGGAGGGCTTAACGTGCCTTGAGTCCTTAGACTCTCCACAAGTCAGAAGGTACACCTCCAGTAGAGAAGGTCTGGAAGGTTCCTGTCATCCCATGGAGGCCTGAATCTGTTGTAGCAGGTTCCTCATCTTCCAGTTGTGGTCTGGAGATGGAATGGAGCTCTGGTGGCACTTCCTCTATCGGAGAGTCTGAAGTACGGCACAAGAGAGATCTTGGAGATCCTAGACCCTTGCTAGAATGAGGATGGTAAAGATCAGCGTGAGGAGGAGTTGGCTTCATCATCCTCCTCTGCTTTCTGGTCAGGAGCAGTGTTAGTTGCAGGGGAGAGAAGACTTGCTGAATCTCGGCACCCCTAACAAGATAGCGCAAGCAAGGAGCAGGCAAGCAATGACGTGTTGGCGATCAGCGAGCTGCAGATCAGCAAGTAGGAGAGCATCGTGCTGACAAGCGGAGACATGGCGAGCAGTGACCTGGAGAGCAACGGGATGAAGAGTGGCGCGCTGGCAAGCATCGAGCTGGGAACGTCGTCTGGCTGTAGACCGTCTAGGGCCTAGGTGGAGGACGAGACAGCGAAAAGTGAGCTGGAGGGCCACGCGCTGACAAACTGCAAGCTGGAGAGGAGCGCACTGGGGAGCAGTGATCACGAGGTGACAAGTATTCGCAAACTGGAGAGCGGTGAGCAGAGGTTGAGCGTCCAGTAGGCAAATGACGATCAGCAGAATGACGATCATGAGATGTTGAGAGACGATCACATGCAGGAGAATGGTGAGATCATCGGTGTCTAGAACTGGAGCGCTGCCGGACAGAGGGCGAGATTATCGGTGTCAGGAACTGGAGCACTGCCGGACGGAGGGCGAGGGCAAACGACTGGGCATGCGAAGAGAACTATGGTCTCTGGAGGACGAAGAGGTCCGAGGATGGCAGGAGACCTCTTCGTTAGTGGTAGGTCGGCGTAAAGGAGGTGAGCAGGTGCGCTGGTCATGTCAGCACATAGGACTAGCAGGAGCAAGAGAAGGCAAGAGGTGGGCCTCACAGACAGTAAGAGCGCCTATCACTCCACCCGCTGGTGAAAGGACTTCTACTTCGGAGGACATAGGAGGAGGAGCCCTCCAAGTCCCATGCTGCAGAAGTTCTACCAAAACGTCATTGGAAGGAGGCCCTGCAACAGTCAGCAATAGCCAAACCTACTAAACATCAGAAAGTGAGGTCTCACCCCTGGAAGGGGTCGAGCGAGCAAGAGCTTCGGGAAGAGACCAGGGGATCAAGGATGATGTCAGGTTTCTTCGCCCTTGTGGAAGACCCTGATGGCAAAGAATCCCTCATGGACTACTACTTGTGCCAATGCACAAATCTATCCCACGGGAAGGCAGAACACTTCTTACACTCTTCACAGGCGTAACCCTGATCGGGGATGCACAAGTCGGACACAACAAATGGGGCTCGGTCTCAACCGAGGATATGAAGGTGGCGCAAGAGCAGCCCTCAGGCCCTGAACAAGTACACATGAGGATGCAGAAAAGGAGGAACATACACACCTGAAAAGGAAAATATACACATGAGGATGCAGAAAAGGTGGAACATACACACCTGAAAAGGAAAATATACACATGAGGATGCAGAAAAGGTGGAACATACACACCTGAAAAGGAAAATAATCTGAAAAATAATCGATGGCCAAGTCTTTTGAGGGAATAGAGCGGACATGTCCATTCTCCTCAAAGCCAGGAAAAAGTGGCTCAAATTCACTAGTGTGTGAATTTGAGGTGTAACTAGCATCCACCACTAACCCCCGCAAACTAGCAGGTTGGGTAGTTGCCACCTCGTTTAAAGTTTTAACCAAAAGACAATCCCTAATAAATAGCGTAAGGTTTGTAGTGTCAGAACCATTGAAAATTACACCTATAAAAAGTTTAGTAGTATAGTAATAAAATAATGTGGCAATTTTTACCGTACCTTACGCTTCCTTGCCATCTTCTTCCTTTTATCTTCATTGCTAAAACCGGGGAAATCTGGCACTTCTTTTTTCTTTATCAATTTCTCAATTATCTCCCGAAACCTAAGGAGTAAAAGATAAAACTATTAGTGAAATATATAAAGCCAATTAGGATATGGCCATACAATACAGAAATCTGTCACCATATCATAGACCACCTATCGTTTCCTTTATATCACGTGTTTCTGTGGACATAAGTTTTATTTTTCATATTTTAATATTTTGTTATATGGTAATTTATGGGACTAACAATTAATAAAATAATGCCATATATATTTGTGCAACACTTGTAGTCTTGCATATTCTGCAAGCACCAAATTCTCACCCATAAAAAGTTCCTTTTTTGAGACCAAGTTATTACAAACTAACCTCTTTCTCCGAAATTTTATCCTACCTTATAGGTCATTAACCCCTTCGCTACGAGGCCTTGGATTTGGTACTGGAGCTCTATACGAGATTTATCAACATCGGGTATACTCACTCATTTATCCTATAATAAGCTACATTTCCATGTTTATTCGTTTTACTGCTGATTATGGAATAATTTTGAAAAAAAAGTTTTATGTAATTATCTCTAAATGATAGTAAAGCATTGATTGTGTAAAAAAAAAAGAAAAGCAGCTTTATATTGATTGAAGTGTTTATGTTATAATTTCATGATAAATAGCCGTCAAGAGACACTAAACGACTTGTTAGTAATAATGAACTTGACGTTGTACAGAGAGAGAGAGAGAGAGATTAAATTTTTTTGTCTTAAGTGTTTTTAACTGTTAGGAAGGTTTATAAAAGCTTAAATTTATGAAAGTTAAAAAAATTATGAAAATTTTTATTGAAAAAAAAAAAAATGATTTGTACACTAATATCTCCTTTGCAGTTTTTCAGCTTTCAAAAGGGGGACCTAGAACGGAACACTCACAATAGTTGAGTGATGACTGTACTGTTGTCAAAATATAAATTCAAATAATTTAGACTGAGGGAAACTTATTAGTCCAAAAGATATGCAATAAAATTAATAAAATTGCTGTGTATTTTTAATCTATTTCCAGCTTCCATTTCCCTTATTCCTTTGAAGCAATCTTAACTCTTTCAAGAAGCTATTTTAATGCTTACTTCAGAATTTATCTTCATTTTTTTCCTTCCCTAATCTCCCCAAGAATGGAGATAACCAAAATGTTGGCCCTTTATATTTATATATATATAAAAAAAAATTAGAGTTTTTATGATAAAACAAAGTTTTGTGAATACTTACCTGGCAGTTATATATATATAGCTGAGTCTCTGACTGCGGCAGAATTTAATCGAAAATCGCGGCAACCGCCTTGTGGTGGTTGTGTGGTTAGATGGTTAACAACCCTTACAGGGTGGTACTTGGAATCATTCCCATTTTCTGTTCATCAGATTATCTTTGCCCGACCTGTCTCCTGAGGGGAGGTGGGTGGGCTTTAAAATATATATATATAACTGCCAGGAAGTATTCACAAAACTTTGTTTTATCATAAAAACTCCAGTTTTATGAATAGAACTCACCTGGCAGTTATATATATATATAGCTGATTCACACATTTGGAGGAGGGAAACAGACAGAAAAAACATAGTTGGGGAAACAACAAAAGAGTTGTAGGAGAACAAACACCTTGATTCCTTACCTGCTAAGGTAGCTGACTTCAAAGGTAATTGCCTCTAGAGTCGCTTTCCCTTAGGAGTGTTCAGCCAGGAGTAGACCTGCTACGCTGCAAACAACTCAATCGAGTCTGTCAAAGGGGTAGGACCAACAACTTGACTAGACTTCAGAAAACTACCTTCCCATATAAAAAACCTGCAACCTTACTAAAGCTAACCATCTAACCTTGCAGAAATAGATATAAACTAACTATCTGGACTGAGGGAACCGTACCACCGGACGAGGACCTCAGACAACCATAAAAAACACAAACCCATATACAAGTACATAAACTAAGGTTGAGTGGGGGTAGTAACTCCTTTGCCTAATACAGAAGCCGCAGCTACGTATGGGCCCAAGGTATAACACTTGTCATAGTCCACTCTTCCCTCTCTGAGGTAATGAGAAGCGAAGACAGAGTTGCTCCTCCAGAACGTTGCGTCCATGATCTGCTTAACTGACATATTTTTCCGGTATGCCAGCGAAGCAGCAGTGGCCCTTACTTCGTGAGCCCGTACTTTTAACAGGGCGAAGTTTTCTTCCTCACAAAAGAGGTGGGCTTCCCTAATAGTTTCCCTCAGGAAAAAGGACAAAGCGTTCTTTGACAGGGGTTTTTGAGGATCCTTCACTGAACACCATAAGGAGTTGGAAGCACCCCTCACGCTCTTAGTGTGGGCCAAATAAGCCTTGAGAGCCCTAACCGGGCAGAGGAGGCTTTCCTGTTCCTGACCTACTAGATTCGTGAGGTTAGGGACTTCAAAAGTCCTAGGCCAGGGTTTCGAAGGGTTCTCATTCTTGGCGAGAAAGTCGAACCTCAAGGAACAAACCGCTCCATTTAGGGTGAAGCCTACACGCTTCTCGATTGCCTGGACCTCGCTGATCCTCCTGGCAGTCGCTAGAGACAAAAGGAAGAGGGTTTTCTTAGTCACATCTCGCAGAGAAGCTTGCGAGATAGGCTCAAACTTCCTGGAGCACAAAAACTTAAGCACCACATCCAGGTTCCAAGAAGGGGGTCTTAAGTGCACCTGCTTCGTTGTCTCAAAAGACTTAATGAGGTCCTGCAAGTCCTTATTCTGAGATAACTCTAAGCCTCTATGCCTAAAGACGGTTGAGAGCATGCTCCTGTATCCTTTAATGGTAGATACAGCCAGCTTAGCATCCTGCCTGAGGTACAAAAGAAAGTCTGCAATCTGGCTCAGAGAGGTAGAGGACGAGGAAACCTTGCGCCTCCTGCACCAAGCTCTAAAGGTCTCCCACTTTGACTGGTAGACTCTTTGTGAAGAGATCCTCCTTGCCCTGGCAATAGCTTTCGCCGCTTGCGCCGAAAAGCCTCGAGATCTAACGAGCTGCTCGACAGTCTGAAGGCAGTCAGATTGAGAGCGAGGGGGTTTTGGTGAAATCTCTCGAAGTTGGGTTGTCTGAGAAGATCTGGACTTGCCGGGAGTCTTCTTGGAAAGTCCATCAGTAACCCTACCACTTCGGTGAACCATTCCCTCGCAGGCCAGAATGGAGCCACTAGGGTCATTCGTCCCGAATCGAGGAGAGCGAACTTCCTGACAACCAGATTGATGATCTTGAACGGGGGAAAGGCATACATGTCCAGCCCCGTCCAATCCATCAAGAAGGCATCCACTGCAACAGCTTCCTCGTCCGGGACTAGGGAGCAGTAGTTGGGGATCCTCTTGTTTAGACCGGAGGCGAAAAGGTCTATTACTGGTCTGCCCCACAACTTCCAGAGGCTCCGACAGACATGCGGGTTGAGAGTCCACTCTGTAGGAAGGACCTGTCCCCTCCTGCTGAGCATGTCTGCCCTGATGTTTCTCAGCCCTTGAACAAACCTTGTCAACAGGTGGGTCTCGTTCTCGTTCGCCCAGAGGAGAAGCTCTCTCGCAGTTGAGAACAGGGAGAGGGAGTGAGTTCCCCCTTGCTTCCTTATGTACGCGAGAGCTGTGGTGTTGTCGGAATTAATCTCCACAGTCTTTCCCGACACCGAGGTTTTGAAGGCCTTGAGCCCTAACAAAATGGCCATCAATTCCTTCCTGTTGATATGCCAACTGACCTGACTCCCTTCCCAAATACCTGAGACCTCTTTGTTCCCTAGTGTTGCTCCCCAGCCTGACTCGGACGCGTCTGAGAATAACACTAGGTCGGGGTTCTTCTTGAACAAGGAGATCCCTTTTCCCAACAGAGCTGGGTCCAGCCACCACATTAAAAGATCCTTGATCTCTGTCGGAGTGGGAAAAGAAAAAGTGTCCTCCTGGATCTTTCTGCTCCAAACCTTTGCGAGGAAGTGTTGCAGAGGCCTTAGGTGCAGTCTCCCCAAAGGGACAAACTGCTCCAGGGAGGATAGAGTTCCCAGCAGACTCATCCACTCCTTCGCTGAGCATTCCTGCTTCCTCAAAAAGTCTTTGACTTTGTCCAGGCACCTGGTCTGCCTCTCCTGGGAGGGAGAAGCCTGAAAAAGAACTGAATTCAGAACTATCCCCAAATAGAGAATAGTCTGATTCGGCTCGGTCTGAGACTTCCCCCAGTTGACGATGAGTCCCAGGTCCTGAGTGATCGTATAAGTTTTCATTAGGTCCTCCAGACATTTCTCTTTCGACTGTGACCGGATCAGCCAGTCGTCTAGATAGAAGGAGACCCTTATCCCCTCCTGGTGTAACCAGCCTGCCACATTCGCCATAAGTCTGGTGAAAACTTGGGGAGCTGTGCTGAGACCGAAGCAAAGTGCCCTGAACTGGAAGCACTTGCCCTGGAACACAAACCTCAGATATCTCCTCGAAGACGGATGAATGGGGACGTGAAAATAAGCGTCCTGCAGGTCGAGAGAAACCATCCAGTCTCCTGGACGAACTGCAGCCAGCACTGACTGAGTCGTCTCCATGGAGAACTTTGTTTTCTCCACGAAGGCGTTCAGAGAGCTGACATCTAGGACTGGTCTCCATCCACCCGAGTTCTTGGGAACCAGAAACAGGCGATTGTAAAAGCCTGGGGAGGCGAGGTCTTGAACTGGCTCTATTGCTCCCTTGACCAACATCTGGCCGACTAGCTCCAGAAGAGCCTCTCGTTTCCCCGCGTCGGTGTACTGAGCCACTAAGGCCAGGGGAGAGTCTGAGAGAGGTGGTTTCTTTAAAAAGGGGATCTTGTAACCTTCCTTGACAACTGAGAGGGACCAGGTGTCCGCCCCTCTCCTTTCCCAAGACTGCCAAAAACGAGACAGTCTTGCCCCTACTGGTGTCTGGAGGACTTCCATCTCATTTTTTGGACCGGGGCCTAAACGCACCCCTGCTGGTCCTTGGCCCTGACTCTTGTCTTCTCCCCCTAAAATCCGCTCTCGAGGAGATCCTGCCCCGAAAGGGCTGTTGAAACTTCTTCTCCTTCTTCAGAGGAGCAGGAGCAACAGGTAAGGTCTTTCTAGCCGACCGAGACAAAAGGTCCTGAGTAGCCTTCTGAGCCAGAGAAAGGGAGATATCTCTGACCAGAGCTTCAGGAAAAAGATGACGTGAAAAAGGGGCGTAAAGTAGCTCCGACTTCTGGGCAACAGTCACAGATCTAGAGGTGAAGGAGCACAAAAGGGCCCTCTTCTTTAAGACCCCTGCTGAGAAAAGGGAAGCCAATTCATTAGCTCCATCCCTTAGAGCTTTGTCCATGCAGGACATGATACTCGTCAGGTCCTTCGTGTCCTCCAGGAGTTCAGACTTCCTGGCCAGAGTACCGAGAGACCAGTCCAGGAAGCTGAAAACCTCGAAAACCCTGAAAATTCCCTTGACGAGGTGATCAAGCTCCAACATGGACCACATCACCTTGGCAGAGTTTAAAGCATGCCTTCTTGCCGAGTCCACAAGAGCCGAGAAGTCACCTTGGGAGGAGGAAGGCACTCCTAACCCCAAAGGTTCCCCTGTCTCATACCACATACCGGCCTTGGAAGCGAGCCAGGACGGTGGAAAAGAAAAGGTGGTCTTGACAGCTTGTCTCCGTTCCTTCATCCAATCATCCACTTTAGCGAGAGCTTTCCTGGCCGAAATTGAAAGTTTCATTTTGATGAAGACCGAAGACTTAGTAGCTTTCTTCCTGGTAAATTGAGACTGAGGAGAACGAGGGGCCGAAGGTTGAAATTCCTCCCCATAAAGTTCCAAAAGAGAGCGAGAAAGAACCTTGTAATCGCTAGAAGAGTCGGCAGGTTTTTCTTCCTCTTCCGAAATATCTTCGAGGTCCTGCTCAAGGATAACATCCCGAAGAGTTGGGCTGCCAGCAGTCTGGCAGCGAGAGCTGTTTGAATCCTGGCGCCGAGCGCCGCTAACATCCAGTCAGCGAGAGGCGGTATCGTCACGATGACGAGAAGCGGTATCGTCACAATGACGAGAGGCAGTATCGTCACGATGACGAGAAACGGAAGCGTCCTGAAGATGCAAGCTGCCGTCGCCTTGAAAATGCAGACTGCATTCATCCTGTTTCCTAAGCAACGAGGCAGTAACGTCCAGGCGTTTCGAAAGGGAAACGGAATCGTCCCGGCGCCGAGAACGAGAGGCAATATCGTCCTGGCGGCGGGAGAGGGGGGAAGGAAATTCCTGGCAGCGTGCCGATGAAGAGGGTGTACATTGTCGTACGGCCGACGAAGTGCGCAGAGGTTTCTTGGGAGAGATACTAAAATCTCTCTTAGAAGAAGATCTCTTAACAGGCAAAGAGACGTCCTTACGTCTGACGGACTGAGAAGGGTGGCTGAAAGCTTTGACTAACGATGAAAGTTGTTCCTGCATAACAACCATGAAAGCTTTAAGCAACCTCCGCTGGCTCTTGCGGTGCCGAAGACGGCAGTTGTCGTACGGCTTGACTGGGAGCGCTGGCAGAAGAAGCAGGGAGTCTAGTAGGATTAACTGGGCTAAGGACTCTCTGTTTCGCCCTTTTAACAGGAACATCGAAATCGTCTTCCGAAGGTTCAGGGTCTCTGCTACTCGAACCGGGAGAGGGAGAGCGAGACTGCACGTCCCGGTTCCACCCTCTCTTCATTGGTCTTGATTCGTAACGTCAGTTACGTCTGGGAGAACGATCAGGCGAAGACACAAACGTCTCCGACACGCCTTTCCTACGGCGGTCAAGAGCAGCCTGGGAGATCGCAACAGGACTGTCTGAGGCGACGACTGACCGAGGATAAGCACCTCTCACCCCCTTTCGGCTTTCGACGTACCTTCTCCCTTGGTCCTGGGAGCTTGGTAGAGGTCTAGACCTAGGGGTATGACAGATTCGATCAGTCGCCACCTCCACTGCACTTTCACAAGCACTAATTTCACCTACACCCTTACCTTTAAAGGCCTCCAACTGTGCTTTAATGGCCTCCAATTCAGCAGCTAATTTAGCATACCCAGGGTCATCCGTAGGCACAGGTCCTGTAGAAGGGGCAGGAGTCACTACATTTGGGGAAGGAATACCTTCCAAAGGGGTTACAAGCAAAGGGTCAATAGATAAATCTAAGCTAGGCTCACTAGCAGACTTTGACTTTGATTTAGCTCTTCTAACTCTATCAATCTCAAGTTTGCGCACATAGCGCTGCATAGCTAACCAATCATTATCACTTAAAACCTCGCATTCCTTGCACTTATTATCTAAAGCACATTCAAACCCCCTGCAACCCATACAGATAGTGTGAGGGTCAACCGAAAGTTTCGGCAACCTCACCTTGCAAATATCATTCGCACAAACACGATAATGAATTTTCTCACTCATGATAATAAAGGAAAAAAGACAAAAAACAAAAAAAACACGATTGCCAAATCCCAACACAGTGTACTTCACCAAAAACGAAGTCCAAAAATGCGATGAAGGGAAAGCGATCCGAAAAAAACTCTGAAAGGCGGACCAACGATGTTGTCGATCCGGCCGGCAGAGATAATCTGAGGAACAGAAAATGGGAATGATTCCAAGTACCACCCTGTAAGGGTTGTTAACCATCTAACCACACAACCACCACAAGGCGGTTGCCGCAATTTTCGATTAAATTCTGCCGCAGTCAGAGACTCAGCTATATATATATAACTGCCAGGTAAGTTCTATTCATAAAAAAAAAAATTACTCTACATGGTTAGCTCCTCACAGTGTTACAAGAACCTAAATAATATGTTATTTTCATTAGTAAAATAAATTTTTTAATATACTTACCCGATGATCATGTAGCTGTCAACTCTGTTGCCCGACAGAAATCTACGGTCGGGATACGCCAGCGATCGCTATACAGGTGGGGGTGTACACAACAGCGCCATCTGTGAGCAGGTACTCAAGTACTTCTTGTCAACAAGAACTCAATTTTCTCCTCGGTCCACTGGTTCTCTATGGGGAGGAAGGGCGGGTCCTTAAATTCATGATCATCGGGTAAGTATATTCAAAAATTTATTTTACTAATGAAAATAAAATTTTTCAATATTAATCTTACCCGATGATCATGTAGCTGATTCACACCCAGGGTGGTGGGTGGAGACCAGCATACATGTTAACAAAGAAGCTAAGTATCCCGTATTTCATTTTATTAGTTATTCAAAAATAACATAAAATAAATAAGTACCTGGTAAGGAAGACGACTTGAACCATAACTCTGCCTTTATTAAGTACGTCTTCCTTACTGAGCGTAGCGGTCCTCTTAGGATGCTGAACGACTCTTAGGTGCTGAAGTATAAAGGGCTGCAACCCATACTAAAGGACCTCATCACAACCTCTAACCTCGGCGCTTCTCAAGAAAGAATTGACCACCCGCCAAATCAACAAGGATGCGGAAGGCTTCTTAGCCGACCGTACAACCCATAAAAAGTATTCAAGAGAAAGGTTAAAAAGGTTATGGGATTATGGGAATGTAGTGGCTGAGCCCTCACCTACTACTGCACTCGCTGCTACGAATGGTCCCAGGGTGTAGCAGTTCTCGTAAAGAGACTGGACATCTTTGAGATAGAATGATGCGAACACTGACTTGCTCCTCCAATAGGTTGCATCCATAACACTCTGCAGAGAACGGTTCTGTTTGAAGGCCACTGAAGTAGCCACAGCTCTCACTTCATGTGTCCTTACCTTCAGCAAAGCAAGGTCTTCTTCCTTCAGATGAGAATGTGCTTCCCTAATCAGAAGCCTGATGTAGTAAGAAACTGAGTTCTTAGACATTGGAAGAGAAGGCTTCTTGATAGCACACCATAAGGCTTCTGATTGTCCTCGTAAAGGTTAAGACCTTTTTAGATAGTACCTAAGAGCTCTAACTGGCCAAAGTACTCTCTCCAGTTCGTTCCCCACCAAGTTGGACAGGCTTGGGATCTCGAACGACTTAGGCCAAGGACGTGAAGGAAGCTCGTTTTTAGCAAAAAACCGAGCTGCAAGGAACATGTAGCCGTTTCAGATGTGAAAACTATGTTCCTGCTGAAGGCGTGGATCTCACTTACTCTTTTAGCTGTTGCCAAGCACACGAGGAAAAGTTTTTAATGTGAGGTCCTTAAAAGAGGCTGATTGGAGAGGTTCAAATCTTGATGACATAAGGAACCTTAGGACCACGTCTAGATTCCAGCCTGGAGTGGACAACCGACGTTCCTTTGAGGTCTCAAAAGACCTAAGGAGGTCCTGTAGATCTTTGTTGGTGGAAAGATCCAAGCCTCTGTGGCGGAAAACCGCTGCCAACATACTTCTGTAACCCTTGATCGTAGGAGCTGAAAGGGATCTTGCGTTCCTTAGATGTAACAGGAAGTCAGCAATCTGGGTTACAGTGGTACTGGTTGAGGAAACTGCATTGGCCTTGCACCAGCTTCGGAAGACTTCCCATTTAGACTGATAGACTCTGAGAGTGGATGTCCTCCTTGCTCTGGCAATCGCTCTGGCTGCCTCCTTCGAAAAGCCTCTAGCTCTTGAGAGTCTTTCGATAGTCTGAAGGCAGTCAGACGAAGAGCGTGGAGGTTTGGGTGTACCTTCTTTACGTGAGGTTGACGTAGAAGGTCCACTCTTAGAGGAAGAGTCCTGGGAATGTCGACCAGCCATTGCAGTACCTCTGTGAACCATTCTCTCGCGGGCCAGAGGGGAGCAACCAACGTCAGCCGTGTCCCTTTGTGAGAGGCGAACTTCTGAAGTACCCTGTTGACAATCTTGAACGGCGGGAATGCATACAGGACGAGATGGGACCAATCCAGCAGAAAAGCATCCACGTGAACTGCTGCTGGGTCTGGAATCGGAGAACAATACAACGGGAGCCTCTAGGTCATCGAGGTAGCGAACAGATCTATGGTTGGCTGACCCCACAGGGCCCAAAGTCTGCTGCAAACATTCTTGTGAAGGGTCCACTCTGTGGGGATGACCTGACCCTTCCGGCTGAGGCGATCTGCCATGACATTCATATCGCCCTGAATGAACCTCGTTACCAGCGTGAGCTTTCGATCTTTTGACCAGATGAGGAGGTCCCTTGCGATCTCGAACAACTTCCTCGAATGAGTCCCTCCCTGCTTGGAGATGTAAGCCAAGGCTGTGGTGTAGTCGGAGTTCACCTCCACCACCTTGTTTAGCTGGAGGGACTTGAAGTTTATCAAGGCCAGATGAACCGCCAACAACTCCTTGCAATTGATGTGAAGTGTCCTTTGCTCCTGATTCCATGTTCCCGAGCATTCCTGTCCGTCCAATGTCGCACCCCAGCCCGTGTCTGATGCGTCCGAGAAGAGACGGCGGTCGGGGTTCTGAACAGCCAAAGGTAGACCTTCCTTGATAAGAAAGCTGTTCTTCCACCACGTTAGAGTAGACCTCATCTCTTCGGAAACAGGAACTGAGACCGTCTCTAGCGTCATGTCCTTTATCCAGTGAGCAGCTAGATGATACTGAAGGGGGCGGAGGTGGAGTCTCCCTAACTCGATGAACAGGGCCAGCGATGAAAGTGTCCCTGTTAGACTCATCCACTGCCTGACTGAGCATCGGTTCCTTCTCAGCATGCTCTGGATGCATTCTAGGGCTTGGTTGATCCTTGGGGCCGACGGAAAAGCCCGAAAAGCTCGACTCTGAATCTCCATACCCAGGTAGACAATGGTCTGGGATGGGACGAGCTGGGACTTCTCTAAATTGACCAGGAGGCCCAGTTCCTTGGTCAGATCCATAGTCCATCTGAGATTCTCCAGACAGCGACGACTTGTGGGAGCTCTTAAAAGCCAGTCGTCTGACGGAGCCGGACACAAGATCATGGTACTGCTGCACAGTCTGTGAACTGTCAACCATGGGGAAGCGAGGAAGTACAGCGACAACCCGAAACTGTCTAGACTGTCTGGGTAGTACAGACAACTCCTTATCGGGTTGCTGAGGTTGCCGCACTGCGTCACAACAAGTCACCTCTGCTGGTTGTTGAACGTCTTCCCAGTGACACACTGACTCCGTAAAAAAATCCTCTATCAAGGACTAAGCTTGGACTGCATGTCTTGCAACAAAGCTCAAGGTCTATGGGAGCAGGTGTGGCAACAGACGGGGTTAGCGACTGAAGCGGAACCATTTACCCTCCCTGGAAGCATGTTATGCTTAAATAAAAGTCCATAGGAGGCTAAGCAGCTTAAGGCTCCTCTCCAAATGACAGAGTCCTCAAGGGAATATCAGAAGGAGGGAGAACAGCACTTTCTCATCTACAGGAACCATATCCGAGAAAAGCTAAGTTCTCTCAGTGAGGGTTTCACTGGTGCAAAAGCAGCAGATCAGAAGGCAACGTTATGAAACTGCTTGACAGTCTGTGAACTGTCAAAAACTGAACTGTCAACCACAACAGGAGCGTGAGGACATACAGCACTGGTGTATAAGTAGCAGACCAGAAGGCAACGTCATGTAACTGCATGACAGTTTGTGAGTTGGCAACAACCAAAGTTGTGTGGGGAAGCCTCAACTCCTGCCTGACTAGTTTGCTGCTGGCGAGTGGCGGTAACCACAGTGTGTTGCGGAGGCTGACACACAGTGTCAAAACACGGCAGCTTGTGGTAGCTCCCGCACGGCAACGGAGTGCTCTGTGTGTGGGAGTCATCATACATCTGGCAGGGTTGACTGTGCATGGGTGGAGGAGCTCTCACAACAAGAGTGTGAGAGCAGGAAGCCATGCCGGGCGCACAACCGTGGGAGGTGTAGGCCCACGGGTGCATCGTCAACCTTCTCCGCAGTCGGAGTGTGGGAGCTGGCAACAACAAAAGCAGAGTGCTGGTGCGTGGGAGGGGCTGCGGTGGGTTGAGGAGCATGCGGTATGGTATGCAGAGCATGCTGTAAGGTATGCAGAGCATGCTGTAAGGTATGCAGAGCATGCTGTAAGGTATGCAGAGCATGCTGTAAGGAATGCAGAGCATGCTGTAAGGAATGCAGAGCATGCTGTAAGGTATGCAGAGCATGCTGTAAGGTATGCAGAGCATGCTGTAAGGTATGCAGAGCATGCTGTAAGGTATGCAGAGCATGCTGCATGGGCTGCGGAGAAAGCCGCATAGTGCTGGAACCCGGCAGCTCTACAGAACCTTCCCACTGCTGATGCGGTAGCTCACGCATGTTAGCAGATGGTGCAGCAAGAACATGCGTCTGGCAGGGTGGACTGCGCATTGGTGGTGGAGCTCTCACAGGTGGAGGGTGGGAGCAGGCAGCCGCAGTATCTGCTGAGCGCACAACCTCGGCGGGTTGTAGGTTAACAGGCTGCATTGTCAACCTTCCAGCATGATACTCCTGCATGAAGGAGCAAGCTGAGACTGCATAGTCTGCAGCATGGACCACTAGGGTCTATGAAAGACAACAACAAACGGAGCTACTGTCCGTTGTGACTGAGGGTCTAAAACAGCTGGTGCGGCAACAGACGGAGTTACTGCCTGTTGCGGTACCACCTAGCCTCTCTTAGGTGGTGTGCAGTTGTCGTACTGCAGCGAGTCCGAACTGACCCAGTGGCTACACCTAGGCCGTTGGACTTGCGCGGAAGGGACCGACTTGCACTTAAAAGCTGCAAGATTTGGTCCATGGTTTCTGCGAGAAACCTCTTCCGCAGACGAGGAATAAATGGGCTCTCTCGTCTTTGTGTGGGTGGGGTGATCACGTCGGCAACGTGTGTAGATACACCCGAAACCACAGAGGGAAACGTTTGTTCGTCGATCAAGGCCTGAGGAACCCATAAGTCCTTCGACATTACTTCTCCCCTGGGCTTGGGAGCTTGTAAGAGGTATCGGACTAGGTGAACAACTGGCACGAACAGACGAACCCTCGAACGCAACACTGTAACACTTTGCGCATATCACTTTATCACTTTTGATTTTCTGTTTGCACTTATTTCACTGAACTCGAAACTTTAAGTGGTTTGTACCTGAAACACGCAATCCTATCCTTCATTAAAAGGTAGTAATTGCGAAAACAGTATTACAATGTAACAGAAAAACATAATGAAAGATAAAGAATTCAGTGGCTGGAAAAGAGACTAAACACTAGATCAAATAAACTACGTTTAAAATCTCTCACCGCATAAAGCCTGGGAACAAGAATAAAACTCTAGAAACGTTTTACCTTCTTCCCCTATATCGACTAGGGAGAAGAGCAAAAAAACGAGAACAACGTTACCCGCTTGAACGAAACGTTTATCCTCCTCTCTCTCCCTCCGTCTCTATCTCTCTCTCTCTCTCTCTTGACTTAGAACCTGAGAGATGAGCCCAATTATATATATCGTTAAAACATATTATTTGTTAAAGGAAAAAAACTGAAAGGTTTCCCAAATAAAAAGTTCCTTTATAGAATTAAAACCATTTAAGCTAAGAAAGAATGAACGAAACGCTAGAATCGGTTTACTCTTACTGCAACGTGAAACCGTGAAATACTCTCTCTCTATCGTAACGATAGAGCGCAAGTTGAACGTTCTGAACGTCAACAACTGCGGAGACTAAACAAAACGTTAGTTCAACTTTGAAAACAGTACGAGACTTATCAAAGAAATTCTTTCAAAAACATTAAAATTAAAATAGCATAAATTCTTAACAGGAAAAACGATATGACGAGCTCAATGTTAATTAACTTCGGTTCCAAGTAAGGACCGCCTACTATTAGGAAAGGTCGCATATAAACAAACATAAAAAAATAATTTTTATAAGTTTATAATAAAAGGAAAGTTAATCGAAGAGGCCTATAAATGGCGGAGAGATATAAAATAAAAAATGAAAGTGTCTATACTCTCTTCGACACCAACACTTCCTATCTAAGGGAAGGGTCGGCCATTTAAAAGTGAGAGAGAGTCCATACTCTCTTCGTCACCATAATTAAATCAAATTAATTCCAAAAGCTTGCTAAGCTAATGATAAAGCTTCCTGAATAGCGAAGGCTAAACTCTAGAGCAAATACATCACCAAATCGTGAACAATAACTCCAGAATCAACAGCGTATCCAAGTAGGTCTAGCCGGAGGCACGACAGAGGAAAAATTGAGTTCTTGTTGACAAGAAGTACTTGAGTACCTGCTCACAGATGGCGCTGTTGTGTACACCCCCACCTGTATAGCGATCGCTGGCGTATCCCGACCGTAGATTTCTGTCGGGCAACAGAGTTGACAGCTACATGATCATCGGGTAAGATTAATATTGAAAAAGCCAATTTAATGCTGGGTATCCTTATCTACAAATATATGAGAAGAGCTTAAAACAATTTTTATAAAAATTTTAATTTCTATACTCACCTGATGTTCATAATGCTTTTTTCACCAGAAGCTCTCTTTATTAATGTTTTCCTCAAAAAAATTAATAAAAAAATAATTCCCATTTTCTTTCCTTTCTGAAGATGCAAACCCCAAGTGAAGTAATGACAATCTAGCCATTATGATAAGTAGCAAGCTAGGAGTTACCAATTCTTCAGTTTCGAAGTTGCAAGTGTTCCCTATTCCTTGATATCACTAGTCAGTAGGGAAGAAGGTTGTCATGTATATTAACATCAATCAAGTATAGAAATAAAAATATCAAAATTATGCAGAAAATATGAACACCCTATAAGGATTTCAGTGACCATTCAGTGCTCAAAGTTTTGATCAAGTATAAATTGAAAATTAGATTAAGTATCAAATCAAATATGATAAAGTTCAACGTCTTGTTAAAATAAATTAGTTACAAAATCCCTTATTTCAATAACTCGGCTGATGTTCTTATTGCTTTCATCTCTGGAAGTTTGGAATGTCAACATTGTCTTAAAATTAAGAAATATCCTGTTTTCTTACCTTCAAATATACTAATGCCTCTAGAAGAGCAATGAGAATTACAAGCATATAACAACAATAATATGCTGCTCATGTTATATCACTTTTTTAGTCTCAAAGTGAAAATACTTCCCTATCCTCTTTATTATTATTATTATTATTATAATTATTATTATTATTATTATTACTAGCCAAGCTACAACCCTCGTTGGAAAAGCAAGATGCTATAAACCCAAGGGCTCCAACAGGGAAAAATAGCCCAGTGAGGAAAGGAAATAAATGATGAGAATGAATTAACAATATATCATTCTAAAAACAGTAACAGCATCAAAACATATGTGTCCTATATACAGTAAACTATTAACAACGTCAAAAACAGATATGTTATATATAAACAATAAAAAGACTCATGTCAGTGGGGACAAGGGTTGGCATGTATTATGAACATTAGGTGGGTATATTATAAAAAAAAAAAAAAAAAAGTTTAATATTAAAATAACATTAATTTATAAATCTCCTCTGATGTTTATATTGCTGACTCCTACACTTTAGAGGTGGTGGTTTATAGTTGGTGGCATTCCAACTATAAACAAGTAGCCTTGCATTCTCTGGAGTTCCTGTTTACTAAGAAGTTTCTTTTACACTTTGAACCTTAATCTTATCATGAAACATACTCCCAAGAGAGGAATAATGAGATCTACACACTCCTCACAAGATACTCTAAATAACAAATCTTCCTAGTATGAGATGCAAAGAGAACGCAGATTATGATCAAAACAATTCTCTTGTATATACAACAGTCCACCAATTGCTAATAAATCCAGAAACCACTAAAATAACCTCTTAGGACCACTATGGCACTTCTTGAATCAGTATAGATAACTTATGATGCATCCTACCTTAATTTGTTTTAAAGCTTTTTGCTCTTCTTGTAACTATAAATTAAGAAAATCTCACAAAGTAATTTCAAATTATAAAAAAAAAAATTCTGTAGTGTAAACAATTATCGCTACAGTATATATAAGCAAATATGGAGAGAAATTAATTTCTGAATCTATACTTTGAAAAATCATGGCAAAATAAAAAATTTTATTCAACAAAATTAAATGCCCCTGACAGAGATCAAGAGATAGATAATTAATTACAAAGTAATTTTCAACATCAAACTTACCTGTCTTCATCATCATGAGTGCAACACAAAACCGAATTTATGATATGTTCCATGTCCCCCTTTCCATCAATGTATGCCTGCTTTAAATCATTCAGTTCTTCATCAGACCCTTTAAAAGAAAGATTACACAATCAGAGATAAAAGTTTTTCCTACACCAGAACCACTATCAATATCATAAATTTTACCCCATCACACCTTAAAAAACTTTAACATTTTACAAAGCATTCTTCAGGAAATTCACACCTTTTCAAAAGTTTGATAAGCAAATATGACCAATTTAGAAGTAATTTGGGTTTTTCCTAACTACACAAACCTGAGTCAATTATTATTATTACTATTGTTATCCTTTTTATTATTATTACTTGCTAAGCTACACCCCTAGTTGGGAAAGCAGGATGCTATAAGCCCAGGGGCTCCAACAGGGAAGAGAGCCCAGTGAGGAAAGGAAAAGAGAAAAAATAAAATATTTTAAAAACTAACATTTAAATAAATATTTTGTATAAAAACTATGAAAACTAACAAAACAAGAGGAAGAGAATAAGATAGAATAGTGTGCCTGAGTGTACCCTCAAGCAAGAAAACTTTTACCAAAGACAGTGGAAGACCACAGTACAGAGGCTATGGCAGTACCCAAGACTAGAGAACAATGGTTTGACTTTGGAGTGTCCTTCTAGAAGAGCTGCTTACCATAGCTAAAGTCTCTCTTCTACAATTACCAAGAAGATTTAACCCCTTGGGTGAAGAAGAATTCTTAGGTAATTTCAGTGTTGTTAGGTGTACGAGGACAGAGGAGAATCTGTAAGGAATAGGTATGATTATTCAGTGTATGTGTAGGCAAAAGGAAAATTAACTGTCACCAGAGAGAAGGATCAAATATAGTACTGTCTGGCCAGTCAAAGGGCCCCCATAACTCTCTCGCGGTAGTAACTAAACGGGTGGCTGGTGCCCTAGTTAACCTACTAATGTTCTTCAATGTGCTCCATAAAAAACGACCTGGCTTTCAAGTCAGTCATGTTCTTTTTTAAACCAATAAAATTTCTACAAAAGAATATCTCTGGTAATTTCCACGGAGGGGTTATCTTAAATTAGAGCACTTAATTTGTAGCCATATCTAGGCTCTACTAATGTTTCTATCCAAAAACCATAAGGTTGAGGAGATTTGGTGTGCAACTCAAAATATCTTCAATGTCTTACATGGTTTGTAGTCTGATGGGCTAAAGAATTAAGGAATTCTTTGCAACCTAAACCAATACCAAATAAAAAAAAATTTCTGTAAAGGTCTAAAGGTTATTCTTCAGCGTCAACAAGACGGCTTGGGCGAGGCGAGGTTCTACAAGCATCCGTGTCCAATCTGATACCAGTATGGTATATAGAATCTAAAATCTTTAGTCAATTTAGGGTGGCTGAGAAAGTTGCACAATGAAGTAGAAGTAAAATGAATATGGATGGAAAGTAAGTGGAGAGAGAAATATAGTAGAAGGCTAAATGTGAGTGCAGCTAGAAGCCAAAGGGACGCTGCAAAGACTTACCAGTAGTGGCACTGATGTCACTAGACTCCTACAGTGATCCAAGATCACCAACTTTGGTTTTAGAATGTTTTAACAAAGATAAAACTAAAATTAGAAAAAGGTACACTGAGGTTGTAGAATTTCTTAAGAGATAAAGCTTAAATTACTGTAGATCAAGGTGCACCATCTCTTATTGCTAGTTTTGAACAGATCAACTTCCTAACCTAGACGTTACTGTATTTCTAGTTGAACACTGCACTTGCTGTATAAAGATTTAGCCTATACATTTTTCAATATTGTGTACAGTATTTAAATTACCAGATAATGCTTTAAGCATCATTTGACTACTGAAGACAAAACAATGTCAGTGTGATTTTAGTTACATATAGAAATCATACTCGAGATTCATTTTTTACACGAGACATTTTTATTGTGTGAATAATTTCCATAAATATAGCAACCTACTTTCATGTAATTTTATGTCCTATTATCATTATTCAACCACAAAACTATTTAAGAATATTAATTTCTCAAGCATTTTTTTTCATATTTAATAAAATGATATTTTAATTATAAAATAAATTTTTTAATATACTTACCCAGTGAATATATAATAGCTGCTGCTCCAGCGGCTCGACAGAAAACACACACAAAAACTCGCGAGCGATCGCTATGAAGGTTGCGGGTGTGCCCACCAGCGCCAACTATCAGCCAGATACCGCATATACATGTAAACAGACCCAATTTTTCTCATCCCGCTGGGTCTCTATCGGGGAGGAAGGGGGGGGGCCTTTAATTTATATATTCACCGGGTAAGTATATTCAAAAATTTATTTTATAATTAAAATATCATTTTTAAATATTTAACTTAGCCGGTGAATATATAATAGCTGATTCACACCCATGGTGGTGGGTAGAGACCAGAGTTAATTAAGTTTACAGCGTATATGCTTAGAGTTTTTGACAGTTATATCATAACAAAACCCAAATATATAAAGGTACCTGGTAAGGAAGTTGACTTAGACGATTACTCTGCCTTATTAGTCTGTCTTCCTCACGAAGCCCAGCGATCCTCTTAGGATGCTGAAAGACTCCCAGGAGCTGAAGTATTAAGGGCTGCAACCCATACAACAGGACCTCATCAAACCCCTAATCTGGGCGCTCTCAAGAAATGACTTTGACCACCCGCCAAATCAACCAGGATGCGAAAGGCTTCTTAGCCTTCCGTACAACCCAAAAAATAATATTAAAAAACATTTCAAGAGACAGATTAAAAAGGATATTGGAATTAGGGTAATGTAGTGGTAGAACCCTCACCCACTACTGCATTCGCTGCAACGAATGGACCCAGTGTGTAGCAGTCCTCGTAAAGAGTCTGGACATCTTTTAAGTAAAATGACGCGAACACTGACTTGCTTCTCCAAAAAGTCGCGTCCATAATACTTTGCAGAGATTTATTTTGCTTGAAGGCCACGGAGGTTGCTATAGCTCTAACTTCGTGCGTCTTAACCTTAAGCAAACATCGGTCTTTCTCATTCAAGTGAGAATGAGCTTCTCGTATTAAAAAATCTGATAAAATATGACAAAGCATTCTTTGACATAGGCAATGATGGTTTCTTAACTGAGCACCATAATGCCTCAGATTTACCTCGTAATGACTTAGTACGAGCTAAATAGAACTTAAGAGCTCTAACAGGACATAATACTCTTTCCAGTTCGTTGCCTACGATCTCTGATAAGCAAGGAATATCAAAAGATTTAGGCCAAGGACGAGAAGGCAGTTCATTTTTGGCCAGGAAAACAAGTTGAAGTGAACAAGTGGCTTTTTCTGTAGAAAAGCCGATGTTCTTACTGAAGGCATGAAGTTCACTGACCCTTTTAGCCGAAGCCAAGCACACTAGGAAAAGTGTCTTGAGGGTGAGATCCTTCAGGGAGGCTCAATGTAATGGCTCAAACCTGTCTGACATGAGGAACCTTAGGACCACGTCTAAGTTCCATCCAGGAGTTGCCAAACGACGTTCCTTAGAGGTCTCGAAAGACTTAAGGAGATCTTGGAGATCTTTATTGTTGGAAAGATCTAAGCCTCTATGTCGAAAGACCGAAGCCAACATGCTCCTGTAGCCCTTAATCGTGGGAGCTGAAAGGGAGCGAACCTTTATCAGATGTAAAAGAAAATCTGCGATTTGGGCTACAGAGGTACTGGACGAGGACACAGATGCTGACTTGCACCAGTCTCGAAAGACTTCCCACTTCGACTGATATACTCTAATGGTAGAAGCTCTCCTCGCTCTTGCAATCGCACTGGCTGCCTCCTTCGAAAAGCCTCGAGCTCTTGAGAGTCTTTCAATAGTCTGAAGGAAGTCAGACGAAGAGCGGGGAGGCTTTGATGGACATTCTTTACGTGGGGCTGACGTAACAGATCTACCCTTAGAGGAAGACTTCTTGGAAAGTCTACCAGCCATTGAAGTACCTCGGTGAACCACTCTCTCGCGGGCCAGAGGGTAGCAACCAACGTCAACCTTGTCCCTTCGTGAGAGGCGAACTTCTGCAGTACCTTGTTGACTATCTTGAATGGTGGGAATGCATATAAGTCCAGAAGAGACCAATCCAGTAGAAAACGCGTCTATGTGGATTGCTTCTGTATCTAGGACTGGAGAGCAATAGATTGGTAACCTTTTGGTCAACGAGGAGGCAAAGAGGTCTATGGTGGGTTGACCCCAAGTAGCCCAAAGACTCTTGCCCACGTCCTTGTGGAGGGTCCATTCCGTGGGTATCACCTGACCCCTCCGACTGAGACAGTCTGCCAAGACGTTCAAGTCCCCCTGGATGAATCTCGTCAACAGGGAGATGCCTCGATTTCTTGACCATAAGAGAAGGTCCCTTGCAATCTCGAGCAGCGTGAAGGAGTGTGTGCCTCCTTGCTTGGAGATGTACGCCAAAACTGTGGTGTTGTCTGAGTTGACCTCTACCACTTAGTTTCGAAGAAGCTTTCTAATATCATCAAGGCCAAGTGGACTGCTAATAGCTCCTTGCCGTTGATGTGCATGCTCTTCTGACTTGAGGTCCACAGACCCGAGCATTCCCGACCGTCCAGGGTCGCACCCCAACCCAAATCCGACGCGTCTGAGAACAACACGTGGTTTGGGTTCTTGACTGCTAGGGATAGTCCCTCTCTCAGACTGATATTGCTGTCCCACCATTTCAGGCATGCCTTTACTGGTTCGGAGACTGGGAATGATACCGTCTCTAACGTCTTGTCCTAGTTCCAGTGAGAGGCTAGATGGAACCGGAGAGGCAGAAGGTGTAGTCTCCCTAGTGAGACAAACTGCTCCAGGGATGAGAGAGTCCCTACGAGACTGTTCCAACTCCTGACTGAACAAACGTTTTCTTTTCAGCATTAGTTGGACTTCGAGCAGGGCTTGTTCTAATCGGTGGCAGACGGAAAAGCCCGAAAAAAAAAAAAAAAAAAAAAAAAAAAAAAAAAACTGGACTGCGAATCTCCATCCCCAAATATAGAATAATCTGGGATGGGATCAGTTGGGACTTTTAGGTTGACCAAAAGTCCCAACTCCCTGGCCAGACTCAACGTCCAAAGTAGATCCTGCAGACAGCGAAGACTGGACGATGCTCTGAGAAGCCAGTCGTCCAAGTACAGGGAGGCTCGGATCCCCGATAGATGGAGGGATTTTGCCACATACCTCATGAGCCTCGTAAACACGAGAGGAGCAGGACTGAGGCCAAAGCACAGGGCTCGAAACTGGTACCCCACATTCCTGTAAACAAACCTCAGAAACGGTTGGGAATCCGGGTGTATAGGAATGTGGAAGTATGCCTCCTGAAGGTCGAGAGAGACCATCCAGTCGCCTTCCATTAATGCTGTCAAGACAGCCTGGTAGACTTCATCGTGAAGTTTGTCTTGACAATGAACACATTGAGCGCACTTGCCTCTTACGTACTCCTGCAGTGAACATGGCTGCCAGATCATTGGAGCCATCCCTGAGGGACTTGTTCCTGCAGAGAACGTGGCTGTCAGATCATTGGAGCCATCCCTGAAAGCCTTGTTTATGCATGACATAATTGTACAGCAAAACTTCAAACGTTCGAAAAAAACTCCTAACAGGAGATGGTCTAGCTCTGAAGTCGACCATAAAATCTTGGAGCGTCTCATGGCCAGGCGCCAGGGAGAGTCTATGAGGTTTGAGAAGTCTATCTGGGCAGAGGCAGGAACTCCCAAGCCGAGAACTTCTCCCGTGTCATATCAGACTCTCGCTCTATAAGCCAGCTTAAAAGTAGGGAAAGCAAAGGCTGTCTCCCCCAAACTCCTCCTGGTGATAAACCAGTCGCCTAGCAAACGTAAAGCTCTCTTAGAAGAGCGAGAGAGCACTAGCTTATAAAACAACGGCTTCGAAGTAGCTAGGCCTAGTGTAAACTCTGACGTTTAGGCGAACGAGGAGCAGCAGTTACAAAAAGATCCGGACAAAGATCCTTAAAAATCAGCATGATTTATTTAAAGTCCATAGAGGGCTAAGCAGCTTTAGGCTCCTCTCCGTCTGACAGAGTCCTCAAGGGAATATCAGTAGGAGGGGGAACAGCAACTTCCTCATCTGAAGGAACCTTGTCCGACAATAGCCGAGTCTCAAGCAAGGGAGAGACCTGCCGTGGTGGCAATGCTTGACAAGCAGAGTCCACACGCATTGGTGCATTAGTAGCGGACCAGGACGCAACGTCATGTAACTGCTTAACAGTCTGTGAACTGTCAACAACAACAGGTGCGGGAGGACGCTCGGCGTCCACTCGAGACTGTTTTGACTGCCTAGTCTGAGCAGTCAAAACAACTCTAGACTGCGGTAGTTGACGCTCAGCGTCAAAACAAGTCAACTCCGCTGGTTGGCGAACGTCCTGAACGTCAACAGGAGCATTAGGAAGCGGCCTAACGTCCAAATGCGGCTGAAAGCCAACACGTGACCGCATCGAGTGAGGCTCTACATATCGTGACTGACGTGACTTAGCTACGCCAACGTCAACAGGACGCACAAAGGTTCGTTTGGGCGGCTGAAGGCCAGGATCTCGATGAGATAAACGGCTAGGATCAACGTGAACCTTATCGGCAGAATAGTCTTCCATAAGAGAGGCAAGCTTATTCTGCATGTCTTGCCGTACAACCCATTTAGGATCAACGGGAATGGTTGCGGTAAGAGACGAGGGTAACGTCTGTGACTGCAAAACCTTGCCTACAAAAAGACTCTCGGAGCCTGTGTTACGCTTTTGTTTATGCGGCGAGCAGTCTTCCGATGACTGCATAGGGTCAGAGCTGTCCTAATAGTTAAAACCAGGACGCTGGACCTGTCCTGAAAGGACTGACTTTCGCTTAAAGGGCCTCGAAACCTTGTTCCACGGTTTCTTATGCGAAAAGCCTTCGGATGACGAGGAGAAAAACGTCTCGCTCGTCTTATGGTAGGGGCGGTGTTGATGAGACACGCCTGAAACCATAGAGGGAACGTCTGTTCGCTGATCAAGTCCTCTCGAACCCATAAGTCGTACGACATTACTTCTCCCCTGGGCTTGGGAGCTTGCAAGAGGTCTCGGACTAGGCGAACGACAGGCACGAACAGACGAACCCTCGGTCGCAACACTGATAACACTTTGCGCAATTATCACTTTATCACTACGATTTTCTGTTTTGCACTTATTGCACTGAAATCGAATTTTTTAACAATTCACATTAGGTATGAATAAAACTGATTTCTACCTGAAGCACGCAATTCTACCCTCATCAAAAGGTTATACTGTAATTGCGAAATCAGTCGTATAATGTAAGCACATTAATACAAGCAAAAAAACAGTAAAAATATTTTAAGATAAAAAGATCAGTGGCTGGGAAGGAGACTAAACACTAGTTCATTCAAAACTACGTTTTCAATCTCTCACCGTAAAGTGCCTTGGGACGAGAATAAAAACTAAAAACGTTTTATCCTTTCTCCTCGTACAGAGACTAGGGACGAGAGTAAAAGACTGACTCGAGAACAACGTTACTCGCTTGGGACGAGAATAAAGATCGGAACGTTCTCTCTCCTCTCTCTCTCTCCGTCTCTATCTCTCTCTTGATTTCGCACCGAAGAGAAGAGCCCACTTACCTTTCGTCAATAAACAGGTTATTTGACCAAAGGAAAAAACTGAAAGGTTTTTCAATTAAAAAGTTCCTTTAAAATAGTATTTAAAACATTTAAGCTTTGAAAGAAGAATGAACAAAACGTCAGAATCGATTTACTCTTTCTGCAAAGTGAAACCGTGATTCTCTCTCTCTCTATCGTAACGATAGAGCGCAAACTGCGTAGCATAAATAAACTAAACGTTAGTTCATCTTTGAAACAGTACGAAGACTATTCAAAGAAAATCTTTCATAAAATATCTACTAAAAAATATTCATTTAATAAGTTTTAAATCAATTGCTCTGTAAAAGTTATTTACGATTGAAAGGGCTCAACGTTGTTTAACTTCGGTTTCCAAGTTAGGACCGCCTACTCTCAGGAAAGGTCGCATATAAACAAATCATTAAAATTTATCTTGATGTTTATTATAAATGG
Source organism: Palaemon carinicauda (assembly GCF_036898095.1). Taxonomy (NCBI): domain Eukaryota; kingdom Metazoa; phylum Arthropoda; class Malacostraca; order Decapoda; family Palaemonidae; genus Palaemon; species Palaemon carinicauda. Next base: position 51,931,431 of record NC_090728.1, on the reverse strand, counting down.
AAAGCTAATCGAAGAGGCCTAATAAAGGCGGTTGATATAAAATATATAGAGGAAAATCTATAATTAATTTATAACGTGATAAGATAATTGCTAAAAGCCTAAAACACACTTCCGTACTAAGGGAAGGGTCGGCCATTTAAAAGTCAAAGAAAGTCCAAAAAACAATCCAAAGTCATCAAAAATTAAATCTATCCAAAAACGAGTTCAAGATTTAAGTTGAAGATAAAACACCTGCACTGCGAAAGCTCAAACCAAAAGGAAGTACTTCACCAAATATGTTGAGAAAACTCCAGGTTGTACAGCGAGTATTGATACGTCTTGTCGTTAAGGCCGACAGAGAAAAAATTGGGTCTGTTTACATGTATATGCGGTATCTGGCCGATAGTTGGCGCTGGTGGGCACACCCGCAACCTTCATAGCGATCGCTCGCGAGTTTTTGTGTGTGTTTTCTGTCGAGCCGCTGGAGCAGCAGCTATTATATATTCACCGGCTAAGTTAAATATTTAAAAATCAATATGATGCAGCTGATACCATGTGAAAAGCTGCAGTCTAACAACCCCTTCATACACACACAATAAATGTGTCGACAGCACTAATATTAATCTCTTAACACACACAGAAACACTCAGCAGTTTAACAGGAAAGTATATGCCTCTTATCTTATTGTTATTATCATTACTATTCTTATTAAGCTACAACCCTACTTCAAAAAGGCAGGATGCTACATATAAGTAAAGGGCTCCAACAGGGAAAGTAGCCCAGTCATAAAAGGAAATAAGGAAATAAATAAACTATATAAGCTATAAAAAGTAATGAATCAAAATATAACATATCATATGATCAGTAACAACATTAAAATAGATCTGTCATATGTAAATAATGAAGAGAAAATAGTGTGCCTGAGTGTACCTCCAAGCAAGAGAGCTCTAACCCAAGACAGTGCAAGACCATGGTACAAGGGCTATGGCACTACCCAAGACTAGACAACAATGGTTTGATTTTAGAGTGTCCTAGCAGAGTTGTTACCAAGTGGAAAGTAGCTCGTTCAGTAGTTAACCTCTTGAGCAAAGAAGAATTTTTTATCTTAGTGTTATCAGAAGTATGAGGAAAAAGAAGTGTGTGTAAAGTATAGGCCAGAATATTTGGTGTATGTGTAGGCACAGGAAAAATGAGCCATAACCAGAGAAATAACAGATGTAAATAACATTAGATGCTTCATTAAACTAGGCAGGGAAAAGTGATGAATACAGACGATGAACACTTACCTATGTATTTATCTTCAAAATTCTTAATATCCTTTATGTCTATCTTCTTGAATAGAAGTCGCCAATATTCCTCCCAGTTTCTGTCTTCAGGACCGGCATTTTCTTCATCTACCTCTCCTGAGGATTGGAAAAAGAGTTAACAGCGTACAAAAAAGGTTCATATTCAAATTTTAAGGCACTGTCTAAATCTTCTCCCATCAAAATAAAAAATGTCTCCTACATTATTTTACTTTACTAAGCTGCATAAATTCAATGCTTTCATCTAACTTTAGCTATATCTATAAGTTATACAGCGTAAGATAACAATAAGTCCTTCACAAGTCAAAACTTAAGATTTTCTTTCAGGTATCAAACAACCATCACAGACTTGGGTGTAAGCAGTCAAAAAAAAGGTTCTTAGACAAGTCAATTACCAAAAAAAATAAGCCATTTATGAATGCTTTGATACAAAAATTTATTATTTGAATTGAAAAATACAAAATACAAACCTCCAATGTTCAGATGCATACAACATCTATCAAGTTCATTTCCAATAGCAAATCAATAAATATGGAACAAGTACTGTACCTCACAAAATCATGGAACACGACAGTTTCCTAGATACTGACCAAATACACATATGGGTAGTGCCAAAGTCCCCCTCACCACCCAAGGTAGAAGCAGGGAGGATCATAGGCAATGACTGCAGATGACTAAGCAAGTAGCGCTATGGGCTCCCCAAAGCTCACAAGAACAATAAGGTTGCAAACACTACTGGAAACTATCAGGCTTGAAGAGTGCTTGAACTCCAGATTTAGACTCCGAAAGGTTACAACAAACCTTTATGTGCATCACAAAAAGTATTTCTATGCTTACCATACACAAACCCAGCGATGTCTTAAATTCATTGGATTAGCTAAAAATGGATGAACAAACTAGAATGGAAAATGAAAAAGGGGTAATGAAAATGCCACTTCATCACCAACCTCTTAGTAATTACTAGCTATTGATAAAACCACTTCATTACAAGCCGACTAGTAAATACTAACTATTGATAAAGCAACCATGAAAAGATGTGTGATGTAAAAGAAGTTTCATCTTTTAAGTAACTGCCAACCACTCAATCATGAGAACTACCCAATACACAGACACTTTTGTTAATGAAGAAATTTAGAATAATAAATTGCTTGCATTACAAAATAAATAATTTTCAAAAAACTCTCAACTTATTTATCAAGTATACCTATATTACATGAGCAGGAATCCATTCAACAACAATAACCACTCATTAAAAGTGTTGCATGATAGAGACTTGGTAGCTACAAGATTTCTTACGATACAAATTCAATTTTCTTTAATCGCCATTCAAATAATGTTAAGCTATGGTAACAGTTAAAATGCTGTTAGATGAACATAAAAGTTGAACAGCAGGAAAAAAAATGCACTACATTTGGAAGTGTTATTATACAAAGATTGTTATCAATTTACCAACTGTAAAAAAATACAAAAACTCACCACTTTCACAATACTATTAACATCATGAGATATAAAACAAAACACTTTCCACTTTTACAATAATAGTGAGATGTCACATGGTATTCATAACTGAAGACATCCAAAGAATTTGTTAATTTGCTGCTCCCCGATTACTCCCCTACAACTGTCAGTTCTTTGTGCTCACAGGGGAATATATAGTACTGCATACCACATATCAAAGCAGGTTAAATTTCCAATGGACCTCTACATCTCCCTAATCCCCTGTATTATATAAGGGTCACTAAATCTTATCCAATCTAATTATGTATGAAAACTTTGGTAGAAATAGGAAATTATATCTACAAGTTTCTTCTGATAACAGTCGCCATCCCTCTCAAAAAGATGATGCCTCTGCTATCTGTTTAAACCTAGCTAAGTAATTGGCAGTAATATTATTAATAATCAATATAGAAGGGGAAAGACTTTTGACAATTAGCAACTCAAGTTTTTCTCATAGTGTTTACAACTAGCTTTATAAAAGGTATAGCCAGCTCTGTCTAAATTTTTGCATTGAAGTCAATTTACAAAGAAATTACCTCCATTGTGAAAGCAAGGTTCAGTCTAAAACTATAACAGCCATCCAACTGAGAAATGCCTATCCAACTCGCTCCTAACTACCTTCTTTGTTGGCAATTCAGTTTCATATACAGGAAATTATACACACTTCTTTATTATTACAAGACTAAGTATTGTTGGCCACTTTTCCACAAGTTTCTGTTCATTAATGTGTATATACTGTTTGGGGAGTTCTAAATTTAGCACAAATAAATTACTATACTGTTAGGGGAGTTTTAAATTAGGAACAAATAAATCACTAAAGAAATTACTATTGAATAAATTAGAGCTACAGCCTCCAACATACATTCAAGCAATCAATTTATAATGAAGAAGTCATTCAAAATATAATTTTAAAAAATATAGCATATGACATACTATGGCTACAAAATATATTCATCTTCAAAAAGCTAAAAAATATACAAGAAATTAATAATAAAAGTACAGTACTATTTGAAGGACTTAATCTTTTAATTTCAATTCCGAGTCACCAAACTAGGATTCATTTTTAGAAAATAACTAAATGCCCTTGAATAAAGAGTACAATCAACTCTTGTTGCCACATGTTTGTTATTCGCCAATTTATTACAACGCAAAAACGCTAAATTTGACGATAAATTCAGAATTAGAAGTCACCAAATACAGCCTGGTGTTAAAAAGTGCAACTCAAAATGTGAAATTTTGCAAGTTAGGAAATTATATCAATGATACTCTGTTAACTATAGTCTGAAAGGTTGTGTATGTTTCAGGTAGCATATTAGTGCCCTCAAAGGGCAAAGAAGTAAATCATCCGGATCATCGGTTGCTTCCTTGGGTGAGGAGATGGAGCTGGTCTCTAACCTAGGGTCGTGCACAACTGTGATCTGAGTTTTGGTTACGAACTCGAGAACAAAGTTAAAGGAGACCTTTCTCGTAACAAAAGGAAAGAAGCGGATTTCAATGATAAAGAAGTTTCCAAGAGGACAGAATCAGCCAATCATCTAGGTACCTAAAAAAGGGATTTTGACGAAGGAAAAATCTATTTCTGGGCTCCACCTGTGCCGCTCCGTGAAATGCTCCTTTTACATCATTTCTAAGGTAAAAACTGCTATGAATTTACCAGAGAAAAAAGTTGCATAGGAATGCCAGGTTGAACCCAGCTCGCTCACCTAATAAGGTGTCGGTATAATAATACTGGGGCGTGATAAATCACAACCAGATGTCTCGCACCATTTAGATATCTCCTCTTCAATATCCCTGTTACAGCGAGGTGCCGTTCAACACCCACCTCCGAACTCCACTACCAACAACCCAACTCACGCTAGTGACGTCACTCCTTTTTCATAGCACTTGCTGTTCGCTGTTGTGTTTTCTCTGCGGTGTTTTCAGTGTGACCCTCAAGGATTTTGTGCACGATGTCGGATTCTAATGTCTCCCCATCTAAGTTAAGTACCAGATCTATGAGTTTTAAGTCTTTGGAGGTAGCCCTGCCCTTAATTTTAATTCTATCAGTTTTTTGTTGTTCACCATTCGTTGGCCCCGCTACTCGCCTTCAGGCGCTTCCTAGTTGGTTTACAATCACGTTACAGCATTTTTAATACATATCACATTTGCGCGAGACCAAAATGAAACTAGCTTCAACACTATTAAATACTTGAGAAGCAATCAATACTCCAAAGCTCAGGACTTTGAACTGGTATACCTAACCCTCCCCAAGGACGAAGCAGAGGAGCTTCTTGGAAGACCGATGGACTGGTATGTAGAAGTATGTACCTCTCAGATCCTGAGAGAGCATAAAGTCATTCCTCCAGAAGGCAGTTCGTTTGAAGATTGTCTACTCTATCTTGAACAGGGTTTGTAATACAATCTCCTTCAGGACCAAGATGTCAATGACCAGTTTTCAGCCCCCAGTCGACTGTAAAGCCTGGTGATCCATCCCTTACGAGATGCACCACACCTTTGACCAGGTGAGGGGTTTTTTCAGAGGTTGGGTGAGACAACAGCCATGCCGTTAAATCTGAGTGAAGGGAGGGCAAGAAGCAATGAACAGGAGGCGTATCAGTCCCCCAGGATGCTTACTGTCCATTGCTCTGCTCTGTGATACTGCCACCATGCTCACTGGTTCAACAGTAGAAGGATGCTCCTGAGAAGTGCCGATCAGCTGCACATCTTCGGCAGTCCAGGGCTGGACTATGGGGGTAATATCATTAGCCTCCTCTACATCCGTACTAATCGGTGTGATTTTGACATTGTACTTTCAGATGATAACACTGCTAAAGACAACGCCCTACGGCCACTTAGGCCTTCCTTATGGGTCGAGGGTATTCTGTCGATGGAGAAGCTCCTGCAAGCCCTGGCGACATTTAAAGTCTACATATTCCTCCATGGCCCCATATACCTTTGCGGCCTCATCAGTAACATGGGTAAAAACCACAGAGGAGTATCAGAAATTACTAAAGGTATCCACATCTGAAACAGAACCCATTTGAAAGGAAAGATTGTCTACTCAATACGAAAGAACTAAATTTACATTGTTGAATTGTATAATATGTCACAGGGGAGTCCTACAAGAGATGCTTTACAACAAATACTCGAAGGGGACGTCATATAAAAAAAACGGTCAGATTCGCTATACTGTACCTACTCCAACATCTTCGCTTGTTCTTAGCCCCTCTTTTTTTAATACAGCCTTGACTAATTTAAGATATGCATTTATCTAATTGTCATCAAGTTGAGGGGAAGGAAGAGTTAAAGAACTATATTAGCCGACGCAAGGAACACAGACCAAGGATCAACTGTGTTTATACAATATGTACTGTATATTTCCGTGTATGAGACGATTATTTAGATAAGGTAAAAATTTTGAGCAAATTTTAAAGAATATCTTATACCTATAGTAAAAAATGACAGATAACTTACAAAACCATCTTTTGCAGCAACAAATACCTTACCAAATATTAGTTATGTAATGATGATGTTATTACTAATGTTATTTTACTTACTATATCCTTAGAAATGAAAAATAAATTAAATAAAAGCAATTTTATATAATTTTCCTAAACACGTCTGTGGCTAAATCATAACAAAGAAATTAATCCAATTACAAATCCCAGTGATAATTAATGATACTTATACAGTGATTCCTCGCTACTTCGCGGTTCGACTATCGCGGATTCACCACTTCGCGGATTTTTTTCATAACCCATGTATATACATATATCGCGGATTTTCCGGAAATTTCGAAAATACCGCGATGTGACCGATGGTGCGAGATTGGAGAAAGTAAGGAAAATTGAATCATGATTGATTTTCAATATAAATGAAACTTTGAGGAGCAACAAAGATATCATTTGTTAGAGAGAGAGAGGGGTAAGGAATGGGAGGTAGTGAAAAGTAGCCCACAGAGAGAGAGAGAGAGAGAGAGAGAGAGAGAGAGAGAGAGAGTGTGTGTTGTTTTAAATGTAATAAACAAAAAAATTTGATAGGTTATAACACATTGATGCTTATGTAATATCAACTGTATAGACGGTTTGAATAAGTTAAGAAATGGTATAAACGATACTTTGTTAGTGTATTCGTACGCTCTCAAGAGCGGCAGCTAGACGTCAGCTGATCTGATCACAGCCAAAAGTAAAACAAAAAGTCAACAATACTCGATTTTTAAAACACACCCGAAATTTAAAAACAATAGTACACGCTTTCTTAAAGTGAAATTAACTATTTAAAGAGTAGCAATTTTCTAGAATAAAATGATGTTTCCCAAAAAATAGTGGTTAGCTGATGAAATCGGATGCCGTATTTTTAGCAACGATTGAAATGGATGTAAACTCGGCATAATTTTTTCGTTTCGTATTTAATTGACACAAAGAAAACTAATTTTAGTTTCTTCATCTATATGTATTGTATTGTATAACACAAAGAGAGAGAGAGAGAGAGGAGAGAGAGAGAGAGAGAGAGAATCGAATGCCGTGTTTTTGTTTCGTGAGAATTTCATCGCCATGACTAACAACAACATACTGTACTGAACTTTACAGTATTATACAGACTACTGTAATATAAAATAAAATATTTGTAATAACCTATTTTATATGAAATGGGGCTATTTTTTTGTTTAAAATTTACATTTACGTACATAAAACAACTCTCTCTCTCTCTCTCTCTCTCTCTCTCTCTCTCTCTCTCTCTCTCTCTCTCTCTCTCTCTCTCTCGTAAATTGTTTTCCTGCTTTGCTACGTATGTATGATTTTATATAGATACGGTAAATAATATTTGTAATAACATATTTTCTAAAAGCTTTTACTGTAATATCATTATTTATCACTTTCATCATGCGCGTTAAATGCCTTCGTTTGTTTATTACGATCGAAGATGGAGCGTACTTTATGACGCCGCCTGAAACGGCGGCGTCATAAAGAAAAACATTTCATTTGGAAGTACTAAGAAAAATTAAGTAAAACATTGGTAATAACAAAATCAACATACTGTATAATCAATATAATCGATGCAAAAACTAACCTATACACAGATGTGTACACTAAATGCGTTTGTTTCTTCATTATGATCAGAGATAAACGTAAACAAAACATTGGTTGCCATTTTTTATCATGCTTTTTGGCGTTTAGGAAACGCATGATATAAAATCGCCTTTAATATTTGTGCCTGTTTTAGTTTAGGGTACTGTAGTACATGCATTAAGTGTTCTGTACATTAAAGGGTAGTTTGTTAACAGTACTACGTACAAGGGAAGGTTTTAAAAGTCTGAATATACATGGTAAATAAATACGTAAATATGGTGTCACTACTTCGCGGATTTTCACCTATCGCTGTCGGGTCTGGAACCTATCTACCGCGATAAACGAGGGATCACTGTAGCTTGAAGTAAATTGTATGAAAACTGTTTTGTTTATTATGATACCCTATTTCAAAGAAGTTTAAAAATTATTGGTATATTAAGGACACTATTTTTATTTGTGTATATATATATATATGTATGTATGTATGTATGCATCTCTCTCTCTCTCTCTCTCTCTCTCTCTCTCTCTCTCTCTCTCTCTCTCTCTCTCTCTCTCTCTCTCTCTCTCTCAGATTTGAATTTTAGGATTTAAAGGTAGTTAATCATTTTGCTTTCAAGCCAATATTTCAGTAAAATGTTATTTTCATTAGTAAAATAAATTTTTGAATATACTTACCCGATGATCATGTAGCTGTCAACTCTGTTGCCCGACAGAAATCTACGGTCGGGATACGCCAGCGATCGCTATACAGGTGGGGGTGTACACAACAGCGCCATCTGTGAGCAGGTACTCAAGTACTTCTTGTCAACAAGAACTCAATTTTCTCCTCGGTCCACTGGTTCTCTATGGGGAGGAAGGGCGGGTCCTTAAATTCATGATCATCGGGTAAGTATATTCAAAAATTTATTTTACTAATGAAAATAACATTTTTCAATATTAATCTTACCCGATGATCATGTAGCTGATTCACACCCAGGGTGGTGGGTGGAGACCAGCATACATGTTAACAAAGAAGCTAAGTATCCCGTATTTCATTTTATTAGTTATTCAAAAATAACATAAAATAAATAAGTACCTGGTAAGGAAGACGACTTGAACCATTACTCTGCCTTTAATAAGTACGTCTTCCTTACTGAGCGTAGCGGTCCTCTTAGGATGCTGAACGACTCTTAGGTGCTGAAGTATAAAGGGCTGCAACCCATACTAAAGGACCTCATCACAACCTCTAACCTCGGCGCTTCTCAAGAAAGAATTGACCACCCGCCAAATCAACAAGGATGCGGAAGGCTTCTTAGCCGACCGTACAACCCATAAAAAGTATTCAAGAGAAAGGTTAAAAAGGTTATGGGATTATGGGAATGTAGTGGCTGAGCCCTCACCTACTACTGCACTCGCAGCTACGAATGGTCCCAGGGTGTAGCAGTTCTCGTAAAGAGACTGGACATCTTTGAGATAGAATGATGCGAACACCGACTTGCTTCTCCAATAGGTTGCATCCATAACACTCTGCAGAGAACGGTTCTGTTTGAAGGCCACTGAAGTAGCCACAGCTCTCACTTCATGTGTCCTTACCTTCAGCAAAGCAAGGTCTTCTTCCTTCAGATGAGAATGTGCTTCCCTAATCAGAAGCCTGATGTAGTAAGAAACTGAGTTCTTAGACATTGGAAGAGAAGGCTTCTTGATAGCACACCATAAGGCTTCTGATTGTCCTCGTAAAGGTTTTGACCTTTTTAGATAGTACCTAAGAGCTCTAACTGGGCAAAGTACTCTCTCCAGTTCGTTCCCCACCAAGTTGGACAGGCTTGGGATCTCGAACGACTTAGGCCAAGGACGTGAAGGAAGCTCGTTTTTAGCAAAAAACCGAGCTGCAAGGAACATGTAGCCGTTTCAGATGTGAAAACTATGTTCCTGCTGAAGGCGTGGATCTCACTTACTCTTTTAGCTGTTGCCAAGCACACGAGGAAAAGAGTTTTTAATGTGAGGTCCTTAAAAGAGGCTGATTGGAGAGGTTCAAATCTTGATGACATAAGGAACCTTAGGACCACGTCTAGATTCCAGCCTGGAGTGGACAACCGACGTTCCTTTGAGGTCTCAAAAGACCTAAGGAGGTCCTGTAGATCTTTGTTGGTGGAAAGATCCAAGCCTCTGTGGCGGAAAACCGCTGCCAACATACTTCTGTAACCCTTGATCGTAGGAGCTGAAAGGGATCTTACGTTCCTTAGATGTAACAGGCAGTCAGCAATCTGGGTTACAGTGGTACTGGTTGAGGAAACTGCATTGGCCTTGCACCAGCTTCGGAAGACTTCCCATTTAGACTGATAGACTCTGAGAGTGGATGTCCTCCTTGCTCTGGCAATCGCTCTGGCTGCCTCCTTCGAAAAGCCTCTAGCTCTTGAGAGTCTTTCGATAGTCTGAAGGCAGTCAGACGAAGAGCGTGGAGGTTTGGGTGTACCTTCTTTACGTGAGGTTGACGTAGAAGGTCCACTCTTAGAGGAAGAGTCCTGGGAATGTCGACCAGCCATTGCAGTACCTCTGTGAACCATTCTCTCGCGGGCCAGAGGGGAGCAACCAACGTCAGCCGTGTCCCTTTGTGAGAGGCGAACTTCTGAAGTACCCTGTTGACAATCTTGAACGGCGGGAATGCATACAGGTCGAGATGGGACCAATCCAGCAGAAAAGCATCCACGTGAACTGCTGCTGGGTCTGGAATCGGAGAACAATACAACGGGAGCCTCTAGGTCATCGAGGTAGCGAACAGATCTATGGTTGGCTGACCCCACAGGGCCCAAAGTCTGCTGCAAACATTCTTGTGAAGGGTCCACTCTGTGGGGATGACCTGACCCTTCCGGCTGAGGCGATCTGCCATGACATTCATATCGCCCTGAATGAACCTCGTTACCAGCGTGAGCTTTCGATCTTTTGACCAGATGAGGAGGTCCCTTGCGATCTCGAACAACTTCCTCGAATAAGTCCCTCCCTGCTTGGAGATGTAAGCCAAGGCTGTGGTGTTGTCGGAGTTCACCTCCACCACCTTGTTTAGCTGGAGGGACTTGAAGTTTATCAAGGCCAGATGAACCGCCAACAACTCCTTGCAATTGATGTGAAGTGTCCTTTGCTCCTGATTCCATGTTCCCGAGCATTCCTGTCCGTCCAATGTCGCACCCCAGCCCGTGTCTGATGCGTCCGAGAAGAGACGGCGGTCGGGGTTCTGAACAGCCAAAGGTAGACCTTCCTTGAGAAGAAAGCTGTTCTTCCACCACGTTAGAGTAGACCTCATCTCTTCGGAAACAGGAACTGAGACCGTCTCTAGCGTCATGTCCTTTATCCAGTGAGAAGCTAGATGATACTGAAGGGGGCGGAGGTGGAGTCTCCCTAACTCGATGAACAGGGCCAGCAATGAAAGTGTCCCTGTTAGACTCATCCACTGTCTGACTGAACATCGGTTCCTTCTCAGCATGCTCTGGATGCATTCTAGGGCTTGGTTGATCCTTGGGGCCGACGGAAAAGCCCGAAAAGCTCGACTCTGAATCTCCATACCCAGGTAGACAATGGTCTGGGATGGGACGAGCTGGGACTTCTCTAAATTGACCAGGAGGCCCAGTTCCTTGGTCAGATCCATAGTCCATCTGAGATTCTCCAGACAGCGACGACTTGTGGGAGCTCTTAAAAGCCAGTCGTCTGACGGAGCCGGACACAAGATCATGGTACTGCTGCACAGTCTGTGAACTGTCAACCATGGGGAAGCGAGGAAGTACAGCGACAACCCGAAACTGTCTAGACTGTCTGGGTAGTACAGACAACTCCTTATCGGGTTGCTGAGGTTGCCGCACTGCGTCACAACAAGTCACCTCTGCTGGTTGTTGAACGTCTTCCCAGTGACACACTGACTCCGTAAAAAAATCCTCTATCAAGGACTAAGCTTGGACTGCATGTCTTGCAACAAAGCTCAAGGTCTATGGGAGCAGGTGTGGCAACAGACGGGGTTAGCGACTGAAGCGGAACCATTTACCCTCCCTGGAAGCATGTTATGCTTAAATAAAAGTCCATAGGAGGCTAAGCAGCTTAAGGCTCCTCTCCAAATGACAGAGTCCTCAAGGGAATATCAGAAGGAGGGAGAACAGCACTTTCTCATCTACAGGAACCATATCCGAGAAAAGGTAAGTTCTCTCAGTGAGGGTTTCACTGGTGCAAAAGCAGCAGACCAGAAGGCAACGTTATGAAACTGCTTGACAGTCTGTGAACTGTCAAAAACTGAACTGTCAACCACAACAGGAGCGTGAGGACATACAGCACTGGTGTATAAGTAGCAGACCAGAAGGCAACGTCATGTAACTGCATGACAGTTTGTGAGTTGGCAACCACCAAAGTTGTGTGGGGAAGCCTCAACTCCTGCCTGACTAGTTTGCTGCTGGCGAGTGGCGGTAACCACAGTGTGTTGCGGAGGCTGACACACCGTGTCAAAACACGGCAGCTTGTGGTAGCTCCCGCACGGCAACGGAGTGCTCTGTGTGTGGGAGTCATCATACATCTGGCAGGGTTGACTGTGCATGGGTGGAGGAGCTCTCACAACAAGAGTGTGAGAGCAGGAAGCCATGCCGGGCGCACAACCGTGGGAGGTGTAGGCCCACGGGTGCATCGTCAACCTTCTCCGCAGTCGGAGTGTGGGAGCTGGCAACAACAAAAGCAGAGTGCTGGTGCGTGGGAGGGGCTGCGGTGGGTTGAGGAGCATGCGGTATGGTATGCAGAGCATGCTGTAAGGTATGCAGAGCATGCTGTAAGGTATGCAGAGCATGCTGTAAGGTATGCAGAGCATGCTGTAAGGAATGCAGAGCATGCTGTAAGGTATGCAGAGCATGCTGTAAGGTATGCAGAGCATGCTGTAAGGTATGCAGAGCATGCTGTAAGGTATGCAGAGCATGCTGCATGGGCTGCGGAGAAAGCCGCATAGTGCTGGAACCCGGCAGCTCTACAGAACCTTCCCACTGCTGATGCGGTAGCTCACGCATGTTAGCAGATGGTGCAGCAAGAACATGCGTCTGGCAGGGTGGACTGCGCATCGGTGGTGGAGCTCTCACAGGTGGAGGGTGGGAGCAGGCAGCCGCAGTATCTGCTGAGCGCACAACCTCGGCGGGTTGTAGGTTAACAGGCTGCATTGTCAACCTTCCAGCATGATACTCCTGCATGAAGGAGCAAGCTGAGACTGTATAGTCTGCAGCATGGACCACTAGGGTCTATGAAAGACAACAACAAACGGAGCTACTGTCCGTTGTGACTGAGGGTCTAAAACAGCTGGTGCGGCAACAGACGGAGTTACTGCCTGTTGCGGTACCACCTAGCCTCTCTTAGGAGGTGTGCAGTTGTCGTACTGCAGCGAGTCCGAACTGACCCAGTGGCTACACCTAGGCCGTTGGACTTGCGCGGAAGGGACCGACTTGCACTTAAAAGCTGCAAGATTTGGTCCATGGTTTCTGCGAGAAACCTCTTCCGCAGACGAGGAATAAATGGGCTCTCTCGTCTTTGTGTGGGTGGGGTGATCACGTCGGCAACGTGTGTAGATACACCCGAAACCACAGAGGGAAACGTCTGTTCGTCGATCAAGGCCTGAGGAACCCATAAGTCCTTCGACATTACTTCTCCCCTGGGCTTGGGAGCTTGTAAGAGGTATCGGACTAGGTGAACAACTGGCACGAACAGACGAACCCTCGAACGCAACACTGTAACACTTTGCGCATATCACTTTATCACTTTTGATTTTCTGTTTGCATTTATTTCACTGAACTCGAAACTTTAAGTGGTTTGTACCTGAAACACGCAATCCTATCCTTCATTAAAAGGTAGTAATTGCGAAAATAGTATTACAATGTAACAGAAAAACATAATGAAAGATAAAGAATTCAGTGGCTGGAAAAGAGACTAAACACTAGATCAAATAAACTACGTTTAAAATCTCTCACCGCATAAAGCCTGGGAACAAGAATAAAACTCTAGAAACGTTTTACCTTCTTCCCCTATATCGACTAGGGAGAAGAGCAAAAAACGAGAACAACGTTACCCGCTTGAACGAAACGTTTATCCTCCTCTCTCTCCCTCCGTCTCTATCTCTCTCTCTCTCTCTCTTGACTTAGAACCTGAGAGATGAGCCCAATATATATATCGTTAAAACATATTATTTGTTAAAGGAAAAAACTGAAAGGTTTCCCAAATAAAAAGTTCCTTTATAGAATTAAAACCATTTAAGCTAAGAAAGAATGAACGAAACGCTAGAATCGGTTTACTCTTACTGCAACGTGAAACCGTGAAATACTCTCTCTCTATCGTAACGATAGAGCGCAAGTTGAACGTTCTGAACGTCAACAACTGCGGAGACTAAACAAAACGTTAGTTCAACTTTGAAAACAGTACGAGACTTATCAAAGAAATTCTTTCAAAAACATTAAAATTAAAATAGCATAAATTCTTAACAGGAAAAACGATATGACGAGCTCAATGTTAATTAACTTCGGTTCCAAGTAAGGACCGCCTACTATTAGGAAAGGTCGCATATAAACAAACATAAAAAAAAAAATTTTTATAAGTTTATAATAAAAGGAAAGTTAATCGAAGAGGCCTATAAATGGCGGAGAGATATAAAATAAAAAATGAAAGAGAGTCTATACTCTCTTCGACACCAACACTTCCGTCTAAGGGAAGGGTCGGCCATTTAAAAGTGAAAGAGAGTCCATACTCTCTTCGTCACCATAATTAAATCAAATTAATTCCAAAAGCTTGCTAAGCTAATGATAAAGCTTCCTGAATAGCGAAGGCTAAACTCTAGAGCAAATACATCACCAAATCGTGAACAATAACTCCAGAATCAACAGCGTATCCAAGTAGGTCTAGCCGGAGGCACGACAGAGGAAAAATTGAGTTCTTGTTGACAAGAAGTACTTGAGTACCTGCTCACAGATGGCGCTGTTGTGTACACCCCCACCTGTATAGCGATCGCTGGCGTATCCCGACCGTAGATTTCTGTCGGGCAACAGAGTTGACAGCTACATGATCATCGGGTAAGATTAATATTGAAAATTACCAAATAAGGACATATCCAAGTAACGTTGAAGCAAAAATTTACGCAGAAAACCAATCATAAAATTTACATCCAGAGAAAGCCAGAGGAATATCATTCAGAATTACGATGAAGCAAACTGGACTCGTTGCTATTACTTTTTACCTGGAGACCTGTTTTCACACATTCCTTCGTATATGGCATGTGGGTGGAACTATAGCGATAAATTTTATTATTTCTTAATAAAGAGGTAAAGTTGGCAGTTGCAGTTAACAGCCTTTTCTAGTCAAAGGTAAGATTCAAGTAACTAATATTTATTATTCCTAACTGGGACCCATAACACAAAGGTCTCTAGACAAAGGTAAGATTCAAGTAACTAATAATTTATTATTCCTAACTGGGACCCATAAAACAAAGGTCTCTAGTCAAAGGTAAGAATCAAGTAACTAATATTTATTATTCCTAACTGGGACCCATAAAACAAAGGTCAAGATGATGGCTGGAACATTACAAATTGTTGGGATTAACCCACATTCAGTCACATGAGTGAGAAAATAACATACACCATCCTTAAAAAGCATAAGAATTATTTGCATGACTTGCATTATATGTAATCCCTTCTTATTTCGCTTTTACGTTATCATAAAAACTTGAAATCTCACTATAACAAAATTTCTTATGAATATTTATATCTGAAGATCCCTTTGACTTCATGCCAGGCCACGCTTCTTACCTGTTTCTATGTAAACAGCACGAAGATCTTTATCACACAGAAGAGCATAAACCCTTCCCAATGTCTGGAACTTTTGAGTGGCTTCCTCCTTTTCTTCATCACTGACACGATCAGGGTGTATTTTCAAGGACAATTTGTGGTAACCCTTCTTCACTGAAAAAGAAAAAAGAAAAAAAAAATACAGGAGCTGACAAAAATTAAAGCAGCATACAGTTAAATTATAAAAATAAAAAACTTAATTCAATCATTTCTTTGGTGATGGGTTAGTTTTCTGTGGAAAAGACACCATCACAAAGGAACCTACATCCTAGAGAATATGAAGTCCGAAATGTATGGTCAATTTAAAGAAAAGAATTGTATACATTGAGTCCTTCCTCTCCTACATAAGGAGTATGGGGGAGATACTGTAAAATACTTCTATATTGCATGAATAGAAAAGTTGGTTGGTAAGGAGGCTTATTTGCATCAACATTTGATTCAGAAATACTTTCTTTTTTTTTTACAGCAGGCTAACTTCTACAAGCGAAAAACAATGGACTATCAAAATAAAATATATCTAAGACATGAAATTAATATTTTGTAGAATGATACAGTAGTTGAAAAGATAAGGAAACAAGAAAAAAAATCTTGTTGAGATACTACTACTGGAGTTATTGGGTCCTTTGACTGGCCAGACAGTACTACATTGGAACCCTCTCTCTGGTTCCAGCTCATTTTTTCCTTTGCATATATACACCAAAAAGTCTGGTCTATTCTTTCCACATACTCCTCTGTCCAGATACACCTGACAACATTAAGATCACCAAACAATTCTTCTTCACCCAAGGGGTTAACTACTACACTGTAATTGTTCAGTGGCTACTTTCCTCTTGGTAAGGGTAGAAGAGAGACTAGCTGTGGTAAGCAACTCTTCTAGTTGAATGACACTCCAAAATCAAATCATTGTTCTCTAGTCTTGAGTAATGCCATAGCCTCTGTACCATGGTCTTCAACTGTCATGGGTTAGAGTTCTCTTGCTTGAGGATACACTTGTGCACACTATTCTATCTTATTTCTCTTCCTATCGTTTTTTTAAGTTTTTATAAGTTATATATATAAGATTTATTTTAATGCTGTTACTGTTCTTAAAATGTTTTACTTCAATTATTCATTACGTCTGTAGCTTGTTCATTTCCTTGTTTCCTTTCCTCACGAGGATATTTTCCCTTTCCAGCCCATGGGCTTATAGCATTCTGATTTTCCAACTAGGGTTGTAGCCTAGCTAGTAGTAATAGAAATAATAATAACCGTCATAATGTCTACAGCTATCGGGGTTACAAATGTGATCAGTTACTGATATTGAGGAAATTTCCTAAGATCTGTGAAATGTAAGTGAATGATGGAAGAATTAAGACATTAATAACAAAATAATGTTAAGTTTTATTTGGATTAAGCTTTCAGGTAATTATTTATAGTATGTGTATAGATATCTAATATTATGCCGTATATTATTTACATTACGTACAGTTATAAATATTACATTTGCTTTATTATTATTTCGTAGAAGAATGATATTTATTTCCATTTATCTTTTCCCATTACATATACTGTAAGACCACTTTTTCATTATGCATCGTGGCAACAATGTAATTATATGAGTCAACACTGCTTTTCTTTCCGCCATGTGCATATAGTAGTCAGTCATTGTTCAGTGGTCACTGTATCGACAAGCATGGGCCTGCTCCCCACTGCTTGTCACATTTATGTCCGTTTATCTTCATTATACAAGATTTTAAAGAACCTACTATTTTAAATTGTCACCTTCCATTACATTTATCACATGGATGTATGTGGCAGTATCACACACAGTATGGATATAATTTGTTGTTATTTTAGGTATTTTGTGATTGAATTCAACTAAACAGCCGCTCTCAACTTGCATGGGTGGCGTCTTGGGTGGCATCTTAGGTGGGTGAGAGAGAGGGAGAGCAGGGGGTATATTATAGCAACACACCCACGTCTCAATTTAGAGAATACAATACTTCCTGTGTGATTCGATCACGTATGCCAACACAGAAATACAAAAATACCCCTTACATAATAATAAATAAAGCCTAGAATTCCATGTATCTCAACTGGTGGTAGGGTGAGCTGTGAGGATAGCTAAATCTCTAAACTGCAGGGTGGCTAAAGAGTGTGGTGTGATTACGTATGGTAACAAAAACACCCTAAATTAGCTCTTACATTGTCAAAATAAAGGCTACAATCCCCGTCTTCACTGGTCACCTGAAGAAAGGAGAGCCTAAAATCAAGGAGAGAAGCTATTTATAGTAAAATATCCTTAGGCGTGTTATACAACCATGTGCTCTACTTATTGATACGACAAACGAATGATTTTCACTTCTATGTGGTTTACAGTTGTAAATGACATATCTGGTATGTCATACACCATTGTACAAGTTTTGTTTTGACATACCCTGTACATTGTACGTCATTGTAGTGAAGGGGTTTAGGCTGAGCTATAGCCTTTCGCTGCCAAAACCGAGGGGAATTCCTCCAAGCGAAAATAAACGAGAAAATTAGCTACCTGTTGCAGAGTGACTCTGACTGGAGTACTCCTCCTTCTGCAACACCAACCGCAAATGATGGTACTTTGCCTGCTAGACAACAGCAGAGGACCTACAGAGTAGAAATGAAGTAGGTCACTGATCCGGACCAATAGTTCAACCAGGTGGTTGAACGTAGGGTTGCCATTGCTGCGGCTTACATGGAAGTGGATCTCAATATTGAAAACTGTTCCTCCAGCACCTATTCTTTCCAGTGTAGTCCCTGGTATCGCTGTTATTACCACAGCGACTATTAGTAAGAGTGAAGGCCCGGAAGTCTCAGGATCGTAAAACTCCCTCTGACGTGCGACTGGTGGAGGTTTGACCATACTCTCGCAACTCGAGCATGGTGAGTTCCTCGGTCTAGCTATCTGAGTTTTTACTCTCCAGGGGATCTCAGGCGACCTTTGACCAAGGTACCTGGGTAAGTTTTGACACTTGAGGGACACCGAAGCAACAGGCAATCAATGTCATGCATCCCAAGACCGAATTTCTTGTTCCCTTCACAAGGTCATTAAACTGTATTGGCTCTCGGATGAGAGCCAATACCTTGACGAATGTCTATTCTATTTCCATATTTTTGGCTTCCACGCACCGGTCCGACATCGGGTACAGCTGGGTCCAAGGTTTCCCTGGACTTTCTGAGGGCTAGAGAAGTCACACTTTGTTCCAAACAAACTTCTGAGGGACTAGCACATTTCCGTTCAAGTCCTAAGAGGGGACCTGGACGATAACCCACCAATGCTGAGGCGATGAAACTCATTTCCTTTTTTCTGTAGGTATCTTTCACAGTTGTGTAAGCCTTGGGTGACAGGCAAAGATCCTTTACATATAAAAGGCTGCATAGAATAACCCCGGGGAAGAGCTACAACTGACATAATCCATAATTCTCTCTCTGCCTCTTGGGAGCAGAATCCTCAAAAAGAATTGCAGGGCCCTCGGACTTGGATTCTTTACTTCTCTGTTGGGATGCAACTACAGTACTTGCTGGGACATTGGCGACATCTGTTTCCCTTCTCAGGATCTATGCTGAAGGGAAAAGGTAAGGGAACATACCTTCCAACTCTTAGCCTTACAATCAATCGAAGAATCCATTGAAGAATGGTCCGTTGGCGATATCTGTCGATGAGCAGAGTAATGAGTTTTCTCTAATGAACGATCCTCCGTGATACAACCGTGTGAAAGTTTTCCTTCTGTATTAAGACTTATCTAGCTATTTAGAACATGAAGTCTGTGGATAACCAATTCGTGAAGATATAGTAATTGGGGATTCCCTGTATGGGGTACTAGTACATGGGATCTATGATGTGACAATCTAGTCCATGGAGACTTAGCAAGTACAGTTCTAGCAAGTGGGGTATATTCTATGAAAGACCTATAGAGAGCCTTATGCATGCAAATATGATACACATCAAGCCTTTAAACATGGAGAATCTGACCGAAGGTACTCTGCACTTGAAGTTCTCACCTGAAGAAGCCAATCATGTGCATCCATTGCACGAGGGGGAAACAATGTGTGACTTCCTTGAATCTTTAGCCGAATCACTACGATGCAGCATATACACAGGCTATTATGATCGTAAGGGAAATCATGAGCGCATGGGTGATCGTGTGCACATGGACGATTGTGTGTGTGTGTGGATCCAACTTCTGGATATGACACAAGAAAATAATTCTGCTTGTGATGAGCTCTCAGCTGGGGAGCATATGTGTAATGACAATCATACACATGCAAAGCTGACTGGCGAAGAATAAGTACTTTGAAGATCCTATGTGTATACATACTAACATACACTAAGTGAGCATAAAGACAATTGTGAGGTCAGTACCGATTGTGCATGCGGGGAGGTCTCAGGTTCCAAACATCTCAGAGATCTACGATGATCATCTCTCAAGGATGATTCTTTCATCCTCTGTTGCAGAGAGTTGCTGTCCAAAGAAAGGGAGAGGTTTACAAGTGGTTTCTGTAGGAGAGTCGTCGTCATCTCATGGAAACTCCTCAACCTTATTATGCTTACGTGAAAAGGGACTGAAGGAAGTCTAGAAAGTGTTAGGCCGCTTGCTCTTCTTCAACTTCAGGGAGAATATTGCAGTTGAAGTCGATGATTTTACCGTTAGCGGAAGCAACACTCGGAAGAAGAGGATCGATGACCAACTACATCTTCCTAAGACTGGGATGAGACGCAGCCTAATGACGGACATAAGATACAAAAGGTCTGGCTTCTATAGGAGTTATTGTCAGTGCCAGCAATGGCAGGATCAATGCAAGAGGATAGGCAGGGGTCTTCTTCATTTGGGGATGGCAAAAATTCTGGCTCTACCGAGGTTTGACCCGAGGGAAGCACAGGGTCACTTTTCTTCTTCTGTCTCTCCCCACTGAGGAAACAGAAGAAAGTGCAAAAGTCTGAACATCAGAGGGTAAAAAGAAAAAGCCGGTTTCATTTTTTTAACTCTAAGGAAGGCCCTGAAGCTGAAGAATCCCCCTTGGACTTCTTTCTCCTTCTTCTGTACCACGAACATTGCATAAGCACCCAGGCCCTACATTCGTCACAGGGGGATTATTACAAACAGTCATGACCCTTGTAAAGAGGGTATAAAGAACGGGGATCCTCATCATGACAAGACAAACCTGTCTCAATTGCAACCAGGTTTACCAGGGCAGGACTACATGCCTACATGTGCACCTCCATCACAATCACACAGATGCAGTCCAAAATAAGAAAAAAATATTTTTAGCCAAACTTTAAGAAAGGAAAGCATGTGTGCATTTTTATGCAGCTGAAATTAAAGTGGTTATTCAATGTTTAAGTGGGGGTTGCTCCCCTGCCACCTACCAGTGACTACCAACACCTATAGTCCATTTCTTTTAGCGATGCATATTTGCACTGACTCGCAGCAGTGCCCTTTTAGCTAGGAAAAGTTTCCTGATCGCTGATTGGTTGGACAAGATAATTCTAACCAATCGGCGATCAGGAAACTTTTCCGAGCTAAAAGGAGACCGCTGCGAGTCGGTGCAAATATGCCTCGCTAATAGAAATGGACTATAGTTCTAACAGCAGAGTTCCAGCCACACTGAAATCATACTCCCTATTAAAGGACGAAGGTTTGTATACATGTGGGAACAAAAACATTTTTCAAATTTTAAGGACGGGATATACCAAATACAATGTGTACATTTAATAAAAAGTTTTAAAAGTGAAGCCATTGGTGAGTAAACACTAGGTTAGAGCCTATCTTGAGGTAAGGAAAGGACAGGGAAGTCTAAGGAAGACTAGTAAGAGGGTAGGTCTTGGTAGGTAAGGATACTAATCCTAAGTTAGGTTAGGTGGGAAACCTTAGATTAGCTCTCAACCTCGAGTTTAATTCCCTTTTAAATTACTGTTTTTCAATCTTAACTTCTAGAATTTTAAAGTACAATTTGAAAATACAGAATTCCACCTATTATATTATCAGAATCCTTCAAATTATCTAAATAAACTCTAGGAACACTTAATTTTCTTTAATATGGATGAGGTATTAAACTATAATTCTACCCGCTAGGCTATACAATTAAGGTATATCATTATAGGCCATGTCTTGAAACATATGGTTGGTTACAGGATGACTTGCCACCATTCCAAAGTTATTCCCTCAAAATGCCATAAAGTTGGTAAGGGGAGATTTGGGATTTTCTAAAGCAAGATTTACCATATGAACCATGAAATTCACAATTTTTTTGTTAATTGAGAATAAATGTATTTTTAGACTTTCTTCCCTGATAATCATCTATGTATAACATCATTAGGTGAAAAAACCTAAAGTTTATACATCTTGGAAGTGGACATTCACCTACATCAATATCAGTGAAGAAAATGTGATGGTCATGCTAAGATACAAAGACTAAATGTAGCACCGACTGCAAAAATTTCAATTTCTCGCCTTCCTCATCATCCAATGGAGAACAGATCTAGCTAGAATTCTTCAAAGCATGAGATACAGGGTACCACAGATCTTTCAAATTTAGCCGATATTTCCTGGATTAGAATGTAAATGAGCGGACTTTTAAGAGTATGAAATTAAGGTGGTTTCAATTCAGTTTTCTATGCCACAATCAACCGAGAATGCCGTGTTATAAGGAAATCAGAAGGATATAACCTAGCCTAAGGTACCCACTTAACCTAACCTGGGATGCTCTGTCGCTACATGCTGGTGGGGCTTAATGAATCAAGAACTTATTGAAAAAAAACATGATATTCTTCCACCTAGGCAATGGAAGCAAGAAAAAGATTCGTTACCTCTGACCTAGGCGCTTTAAATTGTGAGCATCTGGACCGACAGTGTTCAGAGCCATCATGGTGAGTGGCTTGAAGAGGAGTTCCACTGATCTTAGAAATTTCTACGTCATCTTCAACAACGAAAAAAAAATCAATAGATTAACAATTCTTGCATGTTTCAAGATATGCAACCAACTTTGGGAGCCTTTGTATAACGATGGACAGCATTCGTGTGTGCATACACCACCACCTAACCTAACCTACAAGCCGTGTCTTTATTTGACTAACGAGGGGCTAACGCAATTGGGTTGAAAATGAGGGAGTTATGAGGTATGGCCATCATCCTACATACAACCCTAAATTGGATTTCATAAAATTTGACAATGTAATAGAATGAAATAGGGGCCTTTCCCATATATGGTACATACTACCACTACATGTACCAACTCACTGACATTAAGATTTCCTACGGGCTTTTAGTGTACCATATGCAAAAGACGGTAAATTGGCAAGGACAGGGACTCATTTCGTAACACAGGGGGATGTCTTGACCTTTATGTAATATTGTATATTACAAATTGAGTAAAATAAGGTTCCGACGTAACCCCATCACGGCGCACAGGTATTGGACCTTGGAAATAAAAAGTATTGTGTGGACCCCTGGACTCCTTCAAACCAAAATATTCACTTATAATTAGGTTTCTTTATTTAGTCTCACTTATTTGAAGGTCCTATTAACTTAAGCTCTAATCCAATGCCATATTTTGCATGATATGCAATTGAAATTTACTACGGTCATACGGCCAAATGGCAAGTTTCGGAAAGTATCTTCACACACTACTTACACTGACTCTCGTTAGCATTTTTGTCGACTCCTAACACTTCAAATAAATCACTTGAGCCGAAGAGCTTCTTGCATGCTTCCAAAAGCGGTGCCATTTTTCCGTTTGGAAATGCGACGTAAAGCAAATATGGGGAGTGATGTAGCAGACCCTCGTCCTGGGACACCCTAAGTGAATAACGCGCGAAAATCTCAGAATTCAGTTTTGAATTAGTAGTAGGGTTGATGCTATGTAACGGCTCTCTTTAGCCTTGTGGTATAGCAATAATAACTATAAAAACTATAACTTTTAGTTTATTCTTTACTTACTTTGTGATTTAATTTGACCTATTTTATCTTTTATATGTACTTTTAGTTAGCGAAATAACTGATAACGATACAGAGCAAAATATTAACTGGAAAGGAATTATTTTTTCATACACCAAGGCCCGCCTGAACAGACCTTTAGTGTTTGATGGAGGGCGAGAAATAAACCTCTAAAAGTAAAAGTAAGTAAGTAAGTAATCATTTTTTTCGCACTACTTTACTTTTACATTTAGGGGTTTATTTCTCGCACTCCATCAGACACTAAAAGTCGGTTCAGGCGAGCTTTGATGTTTGAAAATAATTTCTTTCCAGTTTATATTTTGCTCTGTATCTTTTTAGTTATTCGCTAGCATTTGTATCCAGGCTTAATAGCTTTCAGATCACTATTATAACACTTTCCAAAGAGATAGGTCTTCGGGTTTTTCTTGAAAGGTGACACTTTTGCTATTCTTGACATCAAGTGGAAGGTCGTTGAAGAGTCTCGGAGCAACATAACAAAAAGTTCTTCCTCCTATTGCATGATTCACACTAATTTCGAATAGTCTATATGGGTCATCAGCATGTCTAACTCTTACAGCAGAGCTAGTAGCAGTAGCTTGAGGGTAGGGGACCAAGCAATCACGAAGATATTTAGGCTTATTACTTGTAAATGCTTTGTGAGTCAACAAACAAATCTTAAATTCAATTATAGCCTTAACAGGTAACCAATGTAGATCGATCAGTGCAGGACTACTTATTTCCTTGAGGCCTTAGAGCTTATAACATTCTGCTTTTCCAATCCTGGCTATGGCTTGAAGTTTGATATCAATGAAAATGTATATATGTATAATTTAGTATAACCTACTATTCTATCCCTTTTCCATTTTCTGTATTCGACTCATGTCCATTTGTAGGGAACAAAAGCTTATTTTGTTTGCATAATTCTTTAGCAATTCTCAGGTGTGTGATACTTTTGGCTATAACTATATTTCTATCTTCCTTTTGGTTGTGAAAATGAGCACTAACTTTTTCACAAAGAGTAATGAAATGCAGACTTCTTAATACTAAAACTTTATTATATTTTGTACAAAAAGTTAATTGAGTGCCATAGCCTCTGTACCATGGTCTTCCACTGTCTTGGGGTAGATTTCTCTTGCTTGAGGGTACACTCGGGCACTCTATTATATCTAATTTCTCTTCCTCTTGTTTTATTAAAGTTTTTATAGTTTATAAAGGAAATATTTATTCTAATGTTACTGTTCTTAATATTTTATTTTTCCTTGTTCCCTTTCCTCCCTGGGCTATTTTCCCTGTTGGGGCCCCTGGGCTTATAGTATCTTGCTTTTCCAACTAGGATTGTAGCTTAGCAAATAATAATAATAATAATAATAATAATAATAATAATAATAATAATAATAATAATTGAAACCATAACTTAACCATAAATATCATTATGTTGTTCTTGTTGTTCTTGATGTTTAGGCTTATACCATAATTTTTTGCCTACTCCGTTATTCGTAATATGATCGTCATGAAACTTTGTTAGTACAATCTATGGGTCAGTATCTTTCGAATCTCTAAGTGTTTTATTCTATCTCAATAATTAGTAGTTAATTATAAATAGAAAAATAATTAAATTTCGACAACTGTTAATAAGCGTCGGATCAGCGTGAAATTCGATAAGTAGACTGTAGAAGAGAATACTTGTTGATCACTGAACAGAAAGCTGGTAGACCATTAATTATTATTTATTAAGTAATTAATAAATTTCGAGGTAATAATTTCAAAAGTCTACTCCTCCCTTAATACTCGACCGATCTGTCTGAAATTTGGTTTGCGTATACTCGAAAGATACCCGCATGGACGCTCTGAACATGATTTTTAATTCTTATTAATAATTACTTAAAGTGAAAAAAAAAACATTTTCGAAGTTCACAGAAAAATGCCATGTTTGGTGTCAAATAAAACATAAGACACGGGAAATTACAATGTTACACTTGATTGAATTATTCTTATTTTTATTGAATAGTAATTAACGATTAATTGAAGAAAACAATAGATTTTCAAAGTTGACAGAAATCAGAGAGAGGAGAACACAATGATGAAGTAGACAGAACTATTCTCACCGTCATTGATTAGTAATTAACGGTTAATTGATGAGAAAATTGGATTTTCAAAGTTGATACAGGCGCATAAAAGTCCTTAACAGTTACATCTTCAGCATGTAGTAGTTCATTCGAACTTGATTTGTTTTAATTGGTTGCGATTGTTACAAATTCTTAATTGTCTATGAGAGAAGAACGTTGTTGTTTCAGATCATTTGTTTACTGTTCAGTGTTCACATTCTCAATTATCGCCGTGTAAAGCCGTTTTCTCGATGGTGGAAGGCATTTTATCCTGACTGATGTGTAGTTCTGCAGGGCGAGTGCATGGCTTACTTTACTGGCGCCAGACCTATAACAGAACTGCAAGTTCCAACCACTTAGTACCGCCTCAGTCACCTGTGAAAAGAGATTAAAGGTACTAAGTGGCAGCTCTTTTTGTTAGAAATTTCCTCATCGTGTAGCTTTTTTGGGGGTAAAATATATTTAAATGTTGTGTGTCATTCAAGTCTTTAAAAGCTCCTTCCTGGCAGAGAAACAAACACTATTGCTCGTTACTGGGTCTCTGCGTTTATCCAAAAACACATTTTTTCTCTGTAAGACGATTCTCTTGGCTAAAGTTAATAGGCTACTTTCAACTTCAGGAGTTAAGTTCATGTTAGATAACTTGAAAATAGTCACAACTTTATATTTTTTTTTATTTCATCAGCATGCTTGAAGTACTTTTTAAGTGCCAAAACTATTTTACTGTTGCCACAGCTGATACTTTTGCCCGTCCTTTTAAAAATCATGTCAAAATATTCGAGAGCATAAACCATTTTCTG
>NC_090728.1:51892435-51899935 GCF_036898095.1 Palaemon carinicauda | reverse complement strand
TCCCTAGGCCTACATTTTTTATTTTGAGAGTATTTGGGAATGTTCCCTAGGCCTACGTTGTTTATTTTGAGAGTATTTTGGAATGTTCCCTAGGCCTACGTTTTTTATTTTGAGAGTATTTTCGAATGTTCCCTAGGCCTACATTTTTTTAGAGCATTTTGGAATGATCCCTAGGCCTATAGTTGTTATTTTGAGAGTATTTTCAAAATCAACGGAGCGATGTTATGTCCATCAAAATACCAAGATAAAAATACAAATTAGATTGTTTGGGGGGAATTTCCCAAGCAAACAAGAATTACTGAACAAATCATTATAATTCTTTCTGCGTAAGTTAGGTTCGAATAGTCCCGTAGAACGAGATATCCATTTATTATAAAGGTTTAAAGGTCGCTCATGAAGGACAGAGGCAAGGGACAGTGACTTTGCCATAGCAAGCAGGACAATGCCCTAGAGACTGACCATATAATATATGATCAGCGCCCAAGCCTCCTATCCACTCAAGCTAGGACCAGGGAGGGCCAGGCAGTGGCTGCTGATGACTCAGCAGATAGACCTATAGCGCTCCCCCCCCCAACTTAGCTTAGTTGGATGGTAAGGTTGCAGACACTAATGGCACTAACGAGTCAAAGCTATTTTTTTTTATTAATAATGCAAGTAACTTTTTTTCAAATTTAGGTTGATTACTTTTAAAATCTAGTATAAGTTAAAATATAAAAGGACCTATACAAACCATTTTAAAGTAATATCCAGTTAATTCTATCTCTGCAGTTTATGCACACACACACACACACATATATATACACACACACACATATATATACACACACACACACACACATATATATATATATATATATATATATATATATATATATATATATATATATATATATATATATATATATATATATATACGGATAAATATCAACACAACATCGTGTTCAAATAGAAATAAATTTCTACCTCATACCTGGGATCGAACGCTAGCCCCCTCTAATGAAAGGCCAGGTCGAACTGGCCTTTCATTAGAGGGGGATAGCGTTCGATCCCAGGTATGAGGTAGAAATTTATATATACAGTATATATATATATATATATATATATATATATATATATATATATATATATATATGTGTGTGTGTGTGTGTGTGTGTGTGTGTGTGGTATGGTAGTTCCAAAAGAGTTGACAGCAAAAACTGAATCATTTTGCAATTACATCGGTCATTGCAAATAATATGTAAACTACTTAAATTCCTGTCATTCTGAATTTTCATAAATGTGTGTGAAATGTTATTTTACCATGTTCTAAATTAGAATTATTATTGGTCATTTCCATCAAACCATTTTTTTGAAATATATCATGGAGTAGAAATTTATTTTGATATACACTATCGTATAACATTGTGTGAATGTTAAACTATTTACCACTGGAGGTGTAGTTTACTAAATGTTTGTCTTGTATAAAGATTGTATAATGTAAGATTTATCAGTTTTGTATATTTCTTATTATCGAAGTTGGCCTACAAAGGTATTTTGACTTTTTTGTATATTGCTATTTTGGTTTTCGAACATCTCTCGTATATGATAAAGAGCAAGTGTCTGGATATATATATATATGTATATATATATATATATATATATATATATATATATATATATATATATATATATATATATAAATATATGTATATATATATATATATATATATATATATATATAAATTTATATATATACATATAAATTTATATATATATATATATATATATATTTATATAAATTTATATATATACATATAAATTTATATATATATATATATATTTATATATATCTTGAAATATTTTCTTTTAATTGTTAACTGCTTCTCTTATAGTTTATTTATTTACGTAATTCCTTCCCTCACCTAGCTATTTATTCCTGTTGGAGCCCTTGGGTTTGTAGCTTCCTGCTTTTCCAACTAGCGTTCTAGATTAGCAAGTACAGGTAACAATAATAATGAATATATATATATATATATATATATATATATATATATATATATATATATATATATATATATATATATATATATATATCCAGTCACGTTTAGTTCTCCCCATCCCTTTGGAAAGCGGAGAGGGAGTAGTCATACCCTGGTGAGAGGGGTATGCGTTGGTGTGCATATCTAAGTATTTAGCCATCATTCTTGACAGGTCGCGTACACTAGTATTGCGATAAATTATAACTTCTCAGCTTTAAGACTCCAGAATGACACTAAAATGAGTATCATAACTTTAAAACAGGGTCATAAAAGGGATACATCAACAAACAAGTTCTCTTTGAAGAAGGGTAAAAAAAATTCTATAAACAGCATTAACTATAATTTATTTGAAAAACAATTTGCTGTAGCTTTCAAATGGTGGGAATTTCATTATACGGCTGTATAGAAATTTCAGAGGTTTGCTGATTTCAACTCGTATTATTTTTCTTTTGATTTCATGAAAATATTTCATCAAATGAAATTTTAACTGAATAAATGGTTGTCTCCAGTTTCAAAATTACATTTAATGGTTGAAAATTACCTTTACACACGCCGTTCAAAGAGGAGTATTACTAAGCACAAATAGAGACGGTGAGATTGGCGATCAGTGGTTACAATGTCCATCATCTCCCATTCTCACCACAGGGCTGATTCATCTTAAAGTAATTACTGATCCATTCTTTCCCTGTACTGGTTTTAATCAGTAGTATTTTGTATTTCCACTTCTATCAGTCCTTTCAATTCTTCTTATGCCTCACATAGGGTTGTGGTGGCCTATTGGTAACGTCCCTGCCTGTTAATCGCCAGACTGGAGTTCTAGGCCTGCTCAAACTAGTTAGTTCCTTTAGTAGCTGCAAGCTCGCCATCCTTGTAAGCTAAGGATATATATATATATATATATATATATATATATATATATATATATATATATATATATATATATATATATATATATATATATATATATATATACTGTATATATATACATGTATATATATATTTATGTATATAGCCAGGCACTTGCTCTTTATATATGGGAGATGAAATGTCTTTTTCGCGATTCTTCAACCGCACAAAATCTATTGAAATCTATTATCATAAAATTATCATAATAGGCCGTTCAGCGTGACAGGAAAGACATACATGTATATATATATATATATATATATATATATATATATATATATATATATGTATATATATATATATATATATATATATATATATATATATACATGCAGTATATATGCATATAGCCAGACACTTGCTCTTTATCATATATGGGAGATGAAATATCTTTATCACGATTTTTCAGCAACCCAAAATCCAAAATCTATTGTTATATGATTATTATGATACAAAATTTTACCCAAAGTCAAACCATTGTTCTCTAGTCTTGGGTAGTGTCATAGCCTCTGTACCATGGTCTCCCACTGTCTTGGGTTAGAGTTCTCTTGCTTGAGGGTACACTCGGGCACACTATTCTATCTTATTTCTCTTCCTATTGTTTTGTTAAAGTTTTTTATAATTTATATAGGAAGTATCTATTTTAATAATGTTACTGTTCTTAAAATATTTTATTTTTCCTAGTTTCCTTTCCTCACTGGCCTATTTTCCCTGTTGAGGCCCTTGGGCTTATAGCATTCTGCTTTTCCAGCTAGGGTTATAGCTTAGAAAGTAGTAATAATAATAATGATAATAATAATAATAATGATAATATTTATTTGAATGTTGTTATTGTTCTTAAAAATATTTCATTTTTTCTTGTTTCCTTTCCTAACTGGCCTATTTTCCCTGGTGGGATCCCTAGGCTTATAGCATTCAGCTTTTCCAACTAGGGTTGTTGCTTAGAAATTAATAATAATAATAATAATAATAATAATAATAATAATAAGACACAGCTTTATATCCTATCTTATGAGGCTGATTACGACGATAGCTTTAATCGCTCTTTGTAAGCCCTTTTGTCACAACCCCGGACGTAACAATAAACAGTTGTTCGTGCTTTATCTGATAAGATAATGAGTAATCGCGAATTATATGTGAAGATCACCTAACGAAAAGATAAAACCACTCTGGAGTCTTCCTTCTATTGAGCGCGTGTTTGCTTCTAAAAACAAAATGTGTAGGTGATTGGCTTTATTATGTAAAGTATGGCACATTTTTACAACATTCTCCTCTGTCCTCATACACCTGACAACAATGAGCTCACCAAATAATTCTTCTTCTCTCATGGGGTTAACTACTGCACTGTAATTGTTCAGTGGCTACTTTCCTCTTAAGGGTGTGGGGTAGAAGAGACTATTTAGCTATGGTAAACAGCTCTTCTAGGAGAGGGAAACTCCAAAATCAAACCATTGTTCTCTAGTCTCGGGTAGTGTCATAGCCTCTGTACCATGGTTTGCCACTGTCTTGGATTAGAGTTCTCTTGCTTGGGGGTACACATGGGCACACTACTGAATCCATCCAATTTATCTTCCTCTTGTTTTGTTATAGTTTTTTATAGTTTATATAGGAAATATTTATTCAAATGTTGTTGCTGTTCTTGAAATATTTACTTTTTCCTTGTTTCCTTTTCTCACTGGGCTATTTTCCCTGTTGAGGCCCCTGGGCTTATAGCATCCTGCTTTTCCAACTAGGGTTGTAGCTTAGCAATTAATAATAATAATAATAATAATAATAATGGTAGATTGGACTCTTTAGCTATGGTAAACAGCTCTCCTAGGAGAAGGACACTCCAAAATTAAACCATTGTTCTCTGGTCTTCTGTAGTGCCATAGCCTCTGTACTATGGTCTTCCACCGTTTTGGATTAGAGTTCTCTTGCTTGAGGGTACACTCGGGCATACTTTTCTATCTTATTTGTCTTCCTCTTGTTTTTTGAAGTTTTTATTGTTTGTATGTGAAGCATGTAATTAATGTTGTTGCTGCTCTTGAAATATTTTATTATGATTGTTTGTTCTTCTCTTATAGCTTATTTATTTTATTGTTTCCTTTCCTCACTAGGCTATTTGTCCTTGGAGCCTTTGGGCTTATACCATCTTGCTTTTCAGCTAGGGTTATAACCTAGCTAATAATAATAATAATGATGATAATAATAATAATAATAATAATAATAATACAGCAAGCTTCCTCACAATGGAGTGCCGTTGTATAGGAAAGAGAAAAAAAAAGAGACAGAGAGATATCAAAACATGGCAATGTTATCAAAGATGGATGAAAAGGATGAAAATCCTATGAAAACGAATGGTAAAAATAGAATAATGTCCGTTAAATGAAATGCTTTGTCCCTTGGTGATCAGAAACACTAACCCGAAAAGCTATTGGAAGAACATTAGAACAATTGGATAAGAGATTTAAAAACTTCAATATTGACTCCGAATTATTATTATTATTATTATTATTATTATTGTTATTATTATTATGCTATAAGCCCAAGGGCCCCAACAGGGAAAATAGCCCAGTGAGGAAAGGAAACAAGGAAAAATGAAATATTTTAAAAATAGTAATAACTTTAAAATAAATATTTCCTATATAAACAATAAAACTTCAACAAAACAAGAGGAAGAGAAACTAGATAGAACAGTGTGCCCGAGTGTACCCTCAAGCAAGAGAACTCTAACCCAAGACAGTGGAAGACCATGGTACAGAGGCTATAGCACTACCCAAGACTAGAGAACAATGTTGGGTTTTGGAGTGTCCTTCTCCTAGAAGAGCTGCTTACCATAGCTAAAGAATCTCCTCTAGGAAGTACGATAAACAAACTCGTTGATAAAGCCACAGAAAGTTTTCTTTATTTTTCATTATATGATTTATTTGTTTGATAAGATAGTGTAACGCACCAATTTATGCTGAATGTAACTATCGTACATGATCGCGTATCATACGAAGATAAGACAAATGAATCAATTAGCTTGAGTTTGAGTTTTAGAGGAAATGAGCAATTGCGCTACATAACTTGAAATTTCATGTTATTATAATTATTGCGGATGTTGTTATTTATTATTATTATTATTATTATTATTATGGACATTATTATTATTATTATTATTATTATTATTACTTGCTAAGCTACAACCCTACAGTAGTTGGAAAAGCAAGATGTTAGAAGCCCAAGGGCTTCAACTGGGAAAAATAGCCCAGTGTGGAAAGGAAATAAGGAAATAAATAAACTGTATAGGAAGTAATCAACAATTATTATTATTATTATCATTATTATTATTATTATTATTATTACTTGCTAAGCTACAACCCTAGTTGGAAAAGCAAGATGCTAAATTATAAGCCCAAGGGCTTCAACAGGGAAAAATAGCCCAGTGAGGAAAGGAAATAAGGAAATAAATAAACGATATTAGAAGTAATGAACAATTGAAATAATTGAAAAAAAAATTAAAATAGATATTTTACATATAAACTATAAAAAAACTTATGTCAGCCTGTTAAACATAAAAACTTTTTGAAGTTCCACTGATTCAACTACCCGATTAGGAAGATAATTCCACAACTTGGTCACAGCTGGAATAAAACTTCTAGAGTACTGTGTAGTACTGAGCCTCATGATGGAGAAGACCTGACTATTAGAATTGACTGCGTACCTAGTTTTACGAACAGGATGGAACTGTACAGGAAGATCAGGATGTAAGGGATGGTCAGAATTATAAAAAAAAAAAATCTTATGCAACATGTGTAATTAGCTAATTGAACGACGGTGCCGGTGATTAGTATCTAGATCAGGAATAAGAAATTTAATTCGTCTCCAGTGTATTTTTCTCCCGCCAAACATATGGTGTCTGCCAAGGTCTATAGGACCTTGGCGTCTGCTATGGTGATTCAGAACCTAAAGCCCCATATCGTGTTACGCTAAGGGCAGCAGGAAACGGAACCACCTATAGCTGTCGTGTTTCATTTTATACTGAGTGTGTAGAAGGTCATGAACCCTTTTTTCTATATGATACCCTAACCCAGTAGCCTACATTTAATCTCTATACCTTTGTATTTTGATTAGTATTTACCCTTTGCCTACACAGACACAGAGTAGTCTGGCCTATTCTTTACAGATTCTCCTCTGTCCTCATACACCTGACAACACTGAGATTACTAAACATTCTTCTTCACCCAAGGGGTTAACTACTGCACTGTAATTGTTCAGTGGCTACTTTCCTCTTAGTAAGGGTAGAAGAGACTCTAGCTATGGTAAACAGCTCTTTTAAGAGAAGGACACTCCAAAATCAAACCACTGTTCTCTAGTCTTGGGTAGTGCCATAGCCTCTGTACCATGGTCTTACTGTCTTGGGTTAGAGTTCTCTTGCTTGAGGGTGCACTTGGGCACGCTGTTCTGTCTTGTTTCTCTTTTTGTTTTGTTAAAGTCTTTATAGTTTATATATGAAATATTTATTTTAATGTTGTTACTGTTCTTAAAATATTAATTTTAATTGTTAATTACTTCTCTTATTTCCTCTTTTCCTTTCCTCACTGGGCTATTA
>NC_090728.1:51872435-51882435 GCF_036898095.1 Palaemon carinicauda | reverse complement strand
CGTATTGAATTAAATCAAATTGATTTATAACTCATTTCAACTCCATGATATGGTTAGCACTAGAGTTGCCTATGATTAGTGACGATGCCACATTTCCAATTACTCCTTTTAGCCTATCATCCAAGGTCGTCTAATATACGGAGATATGGCAACGCACCTATGAATAAAAAACACATCTACCAGATTATTTTTTAGGAAAGTTGTTTAGGTAAAAACTATTACAACAGCTCTAATCTCTTTCACATTTCTTAAATTTGTTGTCAAAGTTAGCTTATATCAAGTAATGTAACTACTTGAAAGTAAATCTTGAAGCTTTCCTCATGTTTTAGTTTTTTAATTTCTTAGATATTTTTTCTCATATATATAACAACCATTACGGTTTCGAATCATGCTTTTACAAAGTTTTTTTTTTTTTTAAGGGAAGAGTATTAGTTACATTACATTATTAATTTTTTATTTGTCAAGTAGAAGACACTGATGGCATACTGATGATTGAATTTCTAAGTCAACCAGGCTTTATAACTAGGCATGTTGTGTATGAATATATTTGTGTATATATTTGAGACCCTTTGCGTCAATAGGCGTAGGAGGATATGATGATGGTGTAAATATAGATATAGATTATCTGGTTAGTATTGTAGGTGGAATAGGGTAACTGTAATCCCTTCCATTGAAGTGATTACCACTCCTAGGTCAGTTAGGCCTAATTAACATTAAATAGTTAAATGACTAATTCATCCATTTCATTAAAAAGATTTAACAATGATATTGTAACGTATGAAGTGTTATGCAAATAGCCTGAAATTGCATATAAAAATCAAGCTATGTATCGGTTTAGTGAGATTTGTGTTATTGTATGGCCATAGGTTGTGGTATGACATTGAAACAATATCCAACAGATTTTGTAGATTTGAGATCAAAGCCCTAAGAATACTGGGAGTTGAATGGCAGGGCAGAATTAGAAATTAAACTAAAAGAAAGATTACTCGAGAGCCAAATGTGGATGAGATCGTGGTTTTGGGTAGATGGAGATATGGGCATGTTATTCAGCAAACCTTTAACTGGGCTCCACAAGGCACTAGTTGAGTTGGAAGGCCCAGGCCTACATGATTGAGGACTATGAAGCGTGAAGTTGACGATGAAATGAGGTATTGAATTAAAAGCTCAAGATGGAGACGACTGGAGAAATCTAACCAAGGCCCTTTGTCTCAATGGCCGTAGGGGGAGATGATGGTGGTATAGTGGTACCAGTACTTTCTCTTTTATTACTTGTCTTGTCCAACAGTTATTCATGTTCATGAATTATCTTGTTATCCTCCTTGTGTTTTCAATTTTGTTTCTGTTCATTATTATTATTTTTAGCTAACCTACAACCCTAATTGGAAAAGCAAGATGTTTCAAGCCCTAGGACTCCAACAAGCGAGGAAAGGGAATTAAGGAAATAAATAAACTATATTAGAAGTAATGAATAAAAATATAGAATTTATAATTTGAGATCAGTAATGTTAAAATAGGTTTCACATAGCCTTTAAACCATGAAAAGACTCACGTTTATCTGTTCAATGTTAAGCATTCCCTGCAAGTGTGAACTTTTGAAGTTTCACCTACTCAACTTCCAGATTAGGAAGGTCATTCCGCAATCTGGTCACAGCTGGAATGAAACTTCTAGAATACTGTGTAGTGTTGACCCTTATGATGGAGAAGGAAAGACACTTAGAATTAACTGCATACTTAGTAATCCGTACAGGATGGTACAGTCTGAGATCTAAATGCACAGCATTGTTGAATTATGAAAAATCTTATGCAACATTTATGAGGAACTAATTGAATGACTTAGAGATCAATATCTAGATCAGGAATAGAAAATTGAATAAACCCCAAGTTTTATCCAACAAATTAAGAAGTCAGCAGCTGAATACCAGGCAGGAAAACAATATGCACAACTACAGTAGGTAATGAAAAAATGAAAATCGATTAAGCACCGTAAATAATCCGTTTTTTTTTTTATTATTGAAGAAAGGACAGACCGAATGTGTTTCTCAAAAGTAATTTTCCAGTCAAGAAACACCCCTAAGATATTAAAGGAATTTTATATAGTTAAAGAAACATTATCAGTGCAGAGATCTGGATGTTGAGAAGCCACTGTGCATGACCTACTTACAATTCATACTTTGTTTTTTTGTTAGGGTTCCAGCTTCATGCTCCATGATTTGTACCACGTTCTTAATTTTAGCTAGATGGTTGTGATAGTTGTAGGGTATACAAGACCCAATTCGTGCTTCTCTTTTTCAAATAACGGAAATGTTGGTTGGGTGGTTTTCTTGTAATTCTCTGCTCTTAGATTGACTTATTAAAAAGACTTATTGTATTATGTTTTTTTCCAAATTTTCTGTGAAAAAGAAATCCCGCACTAACTAATAAGGGTAAGTTGCTGTTCAGCGTTGTTTTGATATGGCTGCCAGTAGACAACGTTTGGTTTTGTATGTAATCTTCAGTTCATGGTGATGCTATCTATTTTTTGTCTTCCGTGTAAAATCTTCTAATGCTTAAAAATGACGTGATCACCTGTTGATTTAAAGTTGATGAAATCCTCAAAAAATTGTGTAACGAGTAAAACGGATTCAATGCCCCCATCCCAGCCACTTTTGAACCGATAAGGGGTCCCAGTTTCACCCATTGATGCTTACCGGTCCCTCCGCCAAGTGGGACCGTAGCCTCCGATGGGGCTGATCTTCAAAAGCATGTTAGTCACCAATGTTTGTTGCCGCGTAGCCGGCTTCTGTAGCTATTATACATTCTTGGCAGTTCTTGGTAAGACACGAAACCTATTCGATGGCATCTTTCTCGGTAACCATCTTTTTTTTTCTGAGTTCTTCGATAATGTGGATTTAACAATAAACGAGCAATATGCTGTTTGAAATGCCTAATGGTTGGGTTACAGACGATAAAATGAATAATGAAAGGTCCTGTAGAGAGTAGAGTTCGCCTCAGCATAGGACCAGATAGCCCTTAAAAATAAGTAACAATGTCAAGCGTTTTCAGGTGACAGGGCATAATTGCCACTCTTGATAGTTTCTTTGATATTCTTTACTTTCAGATAAGCAATATAGCTAACTAAGTGTGTTTGAGGTATAATAAATTTCTGGTAGTTCTCCTGGTGTTTATAGATTTAAGTGTACATACTATTATGACTTTTTTTTTTTTTTTGGTAGTAAGGGATAGTTCAGATTTAAGAACGTGAGGTATTACTTATGCAGGCCAGGTAGTCGGATGTCATAATGGTTAATGTTGTCTGATAATATTGCACTTGCTGAACTACTGGCCATTGCATTGCAACCGGGAATTAAGGCTTACTCGTACCTTAAACAATAGTTTGTTGCAATTAGGTTGCTAAATGCTTCGATATCACAAAATGAACGATTTGGATACACTTTATACTGTAATGTTTCGGAATGTCAAAACACTTCCCATACTTTTGAAGTGTTTTTTATATATTTTCAGATTTGTAAAGTTTGTCAGAAAATTAATGCACTTTGTTCATATTAATCTCAGCAAAGAATGCATTCAGAAGATAATAATTATTAATTGCTGCAAAGTATCCGGTGTGCAATATTATCATGGCATTGTTGTGTATTTCAAGATACTGTAGTTATGTTAATTGTTAACGTTCTAAACTTAAGTTACCGTTGTTGTAGTTATAGTAATTATTAAGTTAAAATCTGTTTTTAACTGTTACTTATGAGGGAGTTCTTTTATTATTGACAAATAAAAAATCATACACTAAGGGAATTTTCCTTGCCTTCATCATACGGCAAAATACTACACAGTATTTTATAATTTTTTCCAGATTGACCAGGTTGTGTAATGATTTAACTGAGCTGGCAGTTGAGTTGGTGGAACTTCAGAGGTTTAAACTGATTATAAATGCTTTTCTACTGAACTGGTTGAAATAAGTCTTGTTTATATATATATATATATATATATATTTATATATATATATATATATATATATATATATATATATATATATATATATATATGAAACTGCTTTTCCTGTTGGGTATATATATATATATATATATATATATATATATATATATATATATATATATGAAACTGCTTTTCCTGTTGGGTATATATATATATATATATATATATATATATATATATGAAACTGCTTTTCCTGTTGGGGTCCTTGACCATGTAGCTTCCTGCTTTTCTAACTATAGTTGTAGGTACGTCAGTAATAGTAATAATAGATGAAATTACACTTGGTTGTGGCAACGAGTGAACAACAACGTCAATGAAAGCCAAATGGACAACAACAGCATTAATGAATATTCAAATTCAAAATATAACCCTCTGAATAAGAAGTCCTCTTTGGGACGGCGCTCTTCAAAATCTCCAATACCTTTTCTGCATTTGATCAAAATCTTTATTTAGGGTAGTTTGGATTCGACTGGCGTGGATACTTTTCTTGGGTTAATAAAATGTGGTTTGTCTACCGGACATTGCAACCGAGGCACCAATGCAATGTCCGTTGATGCATGGGTTTCAAGAATTATATCCATTTTGTAATTGATGTACAGTCACTCATAAAAGAAAGTCTCCCCCTGAGCGAGAGGGAATATATTTCGATGGTTTCACAATCCCTCTTCCTCTCAAACGTCACTCCTCGGTAGCTCTCACCCCCGTATCAATGACGTCAGGTACAGTGTTACTATCACTGATTATACAGGGTGTCCACAAAGTCTGGGTACATAGGAAATTTCACTTTTATCTATCTATGTTATTTTTAAAACAATTTTATTTAAATCTAATGTTAATAGATATTTTCAGTATGATTTCCATCATTTTCTATGCACAATTTGATGAGCTTTACAAAATTCAGGTGAACTCGATTTAATAGGTCTGCATTTGCGTCGATTTCAGCACACTTACTGATATTGCCATTTTGCGATAAGACTATCCTTCCTTCTCGTCCATTTAGAAGTACCAAACTCGATTAGTTCTTTAGACAGATCAATCATTCGATCTGGACTGAAAAAATAACATAGATAGATAAAAGTGAAATTTCCTATGTACCCAGACTTTGTGGACACCCTGTAGCACCGAAATATATTGACTCTCACTCAGACTGGGCCTTCTCTTTTATGAGTGTCTGTGCAGTTCTTAAATATGTTCTTTGGTGTCTTGTATTAGCCTAAAGCCCATGCGTTCTTTATTAATTTTTTACAGACATTATGACAATGTATGTGCGCTATCATGTACGAATGTTTAGGTATTCATACGTATCCTACTATAACTAGTTTTAGTAAAAAGCCTGTTAGCTAATGTCAAAGTTGGCTAACTCTGTTGGCCTAATATGTCTCTCACAGCTATGTGTAATGGATGGTTTACTGGATTTTTTAAAATATGTTATATAAGACTTCTATTTTAACGTTGTTACTTAAAATATTTATATTCAATGTTTATATATAGTTTATTTGCTATTCCCTTGTTCCTTTCCTAAGTGGCCTCCCTGGTGGAGTTCTTGGGCTTGTAGCATTCTTCTTTTCTAACCAGGGGGTAGCTTGACTGGTAATGATAATAATAATTGTTGTTTGGCTTAGAAGAGTTGGTTGTATATGCATATGCTGCTACTCTCTTTGCCTCAATTCCATCTTCTAAATGTAAATCCGGTGTTGCTAAATTCCTTAAGAGATTTAAAAGAAATTAGCACATCGTGTAAATTTTTGGGGGTATGAAGTTGAACCCTAGCATCCTAACATCCAGAACTGCATTAGTAATGTTTCCTCATCTTTATATAACTCCTTTTAAGATTTTAGGTGTGATCCTTGATTGGAAATTTACTTTCGAGAAAGTCCTTCTGTCTGTTTCTTTTAAAATTCTGCAAAAATTCAGTCTTACAAGATTTTAAGTGGTCAATTTATTCTGGAGAAATTTAATTCTTTAAATCTGTCTTGTTAGCGAGTATTTTTCTCCTGTTTAGTCTTCAGCTGGTGATTCTCATCCTAATTTGATGGTCAAATACTTTGTCTATTAAATGACGGGTAATGTCATTCAGTTAGTTTTGTATGCATGTAAGATTTTTCATAATCCTGACCACCCTTTACATTGAGATCTTAACAGGCTGTACCATCCTGTGCGTAGTAAAAGGGATGCAGTTAATTATAAGAGCCATGTCTTCAACATCACAATACTCAACACTGCACTGTGTTCTAGAAGTTTTAGTCCAGCTGTTATCAAATTTTGAAATGATCTTTCTGATTAGACAGTTGAATGGGTGAAATTTCAGAAGTTGAAACTTGCAGCTAATGTTTATATGTTGTACAGGGTGACATAAGTCTCTCTTCATAGTTTATATATGACAGATATATTTTAACGTTGTTACTATTCTTAGAATGTTATATTTTTTATTCGTTACTTCTCATATAGTTTATTTGCTACCTTTCCTCAGTATTAATTTTTCCTGGAGTCCTTGGGCTTATAGCATCTTGAGTTTCCAACTAGAAATGTATCTTAGCTACTAATACTGCAGCATCATCATCATTCGTTACTAGTCCACTGCAGAACAAAGACCTGAGGCATGTCTTTCTACTTGCATGTGTTTAAGATCTTTCTGTGCCACCCCATGCCCGCAAACTTTCTCAATTCGTCAATCTATCGTCTTCTCTTCCCTCCCCTGCTTCTTTTACTACTAATAATAATGATTATGATGATGATAATAATAATTATTATTATTATTGTTAATGATGAGTATCATCCCCTATGTATGAACTCATAATTTTGACATCCTGGAGAAATATGAATATCACAAGTATATTCAATATATATTCATATAAGGGTTGTTGTAGCTCATTTGGTTTTGTTGGAAACTTCCCCTGCGGGGACCCTTACTTTTATCGGTTCTACCACAGCTCAGTTACTTGAGTGGGGTAAATTTCAGGTGTAAAACTCATGCTCCTGGTGTAATGACAATTTGTATTTTATGGTTAGTATTTCATAAATTGGGTGGTATTAATGGATGATCATTAACGAATGAGATTTTTGATATCGTTATCCATTGCTAAGCTACAATCCTAGTTGGAAAAGCAGGATGCTATAAGCCCAGGGACTCCAACAGGGAAAATGGCCCTGTGAGGAAAGGGAACAAGGCTATTTTCCTTATTTGGGCATTTTGGCTTATATCATCCCAGTTTTCTAACTAGGGTCGTAGCTTAGCAAGTAATATTAATAATAATAATTACCAGACGGAAAAGAGATGTCACAAGTTCCCCAAAAAGGGAAGATGTTTAGTTTCGCTTCATGAATAAAACACTATCAACCATTACATGGAAATGAAACCATGGAAGTTAAGACAACGCTAAACAAGGCATTTCAAACCAGCATCAACACAAACCCTTACCATTCAGACCCGTCCACGGCTCTGCTGTTGAGGGAATGAAAGACCCAACATCAAGCGTCGACAGCATTGGTTTACTTGTAGAGGCGTCTTTGTTCATCCGGATTCGAAGACAAGAGATTTGTACCAATTAGCCGAGAGTGTAATTATCCAATGGCTCTTTTCGTTAACAAGGAAGTCGGATGTTGAAGCTTGAACTTTTTTTTTTTCTTTTTTTTTGTGTGTAAAAGTCAGTCTTTTATTGAAGTAATGACCAGATATTTATTATCCATAATGTGTATACATACTAAAGGAGCAGGTCAGAATATTATTAAAATATTCTAGTTATATTACAAGAAATGTCTGTTTTAACACCAATTAAAATAATTCATAACTGTACAACGAACAGAAGCAGCTTGTAGAATCTATCTAATGCAATGATAGACGCATGTTATGCATTATCAATAAACAACCTCTGTATGTCAAAAGTGAAGCAGATTCTCCTTACTGTATCCGTCCTTGTTTAGAGGGGCTGTGATGGGGAGGGAGAAACGGGTGGGGGGAGGGGAGAAGGGAAGGGGGAGACTAATGTCTCGTATCCCGTCCAGTGAAACGCGATATCATTAGATAAGTTCTTCCTGGGATCCGGACAAGGTTTAAAAGGAGGCCTTACAGTGTCTACACTTGCTCTCTCTCTCTCTCTCTCTCTCTCTCTCTCTCTCTCTCTCTCTCTCTCTCTCTCTCTCTCTCTCTCTCTCTCATTTATCCACAGGTTTCCTGATTCTCCCCTTAAATGTATCAAGTTAGACTCCGAAAACTAAATGTATAAAAATGTGCAATATAATTTCTCTCTTCTCTCTCTCTCTCTCTCTCTCTCTCTCTCTCCTCTCTCTCTCTCTCTCTCTCTCTCTCTCTCATTTATCCACAGGTCTCCTGATTCTCCCCTTAAATGTATTAAGTTAAGACTCCGAAAAACTAGATGTATAAAAGTGTGCAATATAATTCTCTCTCTCTCTCTCTCTCTCTCTCTCTCTCTCTCTCTCATAATCTAAATAGGCACTAGTTGGATGTATAAATTCCCTCTCCCTGTCTCTGAGTAATGGGTGTGGCGTCCCTTCCCACCCTAGCTCTCTCTCTCTCTCTCTCTCTCTCTCTCTCTCTCTCTCTCTCTCTCTCTCTCTCTCTCTCTCTCTCTCCCCTTTTGTTGCATCTGTCGAGGCACATGGCGTATGGTTAAAGTACTCGACGACTCTACATCTGTGTTTGGATGCAACTTGTCCTTTGAGCTTCCATTGGATATATTAGGAATTTTTTTAACAGTAAATGCATTTCTTTAATTGTTGACATAGAGCTTTTTTTATGTTTTTAAACAATGAAAGGTTTTTAATTCTGTGATGGATTGTTTATAGCTTTCTAGTATTTGTAAACAAAGTTTTTAATTCTGTAATGAATGACTTATAGCTTTCTTGTATATGTAAACACTGAAAGGTTTGTAATTCTGTAATGAATGACTTATAGCCTTCTTGTATTAGTAAACATTGAAAGGTGTGTAATTCTGTAATGAATGGCGTATAGCTTTCTTGTATTTGTAAATATTGAAAGGTTTTTAATTCTGTAATGAATGACTTATAGCTTTCTTGTGTATGTCAACATTGAAAGGTTTGTAATTCTGTAATGAATGACTTATAGCTCTCTTGTGTTTGTAAACATTAAAAAGCTCTAATTGATTTGGTCTTTACAGCCAAATGGTTTTGCACATATGTTGAGTTAGGTTGCAGAATATTGCTTCAGTAGAAAAGGTTGATTCATATTTATACAGTAAAATCCATTGAGTTGGGAATTGAACTAACAATGGCAGTGGCATTGCTAGTTGGAATATATATATATATATATATATATATATATATATATATATATATATATATATATATATATATATATATATTGATTGATTGATTGATTGGTTGATTGTATTTTTTAGGATAATTTAATTACGATTTTATACTCAAAATTTTAATTAATTGAAAATTATTCCAAAATTAAACTTATAAATAGTGTTTTTACTTATTACTCTCGATTTAATTTTATGTAAGAATTCTCAGAAAATCTATGTAGAATAGATTTTACCTGAAAGAATATACTGTATATAATATATATATACATATATATACATACATATATATATATATATATATATATATATATATATATATATATATATATATATATATATATATATATATAGTGTGTGTGTGTGTATGCATACGGATGTAGATTGTATATGTATTTATATATATACACTGAAACGCAAGACATTTTGCTACCTTTAACGTATAGAGCAGAAATCCAACCTTCAGATATCAGATAGCAGACTCGAGTTTTCGTCAACCCTTCTAGCGCGTTGTCTTGGGACACTGAAAAAAAAGCATTGATATGTGTTGAATGTCGTCTGCCAGCTGAGAGGTTATTTAAAGGGACCTGACGTTGATGAATGAATCCCGGAGGGTTTTAAAGCATGAATGACAATAGTTTCGTAAACAGGACGCAGTCGTGACCTTATGTGGGATTCGTATATGTATTTATGAGTTATTTTTAGCAGTATGTATATAATATGCT
>NC_090728.1:51857796-51866935 GCF_036898095.1 Palaemon carinicauda | reverse complement strand
GTAGACACTGTAAGGCCTCCTTTTAAACCTTGTCCGGATCCCAGGAAGAACTTATCTAATGATATCGCGTTTCACTGGACGGGATACGAGACATTAGTCTCCCCCCTTCCCCTCTCCTCCCTCCCCCACCCGTTCTCCTTCGCCATCACAGCCCCTCTAAACAAGGACGGATACAGTAAGGAGAATCTGCTTCACTTTTGACATACAGGGGTTGTTTATTGATAATGCATAACATCTATCATTGCATTAGATAGATTCAACAAGCTGCTTCTGTTCGTTGTACAGTAATGAATTATTTTAATTGGTGTTAAAGCAGATATTCCTTGGAATATGACTAGAATATTTTAATAATATTCTGACCTGCTCCTTTACCATGGATACACATTATGGATAATAAATATCTGGTCATTACTTCAATAAAAGACTGACTTTTACACACACACAAAAAAA
Source organism: Palaemon carinicauda (assembly GCF_036898095.1). Classification (NCBI taxonomy): domain Eukaryota; kingdom Metazoa; phylum Arthropoda; class Malacostraca; order Decapoda; family Palaemonidae; genus Palaemon; species Palaemon carinicauda. The sequence continues at coordinate 51,866,485 of NC_090728.1, read as the reverse complement.
TAAATAAATAAAAAAAGTTCAAGCTTCAACATCCGACTTCCTTGTTAACGAAAAGAGCCATTGGATAATTACACTCTCGGCTAATTGGTACAAATCTCTTGTCTTCGAATCCGGATGAACAAAGACGCCTCTACAAGTAAACCAATGCTGCCGACGCTTGATGTTGGGTCTTTCATTCCCTCAACAACAGAGCCGTGGACGCGTCTGAATGGCAAGGGTTTGCGTTGATGCTGGTTTGAAATGCTTTGTTTACCGCTGTCTTAACTTCCATGGTTTCATTTTCAAGTAATGATTGATAGGTTTTTATTCATGAAACGAAACTAGGCATTTCCCCTTTTCGGGAACTTGTGGCATATTTCCTTTCCGTCTGATAATTATCATTATTAATATTACTTGCTAAGCTACCACCCTACTTGGAAAAGCAGGATGCTATAAGCCCAGAGGCCCCAACAGGGAAAATAGCCGTTTCCTTTCCTCACTGGGCCATTTTCCCTGTTGGAGACCTTGAGCTTATAGCATCCTGCTTTTCCAACTAGGGTTGTAGCTTAGCAATTGATAAAGATATTAAAAATCCCATTCGTTAATGATCATCTATTGATTGATTGATTGATTTAAGGTTTTCAGGCATCCTGATCATCTATTAATAACACCTCAGTGGAGCCAGCTTGGTAATTTATGAATACCAACCATAAAATACAAGTGATATGAAGCCAATTTGTCATTACACCAGGAGTGTGAGCAAATACACCTGAAAATTCCACACTCAAGTAACTGAGCAGTGGTAGAAACGATAAAAGTAAGGGTCCCCGCAGGGTAAGTCTCCAACGAAACCAAATGAGCTACAACCACCCTTATATGAATATATATTAAATATACTTACGTGATATTCATATTTCTCCGGGATGGCAAAATTAGGAGTTCCAACATAGGGGATGATACTCGTCATTAACAATAATAATAATTATTATTATCATCATAATCATTATTATTAGTAGTAAAAAAAGCAGGGGAAGGAAGAGAAGACGATAATTTGACGAATTGAGAAAGTTTGCGGGCATGGACAGGCACAGAAAGACCTTAAACACATGAAAGTGGAAAGACATCCTTCAGGTCTTTGTTCTGCAGTTAGTAATGAATGATGATGAAGCTGTAGTAATAGTAGTAGTAGCTAAGATACATTTCTAGTTGGAAACACAAGATGCTATAAGCCCAAGACCTCCACGAAAAAATTATCTGTTAAGGAAAGGTAGCAAATAAACTATATGAGAAGTAACGAATTAAGAATATAAAATATTCTAAGAATAGCAACAACGTTAAAATAGATCTGTCATATATAAAGTATGAAGAGAGACTTATGTCACCCTGTACAACATATAAACATTCGCTGCAAGCTTGAACTTCTGTAGTTCCACCTAATTCAACTGTCTGATCAGAACGATCAATTTACAATCTGATCACAGCGGGACTAAAACTTCTAGAACACAGTGTAGTGTTGAGTATTGTGATGAAGAAGACAAGGCTCTTAGAATTAACTGCATAGCTGTTAGTACGCACAGGATGGTACAGTCTGTTAAGATCTCAATGTAAGGGTGGTCAGGATTATGAAAAATCTTACATGCATACAAAAACTGATTGACAGTACCCATCATTTAATAGACAAAGTATTTGACCAACAAATTAGGATGAGAATCACCAGCTGAAGACCAAACTGGAGAAAAATACTCGCTAACAAGACAGATTTAAAGAATAAAATTTCTTCAGAATAAATTGACCACTTAAAATCTTGCAAGACTGAATTTTTGCGGAATTTTAAAAGAAACAGACCGAAGGACTTTCTCGAAAGCAAATTTCCAATCAAGGATCACACCTAAAATCTTAAAAGGAGTTATATAAAGATGAGGAAACATTACTAATGCAGTTCTGGATGTTAGGATGCTAGGGTTCAACTTCATACCCCCAAAAATTTACACTATGTGCTAATTTCTTTTAAATCTCTTAAGGAATTTAGCTACACCGGATTTACATTTAGAAGATGGAATTGAGGCAAAGAGAGTAGCAGCATATGCATATACAACCAACTCTTCTAAGCCAAACAACAATTATTATTATCATTACCAGTCAAGCTACCCCCTGGTTAGAAAAGAAGAATGCTACAAGCCCAAGAACTCCACCAGGGAGGCCACTTAGGAAAGGAACAAGGGAATAGCAAATAAACTATATATAAACATTGACTATAAATATTTTAAGTAACAACGTTAAAATAGAAGTCTTATATAACATATTTTTAAAAATCCAGTAAACCATCCACTACACATAGCTGTGAGAGACATATTAGGCCAACAGTTAGACAACTTTGACATTAGCTAACAGGCTTTTTACTAAAACTAGTTATACTAGGGTACGTATGAATACCTAAACATTCGTACATGATAGCGCACATACATTGTCATAATGTCTGTAAAAAAAAATAATAAAGAACGCCTGGGCTTTAGGCTAATACAGGACACCAAACAACATATTCAAGAACTGTACAGTCACTCATAAAAGAGAAGACCCAGTCTGAGTGAGAGTCAATATATTTCGGTGCTACAGGGTGTCCACAAAGTCTGGGTACATAGGAAATTTCACTTTTATCTATCCATGTTATTTTTTCAGTCCAGATCGAATGATTGATCTGTCTAAAGAACTAATCGAGTTTGGTACTTCTCAGTGGACGAGAAGGAAGGATAGTCTTATCGCAAAATGGCAATATCAGTAAGTGTGCTGAAATCGACGCAAATGCAGACCTATTAAATCGAGTTCACCTGAATTTTGTAAAGCTCATCAAATTGTGCAAAGAAAATGATGGAAATCACATTGAAAATATCTATTAACATTAATTTAAATAAAATTGTTTGTTTTAAAAACAACATATAGATAAAAGTGAAATTTCCTATGTACCCAGACTTTGTGGACACCCTGTATAATCAGTGATAGTAACACTGTACCTGACGTCATTTATACGGGGGTGAGGCGGGTGAGAGCTACCGAGCAGTGACGTTTGAGAGGAAGCGGGATTGTGAAACCATCGAAACATATTCCCTCTCGCTCAGAGTGAGACTTTCTTTTATGAGTGACTGTACATCAAATACAAAATGGATATAATTCTTGAAACCCGTTCATCCAGGGACATTGCATTGGTGCCTCAGTTGCAATGTCAGGTAGGCAAAACACCTTTTATTAAACCCAAGAAAAGTATCCACGCCAGCTGAATCCAAACTACCCTAAATAAAGATTTTGATCAAATGCAGAAAAGGTTTGAGATATTTTGAAGAGAGCGGTCCCAAAGAGGACTTCTTATTCAGAGGGTTATAATTTGAATTGGAACATTCATTAATGTTGTTGTTGTCCATTTGGCTTTCATTGACGTTGTTGTTCACTTGTTGCCACAACCAAGTGTAATTTCATCTATTATTACTATTACTGACCTACCTACAACTATAGTTGGAAAAGCAGGAAGCAGCAAGCTACATGGTCAAGGGCCCAACAGGAAAAGCAGTTTCATATATATATATATATATATATATATACATATATATATATATATATACATATATATACATATATATATATATACATATATATATATATACATATATATATATATATACATATATATATATATATACATATATATATATATATATATATATATACATATATATATATATATATATACACACACACATATATATATATATATATATATATATATATATATATATATATATATATAAACAACACAAGACTTATTTCAACCAGTTCAGCAGAAAAGCATTTACAATCAGTTTGAACCTCTGAAGTTCCACCAACTCAACTGCCAGCTCAGTTAAATCATTACACAACCTGGTCACCGCTGGAAAAAAAACTTATAAAATACTGTGTAGTATTTTGCCGTATGATGAAGGCAAGAAAAATTCCCTTAGTGTATGATTTTAGATTTGTCAATAATAAGAGAACTCCCTAATAATAAGTAACAGTTAAAAATAGATTTCAGCTTAATAATTACTATAACTACAACAACGGTACCTTAGCTTAGAACGTTAACAATTAACCACAGTATCTTGAAATACACAACAATGCCATGATAATATTGCACATCAGATACTTTGCAGCAATTAATAATTATCATCTTCTGAATGCATTGTTTGTTGAGATTAACAGTGAACAAAGTGCATTAATTTTCTGACAAACTTTACAAATCTGAAAATATATTAAAAACTTTTCTGACAAACTTTACAAATCTGAAAATATATTAAAAACACTTCAAAAGTATGGGAAGTGCTTTGACATTCCGAAACATTACAGTAAAGAGTGTACCCAAATCGTTCATCTTGTGATATCCCAACTATACTAATCTAAGCATTTCGCAACCTAATTGCAACAAACTACTGTTTAAGGTACAAGCCTTGATTTCTGGTTGCAATGTAATAGCCAGTAGTTCAGCAAGTGCAATATTATCAGACAACATATCCCATTATGACATAAGACTACCTGGCCTGCATAAGTAATACCTCACTAGTTCTTAAATCTGAACTATCCCTTACTACAAAAAAAAAAAAAAAAAAAAAAAAAGTCATTGTAGTATGTACAATTAAATTTATAAACACCAAGAGAACTACCGGAAATTTATTATATCTCAAACACACTTAGTTAGCTATATTGCTTATCTGAAAGTCAAAAATATCAAAGAAACTATCAGAGTGGCATTTATTCCCTGCCACCTCAAAACGGTTGACATTGTTACTTATTTTTAAGAGCTGTTTTCTGGTCCTATACAGAGGCGAACTCTACTCTCTGCAGGACCTTTCATTATTCATGTTATCGTATGCATCCCATGCATTAGGCACTTCACACCATATATTGTTCGTTTATTGTCAAATCCACATTATCGAAGAACTCAGAAAAAAAAGATGGTTACCGAGAAAGATGCCATCGAATAGGTTTCGTGTCTTACCAAGAACTGCCAAGAATGTATAATTGCTACAGAAGCCGGCTACGCAGCAATAAACATTCGTGACTAACATGCTTTTGAAGATCAGCCCCATCGGAGGCTACGGTCCCACTCGGCGGAGGGACCGGTAATCATCAATGGGTGAAACTGGGACCTCCTGCACTGGGACCCCTCGGTTCAAAAGTGGCTGGGATGGGGGCACTGAATCCATCTTACTCGTTACACAATTTTTTGAGGATTTCATCAACCTTAAATCACCAGGTGATCACGTAATTTCTAAGCATTAGGAGATTTTACACGGAAGGCAAAAATAGATAGCATCACCACGAACTGAAGATTACATACAAAACCAAACGTTGTCTACTGGCAGCCATATCAAAACAACGCTGAACAGCAACTTGCCCTTCCTCGTTGGTGCGGGATTTCTTTTTCACAGAAAATTTGGAAAACATAATACAATAATTCTTTTTAATAAGTCAATCTAAGAGCAGAGGACTACAAGAAAACCATCCAACTAACGTTCCCGTTATTTGAAAGAGAAGCACGAATTGAGTCTTGTATACCCTACAACTATCACAACCATCTAGCTAAAATTAAGAGCGTGGTACAAAATATGGAGCATGAAGCTGGAACCCTAACAAAAGAAACAAAGTATGAATTGTAAGTAGGTCATGCACAGTGGCTTCTCAACATCCAGATCTCTGCACTGATAATGTTTCTTTAACTATATAATGAATGAATGAATGATTTAAAGTTTTCAGGCATCCTGACATCTAAGGTCATTGACGCCGGTAACATTTAATTTATGTATACAAAAATAAAAAATGAGATAAAATAAAAAATTAAAGAGTATTCAATTAAAATCATAAAAATTGAATGCCATAAAAGTTAAATATTTTTCAGAAGACCTGCTTCTGAAATAAATCTAAAAATGCCACTTGCATGGTAGGACACATCATTTCCAAGAATCTTGGCAAGGATGAACCTGCCACCCTCACCTCGAGCCTCAAACAAATATCTATTCCGCAAGTTGTTATAATTGGGGCATTCGGTCAACAAATGCCTTACTGTTAGAGGTACTAAACAGTTGTCACAATACGGTTGGTGTTGGCCCTTCAGCAGAAACTCATGTGTCAACCGAGTGTGACCAATACGGAGACGACAAAGAGACGTCTCCCATTTTCGGGGCATCATATTATACCTCCAAGGAGATATAACATTTGTTACCTCTCGCATTTTATTCCCATCTAGGCTATCCCATTGCTGTTGCCATTTATTGCAAACCAATTTCTTGATGTCAGGTAAGAAATCATTACAGGCAATGGGATACCTTCTTGGCAGCAACTCGGATGCAGCATTCTTAGCCAGTAAATCTGCCTTCTCATTCCTCTTTAACTATATAAAATTCCTTTAATATCTTAGGGGTGTTTCTTGACTGGAAAATTACTCCTGAGAAACATATTCGGTCTGTTCTTTCTTCATTTGAAAAAAATAAAAAATAAATAAAACCTGGATTATTTACTAGATTTTCATTCTTTCATTACCTACTGTAGTTGTGCGTATTGTTTTCCTGCCTGGTAATCAGCTGCTAACTTCTTAATTTGTTGAATAAAACTTCGGGGTCTATTCAATTTTCTATTCCTGATCTGGATATTGATCTCTGACAAAGTCATTCAATTAGTTCCTTATAAATGTTGCATAAGATTTTTCATAATTCAACAATGCTGTGCATTTAGATCTCAGACTGTACCATCCTGTACGCATTACTATGTATGCAGTTAATTCTAACAGTCTTTCCTTGTCCATCATAAGGGTCAACACTACACAGTATTCTAGAAGTTTCATTCCAGCTGTGACCAGATTGCGGAATGACCTTCCTAATCTGGAAGTTGAGTAGGTGAAACTTCAAAAGTTCACACTTGCAGGGAATGCTTAACATTGAACAGATAAACGTGAGTCTTTTCATGGTTTAAAGGCTATGTGAAACCTATTTTAACATTACTGATCTCAAATTATAAATTCTATATTTTTATTCATTACTTCTCATATAGTTTATTTATTACCTTAATTCCCTTTCCTCGCTTGTTGGAGTCCTAGGGCTTGAAACATCTTGCTTTTCCAATTAGGGTTGTAGGTTAGCTAAAAATAATAATAATGAACAGAAACAAAATTGAAAACACAAGGAGGATAACAAGATAATTCATGAACATGAATAACTGTTGGACAAGACAAGTAATAAAAGAGAAAGTACTGGTACCCCTATACCACCATCATCTCCCCCTACGGCCATTGAGACAAAGGGCCTCGGTTAGATTTCTCCAGTCGTCTCCATCTTGAGCTTTTAATTCAATACCTCATTTCATCGTCAACTTCACGCTTCATAGTCCTCAATCATGTAGGCCTGGGCCTTCCAACTCAACTAGTGCCTTGTGGAGCCCAGTTAAAGGTTTGCTGAATAACATGCCCATATCATCTCCATCTACCCAAAACCACGATCTCATCCACATTTGGCACTCGAGTAATCTTTCTTTTAGTTTAATTTCTAATTCTGCCCTGCCATTCAACTCCCAGTATTCTTAGGGCTTTGATCTCAAATCTACAAAATCTGTTGGATATTGTTTCAATGTCATACCACAACCCATGGCCATACAATAACACAAATCTCACTAAACCGATACATAGCCTGATTTTATATGTAATTTCAGGCTATTTGCAAAACACTTCATACGTTACAATATCATTGTTAAATTTTTTTAATGAAATGGATGAATAAGTCATTTAACTATTTAATATTAATTAGGCCTAACTGACCTAGGAGTGGTAATCACTTCAATGGAAGTGATTACAGTTACCTTATACAACCTACAATACTAACCAGATAATCTATATCTATATCTACACCATCATCATATCCTCCTACGCCTATTGACGCAAAGAGTCTCAAATATATACACATAAATATACATTAAATATATTCATACACAACATGCCCAGTTATAAAGGCTGGTTGACTTAGAAATTCATTCATCAGTATCCCATCAGTGTCTTCTACATGACAAATACAAATTAATAAGTATCTGCCCTCACACATAAAAAAAAAACTTAGTTTTCAAAATGCAATGTAACTAAAACTCTTCCCTTAAAAAAAAAAAAAAAAAAAAAAAAAAAAAAAAAAAAAAAAAAAAAAAAAAAAAAAAAAAACTTTGTAAAGGCATGATTTGAAACCGTAATGGTGGTTATATGAGAAAAAAATATCTAAGAAATAAAAAAACAAAAACAAGATTTACTTTCAAGTAGTTACATTACATGATATAAGCTAACTTTGACTACAAATTTAAGAAATATGAAGGAGATTAGAGCTGTTGCAATTGTTTTTACCTAAACTTTCCTAAAAAATAAAAATAATAATTTGGTAGATGTGTTTTTTTATTCATAGGTGCGTTGCCATATCTCCGTATATTAGACGACCTTGGATGATAGGCTAACCGGAGTCATTGGAAATGTGGCATCGTCACTAATCATAGGGAAGTCTAGTGCTAACCATATCATGGAGTTGAAATGAGTTATAAATCAATTTGATTTAATTCAATACACTAGAAGCACTAAAACTATGGTTCCCGTCACATATGTTTGTGTATGCATAAGAAATATGTTAGAAATAAATACTTTATTATCATTATTACTAGCCAAGCTACA
>NC_090728.1:51842796-51847796 GCF_036898095.1 Palaemon carinicauda | reverse complement strand
TGGTTCCGTTTCCTGGTGCCCATAGCGTAACACGATATGGGGCTTCAGGTTCTGAATCACCATAGCAGACGCCAAGGTCTATAGACCTTGGCTGACACCATATGTTTGGCGGGAGAAAAATATACTGGATACGAAGTAAATTTCTTATTCCTGATCTAGATACTAATCACCGGCACCGTCGTTCAATTAGCTAATTATACATGTTGCATAAGATTTTTTTTTATAATTCTGACCATCCCTTACATCCTGATCTTCCTGTACAGTTCCATCCTGTTCGTAATACAAGGTATGCAGTCAATTCTAATAGCCAGGTCTTCTCCATCATGAGGTTCAATAATGCACAGTACTCTAGAAGTTTTATTCCAGCTGTGACCAAGCTGTGGAATGATCTTCCTAATCGGGTAGTTGAATCAGTGGAACTTCAAAAGTTTTTTGTTGAACAGGCTGAGATGTTATTTTTTATAGTTTATATATTAAAAATCTGTTTTAATGTTGCAAATGTTTTTAAAATATTTTATTTTAATTGTTCATTACTTCTTATATCGTTTATTTATTTCCTTATTTCCTTTCCTCACTGGGCTATTTTTCCTGTTGGAGCCCTTGGGCTTATAGCATCTTGCTTTTCCAACTTGAGTTGCAGCTTAGCAAATAATAGTAATAATAATAATAATAATAATAATAATAATTGTTGATTACATCCTATATAGTTTATTTATTTCCTTATTTCCTTTCCTCACTGGGCTATTTTTCCTGTTGGAGCCCTTGGGCTTATAGCATCTTGCTTTTCCAACTTGAGTTGCAGCTTAGCAAATAATAGTAATAATAATAATAATAATAATAATAATAATTGTTGATTACATCCTATATAGTTTATTTATATCCTTATTTCCTTTCCTCACTGGGCTATTTTTTCCTGTTGGAGCCCTTGGGCTTGTTGCATCTTGCTTTTCTAACTAGGGTTGTAGCTTAGCTGGTAATAATAATAATAATAATAATAATAATTATTATTATTATTATTATTATTGTTGATTACTTCCTATATACAGTACTTTATTTATTTCCTTATTTCCTTTCCTCACTGTGCTATTTTTCCCTGTTGGAGCCCTTGGGCTTATAGCATCCTGCTTTTCTATCTAGGGTTGTAGCTTCGCAGGTAATAATAATAATAATAATAATAATAATAATAATTGTTGATTACTTCCTATATAGATTATTTATTTCCTTATTTCCTTTCCTCACTGGGCTATTTTTCTCTGTTGGAGCCCTTGGGCTTATAGCATCTTGCTTTTCTAACTAGGGTTGGAGTTTCGCTGGTAATAATAATAATAATAATAATAATAATAATAATAATAATAATAATAATAATAATAATTGTTGATTACTTCCTATATAGTTTATTTATTTCCTTATTTACTTTCCTCACTGGGCTATTTTTCCCTGTTGGAGCCCTTGGGCTTATAGCATCTTGATTTTCCAACTAGGGTTGTAGCTTAGCAAGTAATAATAATAATAATAATAATAATAATAATAATTGTTGATTACTTCCTATATAGTTTATCTATTTCCTTTCCACACTGGGCTATTTTTCCATGTTGGAGCCCTTGGACTTGTAGCATCTTGCTTTTCTAACTAGGGTTGTAGCTTAGCTGGTAATAATGATAATAATATTAATAATAATAATAATAATAATAATAATAATAATAATAAATACAACTATGAATAAAATAACAACATCCACAATAATTATAATAACATGAAGTTACAAGTTATGTAGCGCAATTGCTCATTTCCTCTAAAACTTTAAAAACAAACTAATTAATTCATTCGTCTTATCTTGGTATGATACGCGACCCTGTACGATAATTAAATTCCGCATAAAATTGTGCATTACACTATCTTATCAAACAAATAAATCATATATTGAAAATAAAGAAAACTTTATATCACTTTATCAACGAGTTTGCTTATCGTATTACCTGGAAATTCGGGGTCAATACTGGAGTTTTTAAATCTCTTATCCAATGGTTCTAATTTTCTACCAATAGCTTTTCAAGTTAGTGTTTCTGATAACCAAGGGACAAAGTATTTAATTTGATGGGTATCATTCATTTTACCATTTACTTTCATAGGATTTTCATCCTTTTCATCCATATTTAATAACATTGCCATATCTCTATCTGTCTATTTTTTTTCTCTCTTTGCTATACAACGGCACTCCATTATGAGAAAGCTTGCTGTGTTATTATTATTATTATTATTATTATTATTATTATTATTATTATTATTACAAGCTAGGCTATAACTCTAGTTGGAAAAGTAAGATTCTATAAGACCCATGGCTTCAACAAAGACAAACAGCCTAGTAAGGAAAGAAAACATGGAAATAAACTCTAAGAAGAAGAACCAACAATGATAATACAATATTTCAAGAGCAGTAACAACATTAATTAGATCCTTCACATATAAACAATAAAAACTTTAAAAAAAAATAGGAAGAAAAATAAGACAGAAAAGTATGCCCGAGTGTACCCTCAAGCAAGAGAACTCTAATCCAAGACAGTGGAAGGCCATGGTACAGAAGCTATGGCACTACCCAAGACCAGAAAACAATGGTTTAATTTTGGAGTGTCCCTCTCCTAGAAGAGCTGTTTACCATAGCTAGAGTTTCTTCTCCCCTTACACTTACTATTATTATTATTATTATTATTATTATTATTATTATTATTATTATTATTATTATTTGCTAAGCTTCAATCCTAGCTGGAAAAGCAGGATGCTATAAGCCCAGGGGCTCCCACAGGGAAAATAGCCCAGTGAGGAAAGGAAACCAGGAAAAAGTAAATATTTTAAGAACAGCAACAACATTAAAATAATTATTTCCTATATAAACTATAAAAACTAACAAAACAAAAGGAAGAGAAATTAGATAGATAGTGTGCCCATGTGTACCCTCAAGCAAGAGAACTCTAATCCAAGACAGTGGCAAACCACGGTACAGAGGCTATGACACTACCCGAGACTAGAGAACAATGGTTTGATTTTGGAGTTTCCCTCTCCTAGAAGAACTGTTTACCATAGCTAAAGAGTCTCTTCTACCCTTACCATTAAGAGGAAAGGAGCCACAGAACAATTACAGTGCAGTAGTTAACTCCATGAGAGAAGAAGAATTATTTGGTGAGTTCATTGTTGTCAGGTGTATGAGAACAGAGGAGAATGTGGTAAAAATATGCCATACTTTACATAATAAAGCCAATAATCTACACATTTTGTTTTTAGAAGCAAACACGCGCTTAATAGAAGGAAGACTCCAGAGTGGTTTTATCTATTCGTTAGGTGATCTTCACATATAATTCGCGATTACTCATTATCTTATCAGATAAAGCACGAACAACTGTTTATTGTTACGTCCATGGTTGTGACAAAAGGGCTTACAAAGAGCGATTAAAGCTATCGTCGTAATCAGCCTCGAGCGATAGGATATAAAGCTGTGTTTTATTATTATTATTATTATTATTATTATTATTAATTGCTACGCTACAGCCCTAGTTGGAAAAGCAGAATTCTATAAGCCCAAGAGCCCCAACGGGAAAATAGCCCAGTGAGGAAAGGAAACAAGAAAAAATTCAATATTTTAAGAACAATAACAACATTCAAAAAATATTTCATATATTATCATTATTATTATTATTATTAATTGCTAAGCTACAGCCCTAGTTGGAAAAGCAGGATGCTACAAGCCCAAGGCCCCCATCAGGGAAAATATCCCAGTGAGCAAAGAAAACAAGGAAAAACAAACTATTTTAAGAACAGTAACAATTAAAATAAACATCTCCTATATAAACTATAAAAAACTTCAACAAAACAATTGGAAGAGATATAAGATAGAATAACGTAGACCTATAGGCTCCCCCATCCTTAGCTTACAAGGATAGCGAGGTTGCAGCTACTAAGGGATCTGATGAGTTTGAGCAGGACTCGAACTCCAGTTTGGCGATCACCAGGCAGGGACGTTACCAATAGACCACCACAACCCTATGTGAGGCGTAAGAAGAATTGAATGACTGATAAAAGTGGAAATACAAAATGCCAGTGATTAAAAAATCAGTACAGGGAAAGAATGGATCAGTAATGTGGGGAGAATGGGAGATGATGGATATTGTATCCACTCTTCGCCAATCTCACCGACACTATTTGTGCTTAGTAATATTCCTCTTTGAACGGCGTGCGTAAAGGTAATTTTCAGCCCTTAAATGTAATTTTAAAACTGGAGACAATTATTTATTCAGTTAACAAAATATTATCATGAAATCAAAAGAAAATAATACGAGTTGAAATCAGCAAACCTCTGAAATTTCTATACAGCCGTATAATAAAATTCCCACCATTGAAAGCTACAGCAAATTGTTTTTCAAATAAATTATAGTTAATGCTGTTTATAGAATTTTTTTTTAGCCTTCTTCAAAGAGAACTTGTTTACTGATGTATATCTTTTATGACCCTGTTTTAAAGTTATGATACTCATTTTAGTATCATTCTGGAGTCTTAAAGGTGAGAAGTTGTGATTTATTGCAATACTAGTGTACGCGACCTGTCAAGAATGATGGCTAAATATCTAGATAGATATGCACACCAATGCATAACCCTCTCACCAGGGTATGCCAACTCCCTCTCCCCTTGCCAGAGGGATGGGGAGAGTCAAACGTGACTGGACACACACACACACACACACACACATATATATATATATATAGATATATATATATATATATATATATATATATATATATATATATATATATATATATATATATAATCATTATTATTGTTACTTGTACTTGCTAAGCTACAACCCTAGTTGGAAAAGCAGGATGCTATAAGCCCAATGGCTCCAACAGGAATAAATAGCCCAGTGAAGAACGGAATTAAGGAAATAAATAAACTACAAAAGAAGCAATTAATAATTAAAATAGAATATTTTAAGTATATATATATATATATAT
>NC_090728.1:51745296-51835296 GCF_036898095.1 Palaemon carinicauda | reverse complement strand
TTTAGAATCAGAGTTCTGTTGCTAAAATAAAATTTCTGTAAATTCTGTAATCCGAAGGAAATTGGCCGTATTTTATCATTAGATTAGAAAGCAAAATCTCGCTTGGTTTCAAATAGTTGTGAAAATGCATACACAGATTTCATCTTCCTCAGGTATAATATCGCACTTTAGTCGGTGGGGAAAAAACTTACAATATTTTCCCCTATAAACATCTAACTTCATATATTCGTCACTGTTTACATCAAAGAGAATATGAGCTATTGCAAAAGTCAAATGTTAGTCTAATTTACAGTAATTTGTTAAAGAAGACAATATTCTAACATAAAACAGAAAATGGTTTATGCTCTCGAATATTTTGACATGATTTTAAAAGGACGGGCAAAAGTATCAGCTGTGGCAACAGTAAATTAGTTTTGGCACTTAAAAAGTACTTCAAGCATGCTGATTGAATATAAAAATATAAAGTTGTGACTATTTACAAGTTAACTAACATGAAATTAACTCCTGGTGTCGTAAGTAGCCTATCAACTTTAGCAAAGATGATCATCTTAAAGAGAAAAAGATGGTTTTTGGATAAACGCAGACCCAGGTAACGTGCAATCGTGTTTGTTTCTCTGCCAGGAAGGAGATTTTAAAGACTTGAATGACACACATAATATTTAAATCTATTTTACCCCCCCCCCCAAAAAAAAAAAAAAAACTACATGATGAGGAAATTTCTAACAAAAAGAGCGGCCACCCAGTACCTTTAATCTCTTTTCACAAGTGACTGAGGCGGTACTAAGTGATTGAAACTTGTAGTTCTGTCACAGGTCTGTCGCCAGTAAAGTAAGCCATGCACTCGCCCTGCAGAACTACACATCATTCAGGATAGAACAACCTTCCACAATCGAGAAAACGGCTTTACACGGCGATAATTGAGAATGTGAACACTGAACAGTAAACATCTGATGATTCTGATCTGAAACAACAACCTTCTTCTCTCATAGACAATGAAGAATTTGTAACAATCGGAACCAATTAAAACAAAACAAGTTCGAATGAACTACTGGAGGTAACTGTTTAGGAAACTTATGCGCCCGTATCAACTTTGAAAATCCAATTTTCTCATCAATTAACCGTTAATTACTTACAAATGACGGTGAGAATAGTGTTGTCTACTGCATCATTGTGTTCTCCTCTCTCTGATTTCTGTCAACTTTGAAAATCTATTGTTTTCTTCAATTAATCGTTAATTACTATTCAATAAAAATCAGAATAATTCAATGGAGTGTAACATTATAATTTCCTGTCTCTTATGGTTTATTTGACACCAAACATGGCATTTTACTGTGAACTTCGAAAATGTGTTTTTTTTTCACTTTGAATAATTACTAATATGAATTAAAAATCAGGTTCACAGCGTCTATGCGGGTATCTTTTGAATAAATGCAAACCAAATTTCAGACAGATCGGCCGAGTATTAAGGGAGGGGAGTAGGCTTTTGAAATTATTACTTTACTTTTACGGGTTTATTTCTCGCCCTCCATCAGGCACTAAAAATCTGTTCAGGCGGGCCTTGGTGTGTGAAAAATAATTTCTTTGCAGTTAACATTTTGCTCTGTATCTTATCAGTTATTTCGCTAGAATTTGTATTCAGACTTAATAGTTTTCAGGTCACTATTATAACTTTATAAAAAGACAAGTCTTCAGGTAATTGATTAATTACTTAATAAATAATAATTAATGGTCTCCCAGCTTTCTGTTTAGTGATCAACAAGTACTCTCTTCTGCAGTCTACATACCGAATTTCACGCTGATACGACGCTTATTAACAGTTGTCGAAATTTAATTGTTTTTCTATTTATAATTAACTACAAATTAGTGAGATAGAATAAAAAAATCTCAGAGGATCGAAAGATACTAACCCATAGATTGTACTATCAAAATTTCATGACGATCATTTTACGAATAATGGAAGAGTAGGCAAAAAATTATAGTATAGGCCTACACATCAAGAACAACAAGAACAACATAATGATATAATGATTAAATTATGGTTTCAATTAACTTTTTGTACAAAATATGATAAAATTTTACTATTAAGAAGCCTGTATTTCATTACTCTGTGAAAAAGTTAGTGCTCATTTTCACAACTAAAAAGAAGATAGAAATATAGTTATAGCCAAAAGTATCGCACACCTGAGAATTGCTCAAGAATTATGCAAACAAAATCAGCTCTTGTTCCCTACAAATGGACATGACTATGACTACATGAGTCGAATACAGAAAATGGAAAAGGGATAGAATAATAGGTTATACTAAATTATACATATATACATTTTCCTTGATATCAAACTTCAAGCCATAGCCAGAATTGGAAAAGCAGAATGTTATAAGCTCTAAGGCCTCAAGGAAATAAGTAGTCCTGCACTGATCGATCTACATTGGTTACCTGTTAAGACTATAATTGAATTTAAGATTTGTTTGTTGACTCACAAAGCACTTACAAGTAATAAGCCTAAATATCTTCGTGATTGCTTGGTCCCCTACCCTAAAGCTACTAGCTCTGCTGTAAGAGTTAGACATGCTGATGACCCATATACTGTAGACTATTCGAAATTAGTGTGAATCATGCAATAGGAGGAAGAACTTTTTATTAAGCTGCACCGAGACTCTTCAACGACCTTCCACTTGATGTCAAGAATAGCAAAAATGTGTCACATTTCAAGAAAAAACTGAAGACCTATCTCTTTGGAAAGTGTTATAATAGTGATTTAAAAGCTATTAAGTCTGAATACAAATGCTAGCGAATAACTAAAAAGATACAGAGCAAAATATAAACTGGAAAGAAATTATTTTCACACATCAAGGCCCGCCTGAACCGACTTTTAGTGTCTGATGGAGTGCGAGAAATAAACCCATAAAAGTAAAAGTAAAGTAAAAGGGATAGAATAGTAGGTTATACTAAATTATACATATATACATTTTCATTGATATCAAACTTCAAACCATAGCTAGAACTGGAAAAGCAGAATGTTATAAGTTCTAAGGCCTCAAGGAAAAAAAGTAGTCTAGTAAGAAAAAGGGATTAATTAAAAGTACATATAAAAGATAAAACAGATCAAGTTAAATCACAAATTAATTAAAGAATAAACTAAAAGTTATAGTTATTATTGCTATACCACAAGGTTAAAGAGAGTCGTTACATAGCATCAACCCTACTAAAAAAATGATTAACTAAAAGTACATATAAAAGATAAAACAGATCAAGTTAAATCACAAAGTAAAGAATAAACTAAAAGTTATTGGTATTATAGTTATTATTGCTATACTACAAGGCTAAAGAGAGCCGTTACATAGCATAAACCCTACTACTAATTCAAAACTGAATTCTGACTGGATTTTCGCTACATATAAAAGATAAAACAGATCAAGTTAAATCACAAAGTAAAGAATAAACTAAAAGTTATTGGTATTATAGTTATTATTGCTATACCACAAGGCTAAAGAGAGCCGTTACATAGCATCAACCCTACTACTAATTCAAAACTGAATTCTGAGATTTTCGCGCGTTATTCACTTAGGGTGTCCCAGGACGAGGGTCTGCTACATCACTCCCCATATTTGCTTTACGTCGCATTTCCAAACGGAAAAATGGCACCGCTTTTGGAAGCATGCAAGCAGCTCTTCGGCTCAAGTGATTTATTTGTAGTGTTAGGAGTCGACAAAAATGCTAACGAGAGTCAGTGTAAGTAGTGTGTGAAGATACTTTCCGAAACTTGCCATTTGGCCGTATGACCGTAGTGAATTTCAATTGCATATCATGCAAAATATGGCATTGGATTAGAGCTTAAGTTAATAGGACTTTCAAATAAGTGATTACATAAAGAAACCTAATATTATAAGTGAATATTTTGATTTGAAGGAGTCCAGGGGTCCACACAATCCTTTTTATTTCCAAGGTCCAATACCTGTACGCCGTGATGGGGTTACGTCGGAACCTTATTTTAATCCTCATAAGTTTGTAATATACAATATTACGTAAATGTCAAGACATCCCACTGTTACGTAATGAGTCCCTGTCCTTGCCAATTTACTGTCTTTTCCATGTGGTACACTAAAATCCCGTAGAAAATCTTATAAATGTCACCGATTTGGTATGTGAATTGGTAGTATGTACCATATAGTGGAAAGACCCCATATTTTATCCTATTACATTGTCAATAAATCTTATGTTATTTATTTTAGGGTTCTATGTAGGATGACGGCCATACCTCATATCTCCCTTATTTTCATCCCAATTGCGTTAGCCCCTCGTTAGTCAAATAAAGACACGGCTTGTAGGTTAGGTTAGGTGGTGGTGTATGCACACAGGAATGCTGTCCATCGTTATACAAAGGCTCCCAAATTTGGTGGAATATCTTGAAACATGCAAGAATTGTTAACCTATTGATTTTTTTTTCGTTGAAGATGACGTAAAAATTTCACGGCGTTTCGAAAAATTTCAAAGATCAGTGGAACGCCTCTTCAAGCCACTCACCATGATGGCTCTGAACACTGTCGGTCCAGATGCTCATAATTTAAAGCGCCTAGGTCAGACGTAACGAATCTTGTTCTTGCTTCCATTGCCTAGGTGGAAGAATACCATGTTTTTTTATCAATAAGTTCTTGATTCGTTAAGCCCCACTAGCATGTAGCGACAGAGCATCCGAGGTTGGGTTAAGTGGGTACCTTAGGCTAGGTTATATCCTTCTGATTTTCTTATAACACGGCGTTCTCGGTTGATTGTGGCATAGAAAACTGAATTGAAACCACCTTAATTTCATACTCTTAAAAGTCCGCTTATTTACATTCTAACCTAGGAAGTATCAGCCAAATTTGAAAGATCTGTGGTACCTTGTATCTCATTCTTTGAAGAATTCTAGCTAGATCTGTTCTCCAGTGGATGATGAGGAAGACGAGAAATCGACATTTTTGCAGTCAGTGCTACATTTAGCCTTTGTATCTTAGCATGACCATCACATTTTCTTCACTGATTTTGATGTAGGTGAATGTCCACTTCCAAGATGTATAAACTTTTAGATTTTTTCACCTAATGATGTTATACATAGATGATTATCAGGGAAGAAAGTCTAAAAATACATTTATTCTCAATTAACTAAAACTTTTTGAATTTCATGGTTCATATGGTAAATCTTGCTTTAGAAAATCCCAAATCTCCTCCTACCCATTTTATGGCATTTTGAGGAATATTATTATTATTATTATTACTAGCCAAGCTACAACCCTAGTTGGAAAAGCAAGATGCTATAAGCCCAAGGGCTCCAACATGGAAAAATAGCCCAGTGAGGAAAGGAAATAAGGAAATAAATAAATGATGAGAATAAATTAACAATATATCATTCTAAAAACAGTAACAGCGTCAAAAGAGATATGTTATGTTCTATATAAACTATTAACATCAGAAACAGATATGTCATATATAAACTATAAAAAGACTCATGTCAGCCTGGTCAACATAAAAACATTAACTTTCAAATGGTGGCAAGTCATCCTGTAACCCACCATATGTTTCAAGACATGGCCTATAATGATATATCTTGATTGTATAGCCTAGCGGGTAAAATTATAGTTTAATACCTCATCCATATTAAAGAAAATTAAGTGTTCCTATAGTTTATTTAGATAATTTGAAGGATTCTGATAAGATAATAGGTGGAATTCTGTATTTTCAAATTGTAGACTGAAAAACAGTAATTTAAAAGGGAATTAAACTCGAGGTTGAGAGCTAACCTAAGGTTTCCCACCTAACCTAACCTAACTTAGGATTAGTCTCCTTACCTACCAAGACCTACCCTCTTACTAGTCTTCCTTAGACTTCCCTGTCCTTTCCTTACCTCAAGACAGGCTGTAACTCGGTGTTTACTTACCAGTGGCTTCACTTCTAAAACTTGTTTTTAAATGTACGCATTGTATTTCTTAGTATATCCCGTCCTTAAAACTTTAAAAATATTTTTGTTCCCACATGTATACAAACTTCGTCCTTTAATGGGAGTATGATTTCAGTGTAGCTGGGACTCAGCTGATAGAACTAGGTGTTGGTAGTTACTGGTAGGTGGCAGGGGAGCAATCACCCCACTTGCACATTGAATAGCCACTTTAATTTCAGCTGCAGAGAAATGCACACATGGTTTCCTTTCTTAACAAAGCTTGGCCAAAAGTAATTTTTTTTTTTTTTTACTGCATCTGTGTGATTGTGATGGAGGTGCATGTGTAGGCACGTAGTCCTGCCCTGGTAAACCTGGTTGCAATTGAGTCAGGTTTATGTCTTGTCAGGATGAGGATCCCTTTCTTTATACTCTTTTTACAAGGGGCATTACTGATCGTATCCCCCTGTGACGAATGCAGTATCTGGGTGCTTGTGCAATGTTCGCGGTACAGGAGGAGAAGAAAGAAGTCCAAGGGCGATTCTTCAGCTTCAGGGCCTTCCCTAAAGTTAAAAAAATGAAACAGGCTTTTTCTTTTTACCCTCTGATGTTTAGACTTTTGCACCTTCTTCTGTTTCCCCAGTGGGGAGAGACAGAAGAAGAAAAGTGACCCTGTGCTTCCCTCGGGGCAAACCTCGCTAGAGCCAGATTTTTACCATCCCCAAACGAAGAAGGTCCCTGCCTATCCTCTTGCATTGATCCTGCCATTGCTGACACAGACAATAACTCCTATAGGAGCCAGACCTTTTATGTCTTATGTCCGTCATTAGGTTGCGTCTCATCCCAGCCTTAGGAAGACGTAGTTGGTCATCGATCCTCTTCTTCTGAGTGTGGCTTCCGCTAACGGTAAAATCATCGACTTCAGCTGCATCATTCTCCCTGAAGTTGAAGAAGAGCAAGTGGCCTAACACTTTCTAGACTTCCTTCAGTCCCTTTTCACGTAAGCATGATAAGGTTGAAGAGTTTCCATGAGATTACGACGAGTCTCCTACAGAAACCACTTGTAAACCTCTCCGTTTCTTTGGACAGCAACTCTCTGCCACAGAGGATGAAAGAATCATCCTAGAGAGATCGTCATCGTAGATCTGTGAGATGTTCGGAACCTGAGACCTCCCCGCATGCACAATCGGTACTGACCTCACAATTGTCTTTATGCTCATTTAGTGTATGTTCATATGTATGCACATAGGATCTTCAAAGTACTTATTCTTCGCCAGTCAGCTTTGCATGTGTACAATTGTCATTACACATATGCTCCCCAGCTGAGAGCTCATCACAAGCAGAATTATTTTCTTGTGTCATATCCAGGAGTTGGATCCACACACACACAATCGTCCACGTGCACACGATCACCCATGCGCTCATGATTTCCCCTTATGATCATAATAGCCTGTGTATATGCTGCATCGTAGTGATTCAGCTAAAGATTCAAGGAAGTCACACATTGTTTTCCCCCTCGTGCAATGGATGCAGATGATTGGCTTCTTCAGGTGAGAACTTCAAGTGCAGAATACCTTCGGTCAGATTTTCCATGTGTAAAGGCTTGATGTGTATCATATTTGCATGCATAAGACTCTCTATAGGTCTTTCATAGAATATACCTTGCTTGCTAGAACTGTACTTGCTAGGTCTCCATAGACTAGATTGTCACATCATAGATCCCATGTACTAGTACCCCATACGGGGAATCCCCAATTACTATATCTTCACGCATTGGTTATCCACTGACTTCATGTTCTAAAACAGCTAGATAAGTCTTAATACAAAAGGAAAACTTTCACACGGTCGTATCACGGAGGATCATTCATTAGAGAAAACTCATTACTGTGCTCATCGACAGATATCGCCAACGGACCATTCTTCAATGGATTCTTTGATTGATTGTAAGGCTAAGAGTTGGAAGGTATGTTCCCTTACCTTTTCCCTTCAGCATAGATCCTGAGAAGGGAAACAGATGTCGCCAATGTCCCAGCAAGTACTGTAGTTGCATCTCCCCTCCGGGGACATGCTCAGAAGTCAAACAGAAAAGTAAAGAATCCAAGTCTGAGGGCCCTGCAATTCTTTTTGAGGATTCTGCTCCCAAGAGGCAGAGAGAGACTATGGACTAAGTCAGTTGTAGCTCTTCCCGGGGTTATTCTATGCAGCCTTTTATATGTAAAGGATCTTTACCTGTCACCCAAGGCTTACACAACTGTGAAAGATACCTACAGAAATAAGGAAATGATTTTCATCGCCTCAGTATTGGTGGGTTATCGTCCGGGTCCCCTCTTAGGACTTGAACAGAAATGTGCTAGTCCCTCAGAAGTTTGTTTGGAACAAAGTGTGACTTCTCTAGCCCTTAAAGAGTCCAGGGAAACCTTGGACCCAGCTGTACCCGATGTCGGACCGGTGCGTGGAAGCCAAGAATATGGAAATGGAATAGACATTCATCAAGGTATTGGCTTTCATCCGAGAGCCAACACAGTTTAATGACCTTGTGAAGGGAACAAGAAATTCGGTCTAGGGATGCATTACATTGATTGCCTGTTGCTTCGGTGTCCCTCAAGTGTCAAAACTTTAACAGGTACCTCGGTCAAAGGTTGCCTGAGATCCCCCTGGAGAGTAAAAACTCAGATAACTAGACCGAGGAACTCACCATGCTCGAGTTGCGAGAGTATGGTCAAACCTTCACCAGTCGCACGTCAGAGGGAGTTATACGTTCCTGAGACTGCCGGGCCTTCACTCTTACTAATAGTCGCTGTGGTAATAACAGCGATATGGGACTACACTGGAAAGAATAGGGGCTGGAGG
Organism: Palaemon carinicauda; assembly: GCF_036898095.1. Taxonomy (NCBI): domain Eukaryota; kingdom Metazoa; phylum Arthropoda; class Malacostraca; order Decapoda; family Palaemonidae; genus Palaemon; species Palaemon carinicauda. Next base: position 51,826,537 of record NC_090728.1, on the reverse strand, counting down.
AACAGTTTCCAATATTGAGATCCACTTCCATGTAAGCCACAGCAATGGCAACCCTATGTGCAACCACCTGGTTGAACTATTGGTCCGGATCAGTGACCTACTTCGTTTCTACTCTGTAGGTCCTCTGCTGTTGTCCAGCAGGCAAAGTACTGTACCATCATTTGCGGTTGGTGTTGCAGAAGGGGTACTTCTCCAGTCAGAGTCTCTCTGCAACTGATAGCTAATTTTCTCGTTGATTTTCACTTGGAGGAATTCCCCTCGGTTTTGGCAGTGAAAGGCCTAAACTCCTTCACTACAATGACGTACCATGTATGTCAAAACATGCCTTGTACAAGGGTGTATGAAATGCCAGATATGTCATTTACAACTGTAAACCACATAGAAGTGAAAATCATTCGTTTGTCCTATCAATGAGTAGAGCCTATGGTTGTATAACACTCATAAGGATATTTGACTATAAATAGCTTCTCTCCTTGATTTTAGGCTCCCCTTTCTTCAGGCAACCAGTGAAGATGTGGATTGTAGCCTTTATTTTGACAATGTAAGAGCTATTTTAGTGTGTTTTTATGTTACCATGCGTAATGACACCACACTCTTTAGCCAATGGCAACCTACGTGGGGTGTTACTCTCACCATCCGACACCCTGCAGTTTAGAGATTTAGCTATCCTCACAGCTCACCCTACCAGCAGTTGAGATACATGGTATTCTAGGTTTTATTTATTATTATGTAAGGGGTATTTTTGTATTTCTGTGTTGGCATACGGGATCAAATCACACAGGAAGTATTGTATTCTCTAAATTGAGACGTGGGTGTGTTGCTCTAATATACCCCCTGCTCTCCCTCTCTCTCACCCACCCAAGATGCCACCCAAGACACCACCCATGCAAGTTAAGAGCTGCTGTTGAATTCAGTCACAAAATACCTAAAGTAACAACAAATTATATTCATACTATAAATGATTACCTGGAAGCTTAATCCAAATAAAACAACATTATTTTGTTATTAATGTCCTAATTCCTCCATCATTCACTTACATTTCACTGATCTTAGGAAATTTCCTCTAAATCAGTAACTGATCACATTTGTAACCCCGATAGCTGTAGAGATTATGACAGTTATTGTTATTATTACTACTAGCTAGGCTACAACCCTAGTTGGAAAATCAGAATGCTATAAGCCCATGGGCTGGAAAGGGAAAATAGCCTCGTGAGGAAAGGAAACAAGGAAATGAACAAGCTACAGATGTAATGAATAATTGAAGTAAAACATTTTAAGAACAGTAACAGCATTAAAATAAATCTTATATATATAACTTATAAAAACTTATAAAAACGATAGGAAGAGAAATAAGATAGAATAGTGTGCACAAGTGTATCCTCAAGCAAGAGACCTCTAACCCATGACAGTTGAAGACCATGGTACAGAGGCTATGGCACTACTTAAGACTAGTGAACAATGGTTTGATTTTGGAGTGTCATTCAACTAGAAGAGTTGCTTACCACAGCTAGTCTCTCTTCTACCCTTACCAAGAGGAAAGTAGTAGTTAACCCCTTGGGTGAAGAAAAATTGTTTGGTGATCTTAATGTTGTCAGGTGTATCAGGACAGAGGAGTATGTGGAAAGAATAGACCAGACTATTTGGTGTATGTATGCAAAGGAAAAAATGAGATGGAACCAGAGAGAGGGTTCCAATGTAGTACTGTCTGGCCAGTCAAAGGACCCAATAACTCCAGTGGTAGTATCTCAACAAGATTTTTTTTAATTGTTTCCTTATCTTTTCAACTACTGTATCATTCTACAAAATATTAATTTCATGTCTTAGATATATTTTATTTTGATATTGTCCATTGTTTTTCGCAAGTAGAAGTTAGCCTGCTGTTAAAAAATGTTTTGCTGAATCAAATATTGATGCAAATAAGCCTCCTTACCAACCAACTTTTCTATTTATGCAATATAGAAGTATTGTGCTGTATCTCCCCCATCCTCCTTAGCCTATGTAGGGGAGGGTGCAATGTATACAATTCTTTTCTTTAAATTGACCATACGTTTCGGACTTCATATTCTCTAGGGTGTAGGTTCCTTTGTGATAGTGTCTTTTCCACAGAAAACTAACCCATCACCAAAGAAATGATTGAATTAAGTTTTTTATTTTTATAATTTAACTGTATGCTGCTTTAATTTTTGTCAGCTCCTTTATTTTTTTTCTTTTTCAGTGAAGAAGGGTTACCACAAATTGTCCTTGAAAATACACCCTGATCGTGTCAGTGATGAAGAAAAGGAAGAAGCCACTCAAAAGTTCCAGACATTGGGAAGGGTTTATGCTCTTCTGTGTGATAAAGATCTTCGTGCTGTTTACATAGAAACAGGTAAGGAACGTGGCCTGGCATGAAGTCAACGGGATCTTTAGATATAAATATTCATAAGAAATTTTGTTATATTGAGATTTAAAGTTTTTATGATATCGTAAAACATAAGCGGCAGAAAATCTCCTTATCGTGTATTGCCCAACAGAAGAGCTGAAGGGAAATAAGAAGGGATTACGTGTAATGCAAGTCATGCAAATAATTCTTATGCTTTTTAAGGATGGTGTATGCATTTCTTTTCACTCATGTTACTGAATGTGGGTTAATCCCAACAATTTGTAATGTTCCAGCCATCATCTTGACCTTTGTTTTATGGGTCCCAGTTAGGAATAATAAATATTAGTTACTTGAATCTTACCTTTGACCAGAAAAGGCTGTTAACTGCAACTGCTAACTTGACCTCTGAATTAAGAAATAATAAAATTTATCGCTACAGTTCTACCCACATGCCATATACGAAGAAATGAGTGAAAACAGGTCTCCAGGTAAAAAGTAATAGCAACGAATCCAGTTTGCTTCATCGTAATTCTGAATGATGTTCCTCTGGCTTTCTCTCTGGATGTGAATTTTTGTGTGTGAATTTTTCAATATTAAACTTACCCGATAATCATGTAGCTGTCAACTCCGTTGCCCGACAGAATTCTATGGAGGGATACGCCAGCTATCACAATACTAGAAGGGGGTGTACTTACCAGCGCCACCTGTGGCCAGGTACTCAAGTACTTCTTGTTGACACCTCCTCAATTATTCCTCTGTCGTGCTTCCGGCAAGACGTTCTGGGATACGCTTATGATCTTCGAGTATTTTCACGGCTAATTGGTGAAGTATTCTCTCAGATTTCGGCTGTCGCTTTACTGGAAACCTTCTTATATTAGCTAGATAGCTTTTATATAGTCCTGATTAACGGTTAACGATCTTTTGCTTGATTTTGGAACCCCCTTTGGCTAACTCTTTGGATTCAAGATGTCTGACATTTCGCAAGCCCCCTCCCATAGACGATGTAGGTCTTGCAATAGGCGTTTTCCGAAGGCCTCGGTAGATCCTCACACCGCTTGTTCTGACTGTAGGGACAGGCCCTGTCAGTTAGAAAATCGATGTGAGGAATGCGCCGGACTTTCGGAACTGGAATTTGTCCGTCTTTTGAAATATTCAACTAAGTTAGAGAGAGGTAGAGTTAGGAGGAGTTCTTCTCACTCTTCACTTTTTTCCTCACCTCATGATCCCCTACCTTTTCCTACCCCTGTAGTGGCTACCCCCGAACCTACTGTTTGCCCTCCGCCTGATATGTCTGTTGTTTTGCGTGCCATTCAGGCCTTAGGCGATAAAGTAGAGTCAGTGGTAAGTGATCATAAGTCTCTGATGGCCGAAGTCAAGGAACTTAAGGTCAAGAGTGCAGTGGGTGGAATTAGTGCCAGTGCTGTGACGAGTGCTAGTGTCAGTGCAGTGCCAAGTGCTAGTGTCAGTGCCAGTGTGGTGCGTGAGGATACTTCTGTGCGAGCCAGTCGTCCTCCCAGTCCGGGACCTCTTGCAAGCTCCCAAGCCCAGGGGAGAAGCAATGTCGAAGGGCATAAGGGTTCGGCAGGCCTTGTTAGGCGCACAGAAGTATCCTCGGTGGTTGCGGGCGTGTCTTCCAAAGACCGTCACTCCCACCTGCAGACGATTGAGCCCGTCTTTTTCTCGTCCGCTGATCAACTGTCAGGGAAGAAACGTTGGTCTCAGGTCTCGAGACCACTTAAACGCAGAGTCCAGTCCGCGAGTGCTCAGCCAGGTTGCAGTCATTGGCTCAGCTCTGACTCGCCGCAGTCATCTGTCGACTGCACTCCGCCCAAGAGGAGTAAGGTTCTGCCACAACAGAGCTCGACTGTTAAGGCTTTACCTCAGCCTACTGTAGTTTCTGCCGACCCCAAGTGGACTCTTCTACAGTCCATGCAAGCACAGCTTTCGGACTTGATGCGTGAGTGTCGGGCTGAGAGTGTTGCGCCTCCGCCTCCGCCTACACTCCCTCCGCCTGCGCTCGCTCCGCCTGCGCTCGCTCCGCCTGATCGCAGTACCACCTGCCAGGCGTACGATGTTGAGCCTCGTTCTGAGTTTGCTGTTCCCAGTGGTGTTCAGCCTCCGCCTTCTTTAAGGCAACCTTTACAATGGGATCAGGAGGATTATACCTCTCTTCCTCCGCCTCCACTTGCTGCTCCACCAGTGGTGCAACACTCGGTTGAGGTACAACAACCTCTCCCGTCCATGAGTCAGTCTCCTCAGCTCTCGCTGCAGCGAGCTCAACCCTCCACAAGGCAAGCACCACTACACCTTAGCCTTGCGCCTCAGGAGCCTCAGCTTGCGAGACATTTACCTTGTTCTGCGCAGCCTCTACCTCATCGCGCTCCGCTCACACCACAGGAACAGGAACTTGCTACTCCGCTTCCGCCTACAGCTCAGCAAGCGCAACCCTTGGGTTCAACCACTCATGCTAGGAGTCAGCCTCCTCCACACATGCGCCTTCCTTCTGCTTCGTCTTTTATTCAGCCTTTGCAGTCTGAGCCTCAGGTTTTCCCTCAACAGTTACTTGAAGAGGAAACCACTAATATTGTTCCTACTCGTTCTGACTCTGCTGTTCAGCATTCTTGTCCGATCTCTTCGCTACACTCTGGTGATGAGGCGTCTGATGATGAGGCGGCACACCTGGATCCCTCGTCAGACGTGGATGAATCCAAGCCTTCTCCACAGTCTATTGACTTTCGTAAGGTCTTGGCTCTGCTTAGGGAGGTTTACCCAGACCACTTTGTCTCTGCTATTCCCCGCTCTCCGCCATCTGAGTTTTCGCTGGGCATACAACAAGCTAAGTCCACCTATACTAAGCTAGTCCTAGCAAGGTCCTCTAAGAGAGCGTTAAGGATCTTAGGGGAGTGGCTGCAGACTAAGCAACACCTTGGCAAAACTTCTTTCATGTTCCCTCCGACTAAGCTCACTTCGAAAGCGAGCGTTTGGTATGCCACAGGAGAAGCACCAGGCTTGGGAGTACCTGCCTCTGCCCAGGCTGACTTCTCAAGTCTGGTAGACTCGCCTCGGAGAACTGCAATGAGACGCTCTAAGGTTTGCTGGACCTTCTCAGACCTTGATCACTTACTGAAGGGAGTATTTAGAGCATTTGAGATGTTCAACTTTCTAGACTGGTGCCTGGGGGCCCTCAGCAAGAAGACCTCTCCTGCGGACAAGGATTCTGCCATGCTATTAATGTCCTGCATGGATAAGGCCATTAGGGATGGATCTGGTGAGCTTGCGTCGATGTTTGTATCAGGGGTTTTGAAGAAAAGGGAACAGCTGTGTACCTTCCTTTCCTCCAGCATTACACCTTGTCAAAGGTCACAACTCCTTTTTGCTCCGCTCTCGAAGTTCCTCTTCCCCGAAGAGCTGGTTAAGGACTTGTCTGCTGCCCTGATACAAAAGGACACACACGATCTTGTAGCCTCATCGGCTCGTAAGTCTAAGGTTGCTACCTCAGTCCCCAAGACTTATCGCTCCCCAGTGGCTGATACCCCTGCTACGAGGTTCATACCGCCCTTTCGTGGTAGAGCCCCCAGCCGAGGAAGCTCCCGTCCAGACTCTTACAGGAGCAAGTCTAGGAAAGGCTCCAAGACATCTAAAGGAAAAAACTGACTCTCCGCATCTCCAGACAGCAGTAGGAGCCAGACTCAAGATCTTCTGGCGAGCCTGGGAGAAGAGAGGTGCAGACGCCCAGTCTGTCAGTTGGCTGAGAGACGGTTACAGGATTCCATTCTGCCTCAAACCACCTCTGACCACATCTCCCATCAACCTCTCTCCCAACTACAAAGAAGAGGACAAGAGGCTAGCATTGCACCAGGAGGTGTCGCTACTTGTGCAGAAGAAGGCAGTGGTTATAGTCCGGGACCATCAATCCCCGGGCTTCTACAACCGTCTCTTTCTTGTGGCCAAGAAGACAGGAGGTTGGAGACCGGTGCTGGACGTCAGCGCGCTCAACGCGTATGTCACCAAGCAGACGTTCACGATGGAGACGACGAAGTCGGTCCTAGCAGCGGTCAGACAGGAGGACTGGATGGTCTCGTTGGACTTGAAAGATGCCTACTTTCACGTTCCTATTCATCCAGACTCCCAACCTTTCCTGAGATTCGTTTTTGGAAAGGTTGTCTACCAATTCCAAGCCCTGTGTTTTGGCCTAAGCACAGCTCCTATGGTGTTCACTCATCTGATGAGGAATATAGCAAAATTCCTACACTTATCGGACATCAGAGCCTCCCTCTACTTAGACGACTGGCTGTTGAGAGCCTCCACGAGTCGTCGCTGTCTGGAGAATCTCAACTGGACTTTGGACTTAATCAGACAACTGGGTCTGTTAGTCAACATAGAAAAGTCTCAGCTCATTCCCTCCCAATCCATTGTGTACCTGGGAATGGAGATTCGGAGTCAGGATTTTCGGGCTTTTCCATCGGCCCCCAGGATAAGCCAAGCCCTAGAGTGCATCATGAGCATGCTGAAGAGGAGCAGTTGCTCGGTGAGACAGTGGATGAGTCTCACAGGGACCCTTTCATCACTGGCCCTGTTCGTCGAGCTAGGGAGACTCCACCTCCGCCCTCTTCAATTCCATCTTGCAGCTCATTGGGACAAGGGTTCGACTCTTGAAGCAGTCTCTATCCCAATCACCCAAGAGATGAAGACCACTCTCCTGTGGTGGAAGAACAATCTCCTTCTCAGGGAGGGCCTATCGTTGGCTATTCAGACCCCCAATCTTCATCTCTTCTCAGATGCATCGGACTCGGGCTGGGGTGCGACCTTGAACGGACGGGAATGCTCGGGAACGTGGAACGAGGAACAGGGATTGCTCCACATCAACTGCAAGGAGCTACTAGCAGTTCATTTAGCCCTGCTGAACTTCAAGTCCCTCCTGCTAGGCAAAGTGGTGGAGGTGAACTCAGACAACACCACAGCCTTGGCTTACATCTCCAAGCAAGGAGGGACCCATTCGAGGAGCCTATTCGAGATCGCAAGGGACCTCCTCATTTGGTCAAGAGGTCTAAACCTCACTCTGGTCACGAGGTTCATTCAGGGCAATATGAACGTCTCAGCAGATCGCCTAAGCAGAAGGAATCAGGTCATTCCCACGGAATGGACCCTCCACAAGAGTGTGTGCAACAGACTTTGGACCTTGTGGGGTCAACCTACCATAGATCTGTTTGCCACCTCCATAACCAAGAGACTTCCGCTGTACTGTTCCCCTGTTCCAGACCCTGCAGCAGTTCATGTGGATGCTTTTCTACTGAACTGGTCCCATCTCGACCTTTACGCATTCCCACCGTTCAAGATAATAAACAAAGTTCTGCAGAAATTCATCTCGCACGAAGGGACACGGCTGACGCTGGTTGCTCCCCTTTGGCCTGCAAGAGAATGGTTCACAGAGGTACTTCAATGGCTAGTCGACATCCCCAGGACTCTACCTCTAAGAGTGGACCTTCTACGTCAACCTCACGTAGACAGGTTGCACCCAAACCTCCACGCTCTTCGGCTGACTGCCTTCAGACTGTCGAAAGATTCGCTAGAGCTAGAGGCTTTTCGAAGGAGGCAGCCAGTGCGATTGCCAGAGCAAGAAGGGTTTCCACTCGTAGAGTCTACCAATCTAAGTGGGAAGTCTTCCGAAGCTGGTGTAGAGCCAATTCAATATCCTCTACCAATACCTCTGTGACCCAAATAGCTGACTTCCTTCTACATCTTAGGAATGAGAGATCCCTTTCAGCCCCTACGATTAAAGGGTATAGGAGTATGTTGGCTTCAGTTCTCCGCCACAGAGGTTTGGACCTTTCTTCCAACAAGGACCTTCAAGACATTCTTAAGTCTTTTGAGACGTCTAAAGAGCGTCGTCTATCCACTCCAGGCTGGAACCTAGACGTAGTCTTAAGGTTCCTTATGTCATCTAGGTTCGAACCTCTCCAGTCAGCTTCCTTCAAGGACCTTACCCTCAAGACTCTTTTTCTCGTCTGCCTTGCAACAGCTAAGAGAGTCAGTGAGGTTCATGCCTTCAGCAAGAACATTGGTTTCACGACCGAATCTGCAACATGTTCTTTTCAGCTCGGATTCCTAGCAAAGAACGAACTTCCTTCACGTCCTTGGCCTAGATCGTTTGAAATACCTAGCCTCTCCAACATGGTAGGTAACGAACTAGAGAGAGTTCTTTGCCCTGTCAGAGCTCTCAAATATTATCTTAAGAGGTCTAAACCTATTCGAGGACAGTCAGAAGCCTTATGGTGTGCCATCAAGAAACCTTCGAGGCCCATGTCCAAGAACGGGGTTTCGTATTATATAAGGCTTCTGATTAGAGAAGCCCATTCTCACTTAAAGGAGGAAGACCTTGCATTGCTGAAGGTAAGGACCCACGAAGTAAGAGCCGTAGCTACTTCGATGGCCTTTAATAAAAACCGTTCTCTGCAGAGCATAATGGATGCAACCTATTGGAGGAGCAAGTCAGTGTTTGCATCATTTTATCTTAAAGATGTCCAGTCTCTTTACGAGAACTGCTACACCCTGGGACCATTCGTAGCAGCGAGTGCAGTAGTAGGTGAGGGCTCAGCCACTACATTCCCTTAATCCCATAACCTTTTTTAACCTTTCTCTTGAATGCTTTTATTGTTGTTTTTATGGTTGTTACGGTAGGCTAAGAAGCCTTCCGCATCCTTTTGATTTGGCGGGTGGTCTATTCATTCTTGAGAAGCGCCTGGGTTAGAGGTTTTGTAGAGGTCCTTTAGTAGGGGTTGCAACCCTATATACTTTAGCACCTTTGGGTTGATTCAGCCTCCAAGAGGAACGCTGCGCTCAGTAAGGAAGACGAACTTAAAAAAGAGGCAGAGTAACGGTTCAATTCGACTTCCTTACCAGGTACTTATTATTTCATTGTTATTTGAGATAACTGTTATATGAAATATGGGATACTTAGCTATCCTTTAATCTTGTACACTGGTTTTCACCCACCCCCCTGGGTGTGAATCAGCTACATGATTATCGGGTAAGTTTAATATTGAAAAATGTTATTTTTATTAGTAAAATAAATTTTTGAATATACTTACCCGATAATCATGATTTAATCGACCCTCCCTTCCTCCCCATAGAGAACCAGTGGACCGAGGAATAATTGAGGAGGTGTCAACAAGAAGTACTTGAGTACCTGGCCACAGGTGGCGCTGGTAAGTACACCCCCTTCTAGTATTGTGATAGCTGGCGTATCCCTCCATAGAATTCTGTCGGGCAACGGAGTTGACAGCTACATGATTATCGGGTAAGTATATTCAAAAATTTATTTTACTAATAAAAATAACATTTTATGATTGGTTTTCTGCGTAAATTTTTGCTTCAACATTACTTGGATATGTCCTTATTTGGTAATTTGCAGAAATATTAGCTTGAAAGCAAAATGATTAACTACCTTAAAATCCAAAAATTCATCCCTAAAATTCAAACCTTGAATTCTGTGATATTTATTGGTAGGGTAGCTTTGGCCTTGGTGCAATACACACACACACAATTTTACTAATATAAGGTATCATAATAAACATAAGTTGTTCCAACATGGAGTACTTACCTCGAACTACTTTCTAGGAGTATCTGGGATCTCCTCCCATCCGACCAGAATTTTGTGTAGTTTACCCTACTCTCGTTTTCTATGCGGGGTAATCTCTGCCGGAGTGATACGCGCCCAGAGACGACCCGGGTTCAGAGAGCATGCTTGCTCAGGTCTCAATCCCCAGTAAGTTTTTGCTCGCATCGGCGTTAACACCCCGACGCTCTCTCTTGACCCAGTGCGACCCTTTGTGTCCCCGACCCCTTTGTGTCTCACGCGGTCCCTTTGTGTGCTTCCCTATCCTTTTCCTCTGTGTTCCTGTGTCTCGTGGTGTATTACTAGTGCGTTATGGAGCATCCCCGTCGTTGCCCTGGGCCTGTGGCCGGCAAATCGTGTGGTGCTTTCCTCTCTAAGCCCGAAGTTGACCCGCACTCCTTGTGTTCGTCGTGTAGGGGCAGTGTGTGTTCCCCTACAGCCACGTGTCCGGAGTGCGAGTCCTGGAATGAAGTGCAGTGGGTGCGATACGGCACTAAGAAGAAGAAGGCCTCTCAACGGTCCCCCAGGAAGTCCAGCGTCTCTTCGCCTCTTGCTTCGCCCGGCGTCCCGTCGGACAGTCTCTCTCTGCCGTCTTCCCCTACCCAGTGTAGGGGTCGAGGTAAGTCTGTTGCGGGGAAGCGGCCTGTGGCCCTTCCCCAGGAGTCTGATTTGCCTGACAGTGGGATTGTGTCTTCGGTCCAGGCAAGTGGGGGGCCTGAGGGAGGGGCGGGTGTGTATCCGAGGGATGGAGCCCTGGTGAAAGCAGGTCCCATCTCGTCGGACGATTCGATGTGGAGTAAAACGGCGGCAGTCTCTTCTCCCGCTATTGGGCAGGTTTTTCACGTGCGTCAGCAGCCGAGGGTGCCGCTGAGAAGGACGACTCGCCGCCATCAGACACCCTCATGTGGGCGCCTCCGAAGACGCCCTTCAGATCGCCCCTGAGGATGGAAGAGGAGTTTGAGACCTGGTTCCCCAGCTAGGAGCTCCCCTGCTCCCCTCCAACGCCTTTAGCTACGTTCCCGGCGGACTTCATGGAGCCTTCGTCGCCCGCCGAACCCCATGCAGAACCACCAGCAACGCGGCAAGATTCAGACCCTCCAACGAGGTCCTACAGGTCTTCGGGCTCCTCGGTCGAAGCCTACTCCTACTCATCGGAAGACGGAGCCCCGATAGACCATAGGAGATCCCGCCACGTGAGTAGACGTTCCAGATACCCCAGAAGGAAGTTCAGGAGAAGCCTTTCGCCGGAGGAATAATGGGGACGAGTCTCCATCCCCTGTAGCCAACTCCTGGGGGCTGCAGCAGTCGCGAGCACCTCGGGATAGCGCCCTAGGCCCTGCTCACCGGTAGGTTTTTCGATGAAAGTAAGTATGACCGACGGAGGGACTCGTCTCATCAGGCACCAAGGGACAGGCATAAGTCCGCGAAGGTTCCGAATCCACCCGCCCAGTGGGGAGAGTCGCCCCTTCGGTCTGGCAGCCGCGTCCCGGCCTCAAGATCTTCGATGAGTCGTCCAGAACGGGAGAAACACCTTTCCTTGATGGGCAAGCCCGCAGACCCCTGGTCTGCCGGAAGAGATAAATCCAGGACGGAGGCCTCCGTTCCAGTGGCGATGCCCGTCCTACTGCCTGAAGTGAGGGGACTGGACCACTCCAGGAGGATGCCTCCTCCTTGTAAGGCTCCCCCCGTCGGAGGTCCTTCGTCACCAGAACTGGGACGCCCAACGGATAAGGTAGAGGACGGGGAAGAGGTTCGCTAGCGGAGGTTTCTGCATACAGAAGGGTGATAGGCCTCATCCGACGGCACCATAGGCTGGACGAACCGTAGCCCTCTACCAACGAGGTCTGGCTCTCGAGCTTCAACAGGCTGGTGGATGCGCCTGTACAACAGAGGCCCTCGCTAGCCCTCCCTTTAGCTAGAGATGTGAAGCTGGGATTGGCGCACGTTAGCAAGATCGTGGCCAACCATGCGGAAGCTCCCAAGAACCAGAGCGCCTCTAGACTTCTCCAGGGCCTGAAGACGCAGTCCCGGTTCTACTTCCCGGAAGGACACCGCGCGGGGCCCTGCGCAGTGGAACCAGCAGTCGCCATCTTGGGATAGGGTGCAGCACGGGAGAGGGCTACCACGGCCCCGGTTTGTTTCTCCCCGGCGGAGACTGCCATGATGGAGGAGCTGTCCAGGGACTTGGTTCATGTGTCATCGTGGCTGGATTGATGGGCCTCCACGGTTCATATGTCATCGTGGCTGGATTGGTGGGCCTCCGCGCTGGTAGGGCTCCAGTCCTCGCACGACCTCGCAATCCCGGATAATCAGGCCTTGCTGAAGGAGCTGATTAGCTATCAGTCCATAGCACAAACTGCCAACTGGATACTGAGGAAAAGGGACACAGTGCTCAGCAGACTTGTAAGACGGCTCCCTGACAGGGAAGCGAGGTCTCTGAGGAGCCTTCTACTTTGGGACGAGTCAGTTTTCCCCCTCAAGGAAGTGGAAGAGACGGTGGAGAGGGTGAGGAAACTAAAGGATTCGGGAGAACCCAGGCCCCCTCCAGCAAGAAGACCCACCCATAGAAGAGCACCTGACGTCCCTCTCCCTCCTCGCGCCTCACCTAACCAGCCCAGAAGAGACGCCCCTACTACATCCTGGCAGCAACCTTCGCAGCCCTCCCGTAGGGGAACGTCGGTTGCGCTGTCAGCATTCAGGCCCTCCTATTCAGCCGCCAGAAGAGGTCGTTCGGGCCGCGCCTCTCGAAGGAGATAGGGTGAGAGGCCCCCTACTTCTGCCGAAGCCTCAGGTGGGGGGATGCCTCAAACATTCTTGGCAAGCATGGCGGGACCACGGATCGGACCCGTGGTCCGTGACAGTCCTGAAAGAAGGGTACAGGTTGCCCTTCCTGGTGGACCCCCCACCTCTGATACCAGATCTACAGGCGGAATGGTTGGCACCGAAGGACCCCTTGAGAAGGACGGCCCTGCAAGAAGAGGTCTCTGCTATACAGTACTGGCGAAAGGGCCAATGCGACCAGTCAAGAATTCAGGTCCAAGATTCTACAGCAGACACTTCCTGGTGGAGAAAGCGACCGGGGGCTGGAGACTGGTCATAGACCTCTCAGCCCTCAACAGGTTCGTGTGCAAGACCGGCTTCAAGATGGACACTCCGAAGTCGGTCCTAGCGGCCTTGAGGGAAGGAGACTTCATGATGTCCATAGACCTCAAGGACGCATACTTCCAGATCCCTGTCCACCCCTCCAGCAGGAAGTACCTAAGGGTAAAATGGCGAACCCAAACGTTACAGTTCAAGACCCTATGCTTTGGTCTGTCCACAGCCCCTCGGGTCTTCACGAGGATCTTCGCGACAGTCTCAGCCTGGGCGCACGAACAGGGCATCCGCCTGATTCGGTACCTGGACGACTGGTTGTTGCTTTCAGCCTCAAGGGAAGTACTGAGGAGGAAGGTGCGAAGCTCCTGCAGTTCTGCAGCGTCCTGGGTATCACCATCAACCTGGAGAAGTCCCAATTGATACCCTCCTCCAGGATGACCTACCTCGGGATGGTCCTGGACTCCCGGTTGGCGGAGCCAGGGACTGGCAGAGACTGATAGGTCACCTTGTGTCTTTGGAGAAGCTAGTCCCACAGGGGAGACTCAAACTCTGGGGAGTACAGTGGAACCTGAAGGAGGCCTGGAACCAGAGAGACTCCCCGCACAAGGTGGTCCCAATGTCCCTGGAAATGAAGGAGGTTCTCGAGTGGTGGCACGACACATCGAATACCCTCAAGGGGATGCCCTTCGCGGCCAACCCTCCGGAGATGCTCCTATTCACGGATGCATCCAAGGAGGGTTGGGGTGCTCATCTCCTCGACATCACAGCGAGAGGAAGATGGGGAGCCGAAGAGAAGAACCTGCACATCAACGTACTGGAAATGATGGCAGTGCAAAGGGCATGCCTAGAGTTCGTTCAGAAGCTCCGGGGAAACACCGTGGCACTGATGTGCGACAACGCCACGGTGGTGGCCTACATAAAGAAGCAAGGAGGACTAAAATCGAGGGAGTTGTGCGGCCAGATCTCGGCCAGGTTCATTCCAGGGAAGAGGAACGTCCTGGCCGACGGCCTCAGCAGAATGGGTCAAGTGGTGGGGTCAGAGTGGTCCTTGCACCCAGAAGTGGCCAAGACTCTGATTCAGAAGTGGGGCTCGCCAGTAATAGACCTCTTCGCCACGAGGCTGAACGCACAGCTCCCCGTGTTTTGTTCTCCTGTGCCAGATCCAGGAGCGGCGTTTGAGGACGCCTTCCAGCATCCTTGGGACAACCTCGACGTTTATGCCTTTCCTCCCTTCGGAATGCTCAGACAAGTCCTTAACAGGGTGAGGAGAGCGGACAACCTGTGGATGACTTTGGTAGCTCCCTGGTGGCCAGAGAGAGAGTGGTTCGCGGATCTAAAGGAACTGGCGCGCCTTCCCCCTTGGCCCCTTCCGGACAGGTCAGACCTTCTCCGGCAGCCACACTTTCAAAGGTTCCACGAAAACCCTCAGTCCCTCTGCCTTCACGCGTGGAGGTTATCGAGCGTCTCCTGAGGAAGGAAGGGTATTCGGCGAAGACCGCAACGAGGATGTCAGGTTACCTGAGACGCTCGTCAGCCGCTGTGTACTAGGCTAAATGGGCTACCTTCATGAAGTGGTGCGTCGCTCGGAACATCAAGCCGTTGAAAGCCTCCATCCCGGAGATAGCTGACTTCTTAGTCTATCTCAGGGACGAGGTAAATATGTCCATCCCAGCCATTAAAGGAGTCCGAGCCGCCCTAGGACAAGTCTTCCTCCTGAAGGGCATCGACCTAGGTTCCTCCAGACACATCTCGATGCTCATCAAGAGCTTCGAGCAATCATGCCCCCCTCAAGCGATTAGAGTGCCCCAGTGGGACGTGGCTAGGGTCCTGAAGATGCTGTCAGAACCTCCCTTCGAACCCCTAAAGGACATCTTAAGCGAGGAGCTCACCCTCAAGACAGTTTTTCTGTTAGCACTGGCATCAGCAAAACGGGTAGGGGAGCTTCATGGACTTTCATACGAGGTGTCACACTCGAAGGGCTGGCGTGAAGCTACCTTCAGGTTCGTACCATCCTTCGTGGCCAAAACCCAGAACCCAGGAGTCTGGGACCCCAAGTTTGAAGGATTCTCGGTGCCGGCAATCCTACGTTCAGACAACCCGAAGGACTTGGGGCTGTGCCCTGTCAGAGCAGTACGGAAGTACTTGGAGAGGACAGCCAGACTTAGACCCGAAATGAAGAGTCTGTTCGTTTCTTCAGGATTAGTAAAGAAACCAATCTCCAAAATAAAGATCTCCTTCTGGCTACGGCAAGTGATCATGAGAGCCTACAGTAGTGTAGGGATTCCTATTCCGGGTAAGCCTAGACCCCACGACATCAGAGGTTTGAGTACTTCGTTGGCCTTTGAGAAGAACATGGCAGTCGGCCAAATCCTGCGGGCTGGTACTTGGGCCAATCAGTCAACCTTCACAGCTCACTACATGAAGGAATGCTCGAGGAGGTCCTTGGACGGATTCTCTCTCGGTCCCGTCATTTCAGCGCTTCAAAAGATTTAAAGGTGTAGCCCCAGGGAAACCACTGGCAGTAAGTCCAAGAGACACAGGTTCCTTCCTTACCTCCCCCCTGTTCCCTTATTACCTTCCCTGAAATGACACAAAAATCCTTTAACTTCCATGGGATACATCGTCAGTGAATGGATACGTCTCCAAGGATTTTTACAGAGGTGAGTTACTTAGACACTAAGATAGTTTTTTGGGTAGTTTTCCCTATTTCTCGTATTTTCTCTCGGAGGGTCAGCAGAACCTAGCCTCCTATCTAGGTTCCCACCCTTTCTCTCCTCATCATGGTCTCTGGGTCCTGTGGCACACTCCCACCTCCTAAGGTATAAGTCTCCTAAGAAAGTAGTTCGAGGTAAGTACTCCGTGTTGGAACAAATCACAAATTTTAAGTAATTTGTATTTTTCCTAACAGTACTTACCTCGAAATACTTTCGGGTTATGGCCCACCCATCCTACCCCGAGTGCCTTACAGGACTTAATAGAAACCTATCTGTCAAAACTTACTGGGGATCGAGACCTGAGCAAGCATGCTCTCTGACCCCGGGTCGTCTCTGGGCGCGTTTCACTCCGCCAGAGATTACCCCGCATAGAAAACGCGAGTAGGGTAAACTACACGAAATTCTGGTCGGATGGGAGGAGATCCCAGATACTCCTAAGAAAGTAGTTCGAGGTAAGTACTGTTAGGAAAAATACAAATTACTTAAAATTTGTGATTTTTCATACTATTTACTTGAAGCTATAAGTATCATTAGTTATCACTTGGATTTGTAAATGGATTATTTTCTTCATTATGATTTCGCCACAGACATGTTTAGGAAAAATATATAAAATTGCTTTTATTTCATTTATTTTTAATTTCTTAGGATATAGTAAATAAAATAATATTAGAAATAACATCATCATCATTACAAAACTAATACTGTATTTGGTAAGGTATCTGTTGCTGCAAGAGATGGTTTTGTAATTTATCTGTCAATTTTTACTATAGATATGAGATATTCAATAAAATTTTCTCTAAATTATTACCTCATTATCTAAACCAATTGTCTTATGCACGGAAATATACAGTACAGTGAACCCTCGTTTATCGCGGTAGATAAATTTAGGTTCCAGACCCGACCGCGATAGGTGAAAATCCGCGAAGTAGTGACACCATATTTACCTATTTATTTAACATGTATATTCAGACTTTTAAAACCTTCCCTTGTACGTAGTACTGTTAACAAACTACCCTTTAATGTACAGAACACTTAAATGCATGTACTACAGTACTCTAAACTAAAACCTGCACAAATATTAAAGGCGACTTTATATCATGCGTTTCCTAAACACGCTAAAAAGCACGATAAAAAATGGCAACCAATGTTTTATTTACGTTTATCTCTGATCATAATGAAGAAACAAACGCATTTACACATCTGTGTATAGGTTAGTTTTTGCATCGATTATATTGATTATTCAGTACAGTATGTTGATTTTGTTATTACCAATGTTTTACTTAATTTTTCTTAGGACTTCCAAATGAAATGTTTTTCTTTATGACGCCGCCTGAAACGACGGCGTCATAAAGTACGCTCAGTAAACAAACGAAGGCATTTAACGCGCATGATGTAAGTGATAAATAATGATATTACAGTAAAAGCTTTTATAAAATATATTATTACAAATATTATTTACCGTATCTATATAAAATCATACATAAGTAGCAAAGCAGGAAAACAATTTACGAGAGAGAGAGAGAGAGAGAGAGAGAGAGAGAGAGAGAGAGAGAGGAGAGAGAGAGAGAGAGAGTTGTTTTACATACGTAAATGTAAATTTAAAAAAAAAAAAAGACCCATTTCATATAAAATAGATTACGAATATTTTACTTTATCATATTACAGTAGTCGGTATAATACTGTAAAGTTTACAGTATGTTGTTGTTATAGTCGTGGCGATGAAATTCTCACGAAACAAAAACACGCGATTTGATTACAACAGCTGATTCATTCTCTCTCTCTCTCTCTCTCTCTCTCTCTCTCTCTCTCTCTCTCTCCTCTCTCTCTCTTCTCTCTCTCTTCTCTCTCTCTCTCTCTCTCTCTCTCTCTCTCTCCTCATCTCTTTCGTGTTATACTATACTTACATTTAGATGAAGAAACTAAAATTAGTTTTCTTAGTGTCAATTAAATACGAAACGAAAAAATTATGCCGAGTCTACATCCATTTCAATCATAGCTAAAAATATGGCATCCGATTTCATCAGCAAACCACTATTTTTTGGGAAACATCATTTTATTCTAGAAAATTGCTACTCTTTAAATAGTTAATTGCACATTAAGAAAGCGTGTACTTTTGTTTTTAAATTTCGGGTGTGTTTTAAAAATAGAGTATTGTTGACTTCTTTTTGTTTTACATTTGGCTGTGATTAGATCAGCTGACATCTAGCTGCCGCTCTTGAGAGTGTACGAATACACTAACAAAGTATCGTTTATATCATTTCTTAACTTATTCAAACCGTCTACAGTATACAGTTGATATTACATAAGCACCAATGTGTTATAACCTATCAAATTTTTTTTTTATTACATTTAAACCCCTCTCTCTCTCTCTCTCTCTCTCTCTCTCTCTCTCTCCTCTCTCTCTCTCTCTCTCTCTCTCTCTCTCTCTCTCTCTCTCTCTCTCTCTCTCTCTCTCTCTCTCTCTCTCTCTCTCTCTCTCTCTCTCTCTCTCTCTCTCTCTCTCTCTCTCTCTCTCTCTCCTCTCTCTCTCTCTCTCTCTCTCTCTCTCTCTCGTGATATCTTTGTTGCTCCTCAAAGTTTCATTCATATTGAAAATCAATCATGATTCAATTTTCCTTACTTTCTCCAATCTCGCACCATCGGTCACATCGCGGTATTTTCGAAATTTCCGGAAAATCCGCGATATATGTATACAGTATACATGGGTTATGAAAAAAATCCGCGAAGTGGTGAATCCGCGATGGTCGAACCGCGAAGTAGCGAGGGCTCACTGTACATACTGTATAAACACAATTGATCCCTGGTCTGTGTTCCTTGCGTCGGCTCAGATAGTTCTTTAACTCTTCCTTCCCCTCAACTTGATGACAATAAGATACAGTAAATGCATATCTCAAGTTAGCTAAGGCTGTCCTTGAAAAAGAAGCTAAGGACAAGCGAAGATATTGGAGTAGGTATAGCGAATTTGATCAAAGTTTTTTTTTTTTTTATGACGTCCCCATGACATAGTATGCTGTACAACAATATAAATTTAGTTCTTTTTTATTGAGTAGAAAATCTTTCCATTCAAATGGATTTTGTTTTAGATTTAGCTACCAGTAGCAATTTCTGATACTCCTCTGTGGTTTTTACCCATGTTACTGATGAGTCTGCAAGGGTACTGTATATGGGCCCGTGGAGGAATACGTAGGCCAGGGCTTGAAGGAGCTTCTCCATCGACCGAATACCCTCGGCCCGTAAGGAAGGCGTAAGTGGCTTTAGGGCGTTGTCCTTAGCAGTGTTACCATCTGAAAGTGCAATGTCAAAATCACACCAATTAGTACGGATGTAGGGGAGTTAATGATATTACCCCTATAGTCCAGTCCTGTACTCAGGAAGATGCAGTTGATCATCAATTCTCAGGAGCATCCTTCCACTGTTGAGCCAATGAACAAGGTGGCAGCATCATGGAGCAGAGGAATGGGCAGTAAGCATCCTGGGGGACTGATAGGCTTCCTGTTCATTGCTTCTTGTCCTCCCCTCACTGAGATTTAACGACATGGTCGCTGTGTGACTCAACCTCACCTGGTCAAAGGTGCGTTGCAGCTCGTAAGGGATGGATCTCCAGGCTTTACAGTCAACTGGGGGCTGCAGACTGGTTATTGACATCTTGGTCCTAAATGAGTTTGTATTACAAACCCTGTTCAAGATAGAGAAGACAATCATCAAACGAACTACATGTACCACCAGGAGGAATGACGTATGCTCTATCAGGATCTGAGAGATATACTGTATACTTCTACATACCAGTCCATCGGTCTTCCAAGAAGCTCTTCTGCTTCGTCCTTGGGGAGAGTTAGGTCTACCAGTTCAACGTCCTGGGCTTTGGACTGTTGACTGCCCCTCAAGTATTTACTGGAGTGTTCAAGCTCATCTCATTTTGCTCATGCGCAAATGTGACATGAATTTTAAGGTACCTAGATGATTGGCTGATTCTGTCCTCTTGGAAACTACTTTATCATTGAAACAAGCTTCTTTCCTCTTTGTTACGAGAAAGGTCTCCTTTTCCTTTGCTCTTGAGTCGTAACCAAAACTCAGCGCCTTCTCTGCACGACCCCAGGTTTGAGACCAGCTCCATCTCCTTACCCCAGGAAGCAACCGATGATGATCCAGATGATTTACTTCTTTGCCCTTTGGGGGGACTAAGATGCTACCTGAAACATACACAACCTTTCAGACTATAGTTAACAGAGTATCGTTGATATAATTTCCTAACTTGCAAAATTTCACATTTCGAGTTGCACTTTTTAAGACCAGGCTGTATTTGGTGACTTCTAGTTCTGAATTTGTTTTCAAATTTAGCGTTTTTGTTTTGTAAGAAATTTGTGAATAAAAAAAACGTGAGTAACAAGAGTTGATTGTACTCTTTATTCAAGGGCGTTAAGTTATTTTCTAAAAATGAATCCTAGTTTGGTGATTCGGAATTAAAATTAAAAGATTAAGTCCTTCAAATAGTACTTTTTATTATTAATTTCTCGTATATTTTTTAGCTTTTTTAAGATGATTATATTTTGTAGCCAAAGTATGTCATATGCTATATTTTTAAAAATTATATTTTGAATGACTTCTTCATTATAAATTGATTGCTTGAATGTATGTTGGAGGATGTAGCTCTAATTTATTCAATAGTAATTTCTTTAGTGATTTATTTGTTCTTAATTTAAAACTCCCCTAACAGTATAGTAATTTATTTGTGCTAAATTTAGAACTCCCCAAACAGTATATTCATATTAATGAACAGAAACTTGTGGAAAAGTGGCCAACAACGCTGTATGTCTTGTAATAATAAAGAAGTGTGTATAATTTCCTGTATATGAAACTGAATTGCCAACAAAGAAGGTAGTTAGGAGTGAGTTGGATAGGCATTTCTCAGTTGGATGGCTGTTATAGTTTTAGACTGAACCTTGCTTTCACAATGGAGGTAATTTCTTTGTAAATTGACTTCAATGCAAAAATTTAGACAGAGCTGGCTATACCTTTTATAAAGCTAGTTGCAAACACTATGAGAAAAACTTTTGAGTTGCTAATTGTCAAAAGTCTTTCCCCTTCTATATTGATTATTAATAATATTACTGCCCATTACTTAGCTAGGTTTAAACAGATAGCAGAGGCATCATCTTTCTGAGAGGGATAGGGACTGTTATCAGAAGAAAGTTATAGAGATATAATTTCATATTTCTACCAAAGTTTTCATATATATTTAGATATAAAACATGGGAGTAGGGAGAGGTAAACTAGAGGTCCTTTGGAATTTTAACCTGCTTCGATATGTGGTATGCAGTATACTGTATTCCCCTGTGAGCATAAAAAACTGTCATTTGTAGGGGAGTAATCAGGGAGCAGCAAATTACCAAATTCTTTGGTTGCCTTTAAAGTTTTCAGTGAGGAATACCATGTGATATTTTATTAGTATTGTTAAAGTGGAGAGTATATTTTATTTTATTACATCTCATGATGTAAATAGAATTTTGAAAGTGGTGAGTTTTTAGATTTTTTTTACAGTTGGTAAATTGAGAACAATCTTTGTATAATAACTCTTTGAAATGTAGTGCGCTTTTTTTTCCTGCTGTTGAACTTTTATGTTTATCTAACAGCATTTTAAGTGTTACCATAGCTTAACATTATTTAAATGGCGATTAAAGAAAATTGAATTTGTCTCTATCATGCAACACTTTTAATGAGTGGTTATTGTTGTTGAATGGATTCCTGCTCATGTAATATAGGTATACTTGATAAATAATTTGAGAGTTTTTTGAAAATTATTTATTTTGTAATGCAAGCAATTTATTATTCTAAATTTCTTCATTAACAAAAGTGTCTGTGTATTGGGTAGTTCTCATGATTGAGTGGTTGGCAGTTACTTAAAAAATGAAACTTCTTTTACATCACGCATCTTTTCATGGTTGCTTTATCAATAGTTAGTATTTACTAGTAGGCTTGTAATGAAGTAGTTTTATCAATAGCTAGTATTTACCAGGAGGTTGGTGATGAGGTGGCATTATCATTGCCCCTTTTTCATTTTCCATTCTATTTTGTTCATTCATTTTTAGCTAATCCAATAAATTTTAAGACGTCACTGTGTTTGTATAGGGTAAGCATATTGTTTGGTGATGCACATGAAGATTTGTGGTAGCCTTTTGGATTCTAAATCTGAAGTTCGAGCCTGATAGTTTCCAGTAGTGTTTGCAACCATATTGTTCTTGTGAGCTTTGGGGAGCCCATAGCGCTACTTGCTTAGTCATCTGCAGTCATTGCCTATGATTTTCCTGGTCCTACCTTGGGTGGTGAGGGGGACTTTGGCAATGCCCATATGTGTATTTTGTCAGTATCTAGGAAACTGTAGTGTTCCATGATTTTTTGAGGTACAGTACTTGTTCCATATTTATTGATTTCCTATTTGAAATGAACTTGATAGATGTTGTATGCATCCGAACATTTGAGATTTGAATTTTGTATTTTTCAATTCAAATAATCAATTTTTGTATCAAAGCATTCATAAATGGCTTATTTTTTTTTTCTTTTTGGTAATTGACTTGTCTAAGACATTTTTTTGACTGTTTACTCCCAAGTCTGTGATGGTTGTTTGATACCTGAAAGAAAATCTTAAGTTTTGGCTTGTGAAGGACTTACTGTTATCTTACACTGTATAACTTATAGATATAGCTAAAGTTAGATGAAAGCATTGAATTTATGCAGCTTTTGACAGTGGCATACAATTTGAATTTGTACCTTTGTTGTATGTGCTGTTAACTCTTTTTCCAATCCTCAGGAGAGGTAGATGAAGAAAATGCCGGTCCTGAAGACAGAAACTGGGAGGAATACTGGCGACTTCTATTCAAGAAGATAGACATAAAGGATATTAAGAATTTTGAAGATAAATACATAGGTAAGTGTTCATCGTCTGTATTCAACTTTTCCCTGCCTAGTTTAATGAAGCATCTAATGTTATTTACATGTTATTTCTCTGGTTATGGCTCATTTTTCCTGTGCCTACACATACACCAAATATTCTGGCCTATTCTTTACACACTTCTTTTTCCTCATACCTCTGATAACACTAAGATAAAAAATTCTTCTTTGCTCAAGAGGTTAACTACTGAACGAGTTACTTACTCTGCTAGGACACTCCAAAATCAAACCATTGTTGTCTAGTGTTGGGTAGTGCCATAGCCCTTGTACCATGGTCTTGCACTGTCTTGGGTTAGAGTTCTCTTGCTTGGGGGTACACTCAGGCACACTATTCTCTCTTCATTATTTATGTATGACAGATCTATTTTAACGTTGTTACTTATCATAAGATATATTTTGATTCATTACTTTTTATAGCTTATATAGTTTATTTATTTCCTTATTTCCTTTGATGACTGGGCTACTTTCCATGTTGGAGCCCTTTGCTTATATGTAGCATCCTGCTTTTTTGAAGTAGGGTTGTAGCTTAATAAAGATAGTAATGATAATAATAAGATAAGAGGCATATACTTTCCTGTTAAACTGCTGAGTGTTTCTGTGTGTGTTAAGAGATTAATATTAGTGCTGTCGACACATTTATTGTGTGTATATGATAGGGGTTGTTAGACTGCGCTTTTCACATGGTATCAGATGTATTGTATTGATTTTATTAAATATGAAAAAAAATGCTTGTGAAATTAATATTTTTAAATAGTTTTGTGGTTGAATAATGCTAAATAGGACACAAAATTACTTGAAAGTAGGTCGGTATATTTATGGAAATTATTCCCACAAAAAAGTGTCTCAAATGTAAAAAATGAATCTCGAGTATAATTTCTATATGTAACTAAATTCACACTGACATTGTTTTGTCTTCAGTAGTCAAATGATGCTTAAAGCATTATCTGGTAATTTAAATACTGTACAAATATTGAAAAATGTAGTGGCTAAATCTTTATACAGCAAGTGCAGTTGTTTGAAACAAATTAATTATTGGATTTCTGAAGGTCTTGTTCAACTAGAAATACAGTAACGTCTAGTTTTCAATATTAATCTTACCCGATAATCATGTAGCTGTCAACTCTGTTGCCCGACAGAAATCTACGGTCGGGATACGCCAGCGATCGCTATACAGGTGGGGGTGTACACAACAGCGCCATCTGTGGTCAGGTACTCCAGTACTTCTTGTCAACACCACCTCAATTTTTCCTCTGTCGTGCCGCCGGCTAGACCTACATGGATACGCTGTTGATTCTGGAGTTATTGTTCACGATTTGGTGATGTATTTGCTCTAGAGTTTAGCCTTCGCTATTCAGGAAGCTTTATCATTAGCTTAGCAAGTTTTTGGAATTAATTTGATTTAATTTTTGATTTAATTTTGGTGACGAAGAGAGTATGAACTCTCTTTCACTTTTAAATGGCCGACCCTTCCCTTAGACGGAAGTGTTGGTGTCGAAGAGAGTATAGACTCTCTTTCTTAATTTTGCTTAACAAAGTTATAGATTTATTTTATATCTCTCCGCCTATTATAGGCCTCTTCGATTAACTTCCTTTTATTATAAACTTATTAAAATTAATTTTTATGTTTGTTTATATTCGACCTTTCCTAATAGTAGGCGGTCTTTTCTTGGAACCGAAGTTAATTAACATTGAGCCCGTCATTTCGTTTTTACCTGTTAACATATTATGCTATTTTAATGTTTTTGAAAGAATTTCTTTGATAGTCTCGTACTGTTTTCAAAGTTGAACTAACGTTTTGTTTTGTCTCTGCAGTTGTTGACGTTCAGAACGTTCAACTTGCGCTCTATCGTTACGATAGAGAGAGAGTATTCACGGTTTCACGTTGCAGTAAGAGTAAACCGATTCTAGCGTTTTGTTCATTCTTTCTTAGCTTAAATGGTTTTAATTCTAATAAAGGGACTTTTTATTTGGGAAATCTTTCAGTTTTTTTTTTTTTTTTTTTCCTTTAACAATAATATGTTTTAACGATATATATAATTGGGCTCATCTCTCAGGTTCTAAGTCAAGAGAGAGAGAGAGAGAGATAGAGGCGGAGGGAGAGAGAGGAGGATAAACGTTTCGTTCAAGCGGGTAACGTTGTTATCGTTTTTGCTCTTCTCCCTAGTCTCTTTAGGGGAAGAAGGTAAACGTTTCTAGAGTTTTATTCTTGTTCCCAGGCTTTATGCGGTGAGAGATTTTAAACGTAGTTTATTTGATCTAGTGTTTAGTCCCTTTTCCAGCCACTGAATTATTTATCTTTCATTATGTTTTTCTGTTACATTGTAATACTGTTTTCGCAATTACTAACTTTTAATGAAGGATAGAATTGCGTGTTTCAGGTACAAACCACTTAAAGTTTCGAGTTCAGTGAAATAAGTGCAAACAGAAAATCAAAAGTGATAAAGTGATAAGCGCAAAGTGTTACAGTGTTGCGTTCGAGGGTTCGTCTGTTCGTGCCAGTTGTTCGCCTAGTCTGGGACCTCTTACAAGCTCCCAAGCCCAGGGGAGAAGTAACGTCGAAGGACTTATGGGTTCATCAGGCCTTGATCGACGAACAGACGTTTCCCTCCGTGGTTTCGGGTGTAACCAACTCACGTAGCCGACGTGATCACCCCACCCACACAAAGACGAGAGAGCCCATTTATTCCTCGTCTGCGGAAGAGGTTTCTCGCAGAAACCATGGACCAAATCTTGCAGCTTTTAAGTGCAAGTCGGTCCCTTCCGCGCAAGTCCAACTCCTAGGTGTAGCCATTAGCACTGGGTCAGTTCGGACTTGCTGCAGTACGACAACTGCACACCTCCCAGAGAGGCAAGGTGGTACCGCAACAGGCAGTAACTCCGTCTGTTGCCGCACCAGCTGTTTTAGACCCTCAGTCTCAACGGACAGTAGCTCCGTTTGTTGTTGTCTTTCATAGACCCTAGTGGTCCATGCTGCAGACTATACAGTCTCAGCTTGCTCCTTCATACAGGAGTATCATGCTGGAAGGTTGACAATGTAGCCTGTTAACCTACAACCCGCCGAGGTTGTGCGCTCAGCAGATACTGCGGCTGCCTGCTCCTAACCTCCTCAACCCATGAGGCAGGAGCCTCATGCTATGCGGCAACCTCCTCTACCCATGAGGCAGGAGCCTCATGCTATGAGGAGCCTCATGCTATGCGGCATCCTCCTCAACCCATGAGGCAGGAGCCTCATGCTATGCGGCAACCTCCTCTACCCATGAGGCAGGAGCCTCATGCTATGCGGCATCCTCCTCAAACCATGAGGCAGGAGCCTCATGCTATGCGGCATCCTCCTCAACCCATGAGGCAGGAGCCTCATGCTATGAGGAGCCTCATGCTATGCGGCATCCTCCTCAACCCATGAGGCAGGAGCCTCATGCTATGAGGAGCCTCATGCTATGCGGCATCCTCCTCAATCCATGAGGCAGGAGCCTCATGCTATGCGGCAACCTCCTCTACCCATGAGGCAGGAGCCTCATGCTATGCGGCATCCTCCTCAACCCATGAGGCAGGATCCTCATGCTGTGCGGCATCCTCCTCAACCCATGAGGCAGGAGCCTCAGGCTATGAGGAGCCTCATGCTATGCGGCATCCTCCTCAAACCATGAGGCAGGAGCCTCATGCTATGCGGCAACCTCCTCAACCCCTGAGGCAGGAGCCTCATACTATGCGGCATCCTCCTCAACACATGCGGCATGAGCCTCATCCCTTGCAGCATGAGCCTCATCCCATGCAGCATGAGCCTCATACCATGCAGCATGAGCCTCATCCCATACAGCATGAGCCTCATCCCATGCAGCATAAGCCGCACGCCATGCAACATGCTCTGCATACCGTACAGCATGCTCTACATACAGCATGCTCTGCATACAGCATGCTCTGCATACCTTACCGCATGCTCCTCAGTCACACATCTTTGGTTGTTGCCAACTCACAAGACTGTCAAGCAGTTTCATAACGTTGCCTTCTGGTCTGCTGCTTTTGCACCAGTGTAACCCTCACTGAGAGAACTTAGCTTTTCTCGGATATGGTTCCTGTAGATGAGAAAGTGCTATTCTCCCTCCTTCTGATATTCCCTTGAGGACTCTGTCATTTGGAGAGGAGCCTTTAGCTGCTTAGCCTCCTATGGACTTTTATTTAAGCATAACATGCTTCCAGGGAGGGTAATGGTTCCGCTTCAGTCGCTAACCCCGTCTGTTACCACACCTGCTCCCATAGACCTTGAGCTTTGTTGCAAGACATGCAGTCCAAGCTTAGTCCTTGTTAGAGGATTTTTTGTTTACGGAGTCAGTGTGTCACTGGGAAGACGTTCAACAACCAGCAGAAGTGACTTGTTGTGACGCAGTGCGGCAACCTCAGCAACCCGATAAGGAGTTGTCTGTACGACCCAGACAGTCTAGACAGTTTCGGGTTGTCGCTGTACTTCCTCGCTTCCCCATGGTTGACAGTTCACAGACTGTGCAGCAGTACCATGATCTTGTGTCCGGCTCCGTCAGACGACTGCAATTTTGAGGAGTCCCAGCTCGTCCCATCCCAGACCATTGTCTACCTGGGTATGGAGCTTCAGAGTCGAGCTTTTCGGGCTTTTCCGTCGGCCCCAAGGATCTACCAAGCCCTAGAATGCATCCAGAGCATGCTGAGAAGGAACCGATGCTCAGTCAGGTAGTGGATGAGTCTAACAGGGACACTTTCATCGCTGGCCCTGTTCATCGAGTTAGGGAGACGCCACCTCCGCCCCCTTCAGTATCATCTAGCTGCTCACTGGATAAAGGACATGACGCTAGAGACGGTCTCAGTTCCTGTTTCCGAAGAGAGGAGGTCTACTCTCACGTGGTGAAAGAACAGCTTTCTTCTCAAGGAAGTCTACCTTTGGCTGTTCAGAAACCCGACCGCCGTCTCTTCTCGGACGCATCAGACACGGGCTGGGGTGCGACTTTGGACGGACAGGAATGCTCGGGAACATGGAATCAGGAGCAAAGGACACTTCACATCAATTGCAAGGAGCTGTTGGCGGTTCATCTGGCCTTGATAAACTTCAAGTCCCTCCAGCTTAACAAGGTGGTGGAGGTGGACTCTGACAACACCACAGCCTTGGCTTACATCTCCAAGCAGGGAGGGACTCATTCGTGGAAGTTGTTCTAGATCGCAAGGGACCTCCTCATCTGGTCAAAAGATCGAAAGCTCACGCTGGTAACGAGGTTCATTCAGGGCGATTTGAATGTCATGGCAGATCGCCTCAGCCGGAAGGGTCAGGTCTTCCCCACAGAGTGGACCCTTCACAAGAATGTTTGCAGCAGACTTTGGGCCCTGTGGGGTCAGCCAACCATAGATCTGTTCGCTACCTCGATAACCTAGAGGCTCCCGTTGTATTGTTCTCCGATTCCAGACCCAGCAGCAGTTCACGTGGATGCTTTTCTGCTGGATTGGTCCCATCTCGACCTGTATGCATTCCCGCCGTTCAAGATTGTCAACAGGGTACTTCAGAAGTTCGCCTCTCGCAAAGGGACACGGCTGACGTTGGTTGGCTCCGCTCTGGCCCGCGAGAGAATGGTTCATAGAGGTACTGCAATGGCTGGTCGACATTCCCAGGACTCTTCCTCTAGGAGTGGACCTTCTACGTCTACCTCACGTAAAGAAGGTACACCCAAACCTCCACGCTCTTCGTCTGACTGCCTTAAACTTTCGAAAGACTCTCAAGAGCTAGGGGCTTTTCGAAGGAGGCAGCCAGAGCGATTGCCAGAGCAAGGAGGACATCCACTCTCAGAGTCTATCAGTCTAAAGGGGAAGTCTTCCGAAGCTGGTACAAGGCCAATGCAGTTTCCTCAACCAGTACCACTGTAACCCAGATTACTGACTTCCTGTTACATCTAAGGAACGTAAGATCCCTTTCAGCTCCTACGATCAAGGGTTACAGAAGTATGTTGGCAGCGGTTTTCCGCCACAGAGGCTTGGATCTTTCCACCAACAAAGATCTACAGGACCTCCTTAGGTCTTTTGAGACCTCAAAGGAACGTCGGTTGTCCACTCCAGGCTGGAATCTAGACGTGGTCCTAAGGTTCCTTATGTCATCAAGATTTGAACCTCTCCAATCAGCCTCTTTTAAGGACCTCACATTCAAAACTCTTTTCCTCGTGTGCTTGACAACAGCTAAAAGAGTAAGTGAGATCCACGCCTTCAGCAGGAACATAGTTTCACATCTGAAACGGCTACATGTTCCTTGCAGCTCGGTTTTTTGCTAAAACGAGCTTCCTTCACGTCCTTGGCCTAAGTCGTTCGAGATCCCAAGCCTGTCCAACTTGGTGGGGAACGAACTGGAGAGAGTACTTTGCCCAATTAGAGCTCTTAGGTACTATCTAAAAAGGTCATAACCTTTACGAGGACAATCAGAAGCCTTATGGTGTGCTATCAAGAAGCCTTCTCTTCCAAGGTCTAAGAACTCAGTTTCTTACTAATTCAGGCTCCTGATTAGGGAAGCACATTCTCATCTGAAGGAAGAAGACCTTGCTTTGCTGAAGGTAAGGACACATGAAGTGGGAGCTGTGGCTACTTCAGTGGCCTTCAAACAGAACCGTTCTCTGCAGAGTGTTATGGATGCAACCTATTGGAGAAGCAAGTCAGTGTTCGCATCATTCTATCTCAAAGATGTCCAGTCTCTTTACGAGAACTGCTACACCCTGGGACCATTCGTAGCAACGAATGCAGTAGTAGGCGGGGGCTCAGCCACTACATTCCCATAATCCCATAACCTTTTTAACCTTTCTCTTGAATACTTTTTATGGGTTGTACGGTCGGCTAAGAAGCCTTCCACATCCTTGTTGATTTGGCGGGTGGTCAATTCTTTCTTGAGAAGCGCCGAGGTTAAAGGTTGTGATGAGGTCCTTTAGTATGGGTTGCAGCCCTTTATACTTCAGCACCTAAGAGTCGTTCAGCATCCTAAGAGGACCGCTACGCTCAGTAAGGAAGACGTACTTAATAAAGGCAGAGTAATGGTTCAAGTCGTCTTCCTTACCAGGTACTTATTTATTTTATGTTATTTTTGAATAACTAATAAAATAAAATACGGGATACTTAGCTTCTTTGTTAACATGTATGCTGGTCTCCACCCACCACCCTGGGTGTGAATCAGCTACATGATTATCGGGTAAGATTAATATTGAAAAATGTTATTTTCATTAGTAGAATAAATTTTTGAATATACTTACCCGATAATCATGATTTAATTGACCCACCCTTCCTCCCCATAGAGAACCAGTGGACCGAGGAAAAAATTGAGGTGGTGTTGACAAGAAGTACTGGAGTACCTGACCACAGATGGCGCTGTTGTGTACACCCCCACCTGTATAGCGATCGCTGGCGTATCCCGACCGTAGATTTCTGTCGGGCAACAGAGTTGACAGCTACATGATTATCGGGTAAGTATATTCAAAAATTTATTTTACTAATGAAAATAACATGTTAGGAAGTTGATCTGTTCAAAACTAGCAATAAGAGATGGTGCACCTTGATATACAGTAATTTATGCTTTATCTCTGTTAAGAAATTCTACAACCTCAGGGTACCTTGTTCTAATTTTAGTTTTATCTTTGTTAAAACATTCTAAAACCAAAGTTGGTGATCTTGGATCACTGTAGGAGTCTAGCGACGTCAGTGCCACTACTGGTAAGTCTTTGCAGCGTCCCTTTGGCCTCTAGCTGCACTCACATTTAGCCTTCTACAATATCTCTCTCTCCACTTACTTTCCATCCATCTTCATTTTACTTCTACTTCATTGTGCAACTTTCTCAGCCACCCCAAATTGGCTAAAGATTTTAGATCTGGACACGGATGCTTGTAGAACCTCGCCTCTCCCAAGCCTTCTTGTTGACGCTGAAGAATTACCTTTAGACCTTTACAGAAAGTCTTTTTTTTTTGTTTGGTATTGGTTTAGGCTGCAAAGAATTCCTTAATTCTTTAACCCATCAGACTACAAGACATTGAAGATATTTTGAGTATCACACAAAAACTCCTCCACCTTTTGGTTTTTGGATAGAAACATTACTAGAGCCTAGATATGGCTATAAATTAAGTGCTCTAATTTAAGATAACCCCTCCATGGAAATTACTAGAGATATCCTTTTGTAGAAATTTTATTGGTATAAAAAAGAACATGACTGACTTGAAAGCCAGGTTGTTTTTTATGGAGCACTTTGAAGAACATTAGTAGGTTAACTAGGGCACCAGCCACCTGTTGAGTTACTACCGCGAGAGAGTTATGGGGCCCCTTTGACTGGCCAGACAGTACTATATTTAATCCTTCTCTCTGGTGACAGTTAATTTTCCTTTTGCCTACACATACACTGAATAATCATACCTATTCCTTACAGATTCTCCTCTGTCCTCATACACCTAACAACACTGAAATTACCTAACCATTCTTCTTCACCCAAGGGGTTAAATCCTCTTGGTAAGGGTAGAAGAGAGACTTTAGCTATGGTAAGCAGCTCTTCTAGAAGAAGGACACTCCAAAATCAAACCATTGTTCTCTAGTCTTGGGTACTGCCATAGCCTCTGTACCTTGGTCTTCCACTGTCTTTGGTAAAAGTTCTCTTGCTTGAGGGTACACTCGGGCACGCTATTCTATCTTATTCTCTTCCTCTTGTTTTGTTAAAGTTTTTATAGGAAATATTTATTTAAATGTTGTTACAGTTTTTAAAATATTTTGTTTCTCGTTTCCTTTCCTCACTAGGCTCTTTTCCCTGTTGGAGCCCCTGGGCTTATAGCATCCTGCTTTCCCAACTAGGGTTGTAGCTTAGCAAGTAATAATAATAATAAGGATAACAATAATAATAATTGACTCAGGTTTGTGTAGTTAGGAAAAACCCAAATTACTTCTAAATTGGTCGTATTTGCTTATCAAGCTTTTGAAAAGATGTGAATTTCCTGTAGAATGCTTTGTAAATTGTTAAAATTTTTTAAGGTGTGATGGGGTAAAATTTATGATATTGATAGTGGTTCTGGTGTAGGAAAAACTTTTATCTCTGATTGTGTAATCTTTCTTTTAAAGGGTCTGATGAAGAACTGAATGATTTAAAGCAGGCATACATTGACGGAAAGGGGGACATGGAACATATCATAAATTCGGTTTTGTGTTGCACTCACGATGATGAAGACAGGTAAGTTTGATGTTGAAAATTACTTCGTAATTAATTGTCTATATCTTGATCTCTGTCAGGGGGTCTAATTTTGTTGAATGAAATTTTTCATTTTTAAACATTTAAGCTTACCCGCTGGTTATATAACAATAGCTTTATTCATCTGTCCGGCAGAAATTCAAAAACTCATGGCAATCGAATAGATATGCCAGGTGTACACTAGCGCCACCACGGTAGCTAGGCCGAACTATTCCATCCGGCACCAGATTTTATTTTCTTCTGCCGCCATACTGGCAACATAGAAGGAATTCACTCGTGATTAACCTGGATTTTAGCAGTATATTGGTGATGTACTCTTACATACGGGGTTTAGCATTCGCTTATTTGGTTTTGTTTGATATTTGATCGCTATGTTATAGCTTAAAAGGTAGGATTAGAAATTTTTCAACCAATTTTAAACTAACGAAAGCATTATGGCGGTAGGTAAACACTCCTCCTCATCGATGACGTCAGTCATATGACGTTAGCTTGAGTATGACTTGCATTTTCTTTTTTTTTTTTTTTTTTTACAAAGAATGATAAGTTAAAACTATCTTACAAAGTATTTAGTTATATAAAATAAAAGGATTATGTTATTTTAAGAAAATTTTTGTCCTTTTGGTATGCTTTCTTAGGATAATCTTCGATCTGTTTTAAAGATTATTTAGCGTTTAGTTTATTTATGCTACACAGTCCTCAGTCTATCGTTACAGTATTACTCTTTGTATCGATATTTATGAAAAGTACATTTTTCTTTAAAAACTAAAGTTTTTAAGTTGTATTAGAAAAAAGGAATATGTTCTTATTTTACACTTATATTGGTCCTTTTAGTATTTTCTTTAGCTAATCTGTTTACAAAGATTAAACAAAAATTAGCGTTCAGGTAATGTTTATATGACGTAGTATACATGACAATCGATATAGTCTCACGATTCTTTGTATTGTTGTTTACTTGTTCGTTTTTGGGAATACAAAATTTTTGTGTATAATATTTATAAATGTTCCAATTGTTAAATGTGACTATTTGTCTTTTATTGGAACCCCTTAAGTAATAAGGGTTGGTTTAAATATATAGATATATTCTTTACTCCTATATCGATTCATTTAATATTTTTTATAAAAGATTTTGTTACATTTTATATAAGATTCAATGACTTTTGCATTCTCATTCAAGCCCTTGACAGAATAGTAAGATCTCCCTCTACGGGCATGTCTACTTTTGGTTTTATGCCAAAGAGTTTAAAAATGCAAATTTTTAGTGCTAAATTAGTGCAGTGAATTTAATTCAATACAGTGGAGGGTGCTTCTGTTCGGACCTGTCGTTTTCCTAGCCTTAGACCTCTTTTAAGCTCCTGGACCCATGAGAGAAGTAAAGTCGATTGGCGAAAGGGAGCGATAGGCATTAGTCTGGCGCCGAGCGTCTTGTAAGACCTGAACAGAGGTTCCCTCGAGCGTTCCTGTTGACGATTCCCAGAACGCTCGCCCTCGCCGTAGGTAAAGCGAGGTAAAAGTGTTTACTAACATCAAGCGGCCAAGCGCGAGCGTCTTCCTTCCAGGGGCGCGACAAGCGCCAGGCAGCTGAACGTGATGGGGCATGATAAGCAGCTGAGCATGATGGCGCTTGCCAGGTGGCTGAGCGTGACGCCTCGCGCCAAGCTAAGCGTGACAACAACAGAGCGTTGGTCATCGAGCGTTCAGCAAGGCTAGCTACTAACGCTGCTGTAAGAGTTTGACTCGATGTTTGTAACTTAGTGCAAATTCTTGGTTTCTCTTGTTCGATGATTTACCATTCTAGACGCGATCGGCATAGTTCTGAGCGTCTGAATCGCGAGCATTTTTTAATCACGAGCGTTATTGTTCTGAAAGTCATGTGGCGCCGAGCGTCAAGAGCTTGCATGGTATCAAGCTTCACGCATTTGAACTTGACGTCGAGTGTTAAGCAGTTAATCATGACTCCGAACGCCAAGCAGTTGAGTGTCGACGAGCATCAAGTACTTGAACATGATGTCGCGTGTCAAGCATAGCTCCAAGCGGCTAGATCACGAGCGCCTGAATCGTGAATAGTATTGTTCCGAGAGTCACGTGACGCTGAACGCCAAGCAGTTGCTTGGTGTCTGGCTTCCAACAGTAGAACTTGATGTCTGCATGACCATGAGCGTCTAGCGTTGGAACATTGTTACGCCAGGCGGTATATTAAGAAATAAATATTAACTAGAAAGATATTATGTTCTCAGACCAAGGTCTGCTTGAACTAATTCTTAGTGTCTGTGGGAGAGCGAGAATTAAACCTCTAAAGCATTGAGGTCAGAATTCAGGATCTTAAGGAGTTGACTCCTAGGAAACAAGACATCTCTACCTAGGTTAGAGACTTGTAGGAGGAAGGGAGTGACTTTCAGAAATTCATGAGTTTTTTTTTTTTTTTTGAAGAGTTCCCATTTTATTTTGTACCTGCTGCTCCTCGTCCCGCCTTTAGTTTTTCCCCAAGGAAGACGTCGAAGGAATCTCTGTTCATTATTTTTAGTATTATTACTAGCCAAGCTACAACCTTAGTTGGAAAAGCAAGATGCTATAAGCCCAAGGGCTCCAATAGGGAAAGATAGCTCAGTGAGGAAAGGAAATAAGGAAATAAATAAATGATGAGAATAAATTAACAATAAATCATTCTGAAAAAAGTATCAACGTCAAAAAGACAGTGCTGATAGGGCAGTGCAATAGCGCATCCTCAGTGCAGCATAAAGAACCTAACTGCAGATGTTGGTGCAGCAGCACGTTCAGCTGCAACAGCAAGAAGTGCATTAGGGCTATTGTGAGAGAAGGCAGTGTCCCTTTTTTGCTGTGTACGTCCTGTCAGGATGTCAGAAGTTGGCAAAGCTTTAGTTAAGACTGATACGGATCTTGTTCCTGAGTCTGGTGGTACGGTACAGGCACCGCCGCTTCCACCAGACTGGTTTCCGTCTGCTGAAATGCGGAGCATTATGTAAGCGATGAGGAAGGCGAGTTCGCGATCGAAGTTTTTCTACACCGGTGTCACCTAATGTTGATCCTAATTGGACTATGCTGCTAGCATGAAGCAGCGGCTCTCATCTTTTATGCAGTCTTATCAGCCTGCTGTTAGCAAAGTGATGGTTCGTCATGATTCTTATCAGGACGCATTGTCGCACAGGCGGCCTACCAGCAAGCTGAATGTTGAACAGCGTGATAAGGCTTCTATTTCCCATTGAGTGTCTGCTTCTCTTGATACCAGACATCAAACGGCCAAACGTGTCATCGAGCGTTTTCCTTCCAAGCGCGGCGACGATTGCTAGGCAGCTAAGCGTGGCATTGGGTGTTAAGCTGAACGTGACATTGGGTGTCAAGCTGAACGTTGACATCGAGCAACAAGCTCGTGACGTCGAACGTCAAACAAACCTTGATGTCCAACGTCAGTCACATACTGTTCGAGCTATGTCCAGAGGACAAAAGTTCTCTATGGAGACTCAGAAGACTATTCTTGCAGCAGTAAAGTAGGTCCACTGGATGATCTCTTTAGATCTCCAGGATGCTTACTTCTACTTCCCCATCCATCCGAATTTCAAGCTACCGGAAGGTTCGTGTATAGGAGGAAGTTGTCCAGTTTTGAGTTCTTTGTTTCGGGCTAAGCACCACCCCTCAAATAAAGGGTGCGTCTGTGAGGACATATCGTTGTTTCTTATCCTTAGACCTCTTCCAAGGAATGTAGATTTGAAACTTCTTCCAGCTCCCTTTTCCCGGAGAGAAGAAATATCGAACGATAAAGGAAACGAGAGGCTTTAGCTCCTGAGCAGTCGCCTACTCGAGCATACCTTTTGACGCCTCACAGTTTTTTCGTCGTCTTCAGATGACTCAGCACCCAGACGAGGCTGGCATCAACTTCGAAACTTCTAAAGAGGAAGATGGACACGGTCAATCAGCGTCTTTTCTTGACCACCGCAAGCTTCTGGTTATAGTCTTTCGAACAGTTCCGAGCGTTTTTTTCTTTCCACCGAAGAAAAACTCTCCTACCAAACATCCTTTTAGGATGTCAGCAACTGTCAAATAACGTCCAACTCTCTCAGTTGCAGGACAGTTGTCTGAGCCTAGCATGGCTTCAGGTCATACTCCTCCACCATCAACTGGTTATCGTCTTCTGGACGCTCTGCGTGTTTTTAAACGGTGTAGAAAGAGAGCTTGTGGTAGACATGATGTCTCCTGTACCACAACAGTTTGACCCTATTTTTATTACACTACTAGATTTGCAACAGAAGCTCTTTTCGCTCATGCTATTTTGTCGGCCTGCATACAACAAGAGAGTAGCAGACCTGGATCTTGAGTGTCAGGTAATTTCACGCCTGGACACTAAGCTAAGCGTAGTGAGCCTACTAGTCGAGATGTTCTTGATGACGAACGTCTTTACAACTCCCTAGCAAGGAGTCAAACAGACGTGACGTCGTACGTCCACCTAACAGGATGTCGAGCTTCCAGCGGAACAGGACGTCCTGTAAGACGTGACGTCGAGCGTCTGTCGAGACGCTACATTAATCATCAAGTACAATGCGACCCCGAGCGTCAAGCAGCTTGTGACATGGTCTTGTACACGTTCCCACCATTCAAAGTGCTTTACAAGATTTTACAAAAGTTCGTGTCTCACGAGGGAACCAAGTTGACTTTAATAGCTCTCTTCTGGCCGTCAAAAAGTTGGTTCAAAGAGGTTCTGGAATGGATGGTGGACATTCCAAGAAGCCTGCCATTGAGAATAGATCTTCTCAAACAACCCCACTTGGCAAGAAACCATCTAAACCTCCAAGCTCTATGTCTGACTGCCTTCAATCTATCGTAGAACTCCCTAGATCTGGAGGGTTTTCGAAGGAGGCAACTAAGGCTATCGCTAGTACAAGAAGGACTTTTACCATCAAGGTTTTAAAGTCTTAAGTGGGAGGTTTTGGAGAGTGGTGTAGAGCTTAATCAGTTTCTTCATTCAGTACCTCTGTAACACAAATTGTCGATTTCTTCTTAAACCTTAGAAGAAAGCACATTTTTTCCTCCTCGACCATCAAGGGGTACAGGAGTATGCTGGCAGCTGTCTTCGGACACAGGAATTTAGATCTCTCAAATAATAGAGACCTTCAAGATCTTCTCAGATCTTTTGAGACTTCTAAGAAGCGTCGATAAGATTCACCTGCCTGGAATTTAGATATTGTTTTTAAAATTCCTCATGAGTGACAGATTTGAGCCTTTTCACTCAGCTTCTTTCAAAGATCTGACCTTGAAGACTTTTCTTAGTAGGTCTGGCAACAGCTAAGAGAGTCGGTGAAGTTCACGCTTTTAGCAAGAATATTGGCTTCAGAAACGGAAAAGCCATATGCTCCTTACAACTTGGATTCCTGGCCAAAAAACGAACGTCCTTCTCATCCATGGCCTAAATCTTTCGAGATTACTATTCTCTCTGATATGGTGAGTGAAGAGTGGAAGAAAGTTCTTTGTCCTTTTAGAGCACTGAAGTTTTATCTGAACAGGACTAAAGATTTAAGAGACAATTCAGAGGCTCTTTGGTGCGCAGTCAAGAAGCCTGCGCTACCTATGTCTAAAAATGCCCTATCATTTTTTATAAGACTTTTAATTAGAGAGGCTCACTCACACTGTGGTGAGGCAGACCTTAAGCAGCCTAAAGTAAAGAATCATGAAGTTAGAGCTGTGGCAACTTCTGTAGCTTTTAAACAAAACCGTTCTCTGCAAAGCATCGTGGATACAACCTTTTGGAGGAGTAAACCTGTATTCGCCTCGCATTATTTATAACGTGTTCAGACTCTTTATGAGGACTGCTACACTTTGGGACCATTCGTAGCAACGAGTGCAGTAGTAGGTGAAGGATCTACCACCACGTTTCCCCTAATCCGTAGTACCCTTGTTCTTCTCTTGGAACTTTTATATATTTTTATGGTTGTACGTAAAGATTGGTCGACAATCTTCCGCAATCTTTGATTTAGTCAGGTGGTCATTTTGTTCCTTGAGAGTGCCCGGAACAAGATTATTAGTTGAGGTCCTGTCAACATAGAGGTTATTACTCGTTTGACAGCTCCTATAGATCTTCAGCCCCCTGAGTGGACCGCTGGATCTTATAAGGATAGCAGACATAATGAGGCAGAGAATAATTGAAGTCAGCTTCCTTAACAGGTACAAACCCTTGAGCTTTTTTTTATTTGACACTTAAGTGAAATTTCAACAATGTTGTTGTCTCTGACCCTTCACCAAGGGTGTCAATCAGCTATTGTTATATAACCAGCAGGTAAGTTTAAATGTTTAAAAATGATATTTTCATAATAAAATAAAATTTTTTAACATACTTACCCGCTGGTTATATAACTTATAATCCCACCCTCCTCCCCTCTAGAGAACTATGGGCATGGAAAATCTGGTGCTGGATGGAATAGTTCGGCCTAGCTACCGTGGTGGTGCTAGTGTATACCTGGCATATCTATGCGATTACCACGAGTTTTTGAATTTCTGCCGGACAGAAGAATAAAGCTATTGTTATATAACCAGCGGGTAAGTATGTTCAAAAATTTATTTTATTATGAAAATATCATTTTGCCATGATTTTTCAAAGTATAGATTCAGAAATTAATTTCTCCTCATATTTGTTTATATATACTGAAGTGATAATTGTTTACATGAGAATTGTTTTGATCATAATCTGCATTCTCTTTGCATCTTATACTCGGAAGATTTTTTATTAGAGTATCTTGTGAACAGTGAGGAGTGTGGAGATCTCATTATTCCTCTCTGGGGAGTATGTTTCATGATGAGATTAAAGTTCAAAGTGTTAAAGAAACTTCTTAGTAAACGGAACTCCAGAGAATGTTAGGCTACTTGTTTATAGTTGGAATGCCAACTATAAACCACCACCTCTAAAGTGTAGGAGTCAGCAATATGTGAACATCAGAGGATATTTATAAATTAATGTTATTCTAATATGAATTTTTTTTTTATATACCCACCTAATGTTCATAATACATGCCAACCCTCGTCCCCACTGACATGAGTCTTTTTATTGTTTATATATAACATATCTGTTTTTGACGTTAATAGTTTATATAGGACATATATGTTTTGACGCTGTTACTGATTTTAGAATGATATATTGTTAATTCATTCTCATCATTTATTTATTTCCTTATTTCCGTCCCTCACTGGGCTTAATTTTCCCTGTTGGAGCCCTTGGGCTTATAGCATCTTGCTTTTCTAACTAGGGTTGTAGCTTGGCTAATAATAATAATAATAATAATAATAATAATAATCAAGAGGATAGGGAAGTATTTTCACTTTGAGACTAAAAAAGTTATATAACATGAGCAGCATATTATTGTTGTTATATGCTTGTAAATCTCATTGCTCTTTTAGAGGCATTAGTATTTTTGAAGGTAAGAAAACAGGATATTTCTTAATTTTAAGACTGAACGTTGACATTCCAAGCTAACAGAGATGAAAGCAATAGGAACATCAGCCGAGTTATTGAAATAAGGGATTTTGTAACTATTTATTTTAACAAGACGTTGAAATTTATCATATATGATTTCATACATAATCTAATTTTCAATTTATACTTGATCAAAACTTTAAGCACTGAATGGTCACTGAAATCATAGAACTCCTTATAGAGTATTCATATTTTCTGGCATAATTTTGATAATTCTTTTTTTATTTCTATACATGCTTGATGTTAATATACATGACTACCCTCTGCCCTACTGACTAGTGATGTCAAGGAATAGGGAACACTTGTAACTTCGAAACTTAAGAATGGGTAACTCCTAGCTTGCTACTTATCATAATGGCTAGATTGTCATTACTTCACTTGGGGTTTGTATCTTCAGAAAGGAAAGAAAATGGGAATTATTTTTTTAATATTTTTTTTGAAGAAATCATTGATAAAGGGAGCTTCTGGTGAAAAAAAGCATTATGAACTTTAGGTGAGTATAGAAATTAAAATTATTATAAAAATTGTTTTATGCTCTTCTCATATATTTGTAGATAAGGATACCCAGCATTAAATTGGCTATTATTTAGGTTCTTGTAACACTGTGAGGAGCTGACCATGTAGAGTAATATTATTATCATTATTTTTAAATTTTTTTTTTTTATATATATATAAAGGCCATTTTCGTTATCTCCATTCTTGGGGAGATTAGGGAAGAAAAAAAATGAAGATAAATTCTGAAGTAAGCATTAAAATAGCTTAGTCAAGATTACTTCAAAGGAATAAGGTAAATGGAAACTGGAAATAGATTAAATAATACACAGCAGTTTTATTAATTTTATTGCATATCTTTTGGACTAATAAGTTTTCCCTCAGTCTACATTATTTGAATTTATATTTTGGACAACAGTACAGTCATCACTCAACTATCGTGAGTGTTCCGTTCTAGGTCCCCCCTTTTGAAAGCTGGAAAACTGCAAAGGAGATAGGCCTATATTAGTGTACAAAACATTTTTGTCAATAAAAATTTTCATATATTTTTTTTAACTTTCATAAATTTAAGCTTGTATAAACCTTCCTAATAGTTAAACACACTTCAGACAAAACCTACTGTCAATTCAGCCACTACATAATGGATTAAATATTAATTCTGAACACTGGTTAACGTCCTGGTGTCTGGACTTTAGGCAAGGCACTCAGTTAGTATCTCTACACACTCACACACACACACACACACACACTCACACACACACACACACGACACTCACATCACACACACTCTCGCACACACGAGCACACTCTCTCTCTCGGCCCTGCCTCCCTCTCTTCTCTCTCTCTGCCTCTCCTCTCTCTCTCTCTCATCTCTCTCTCTCTCTCCTCTCTCTTCTCTCTCTCTCTCTCTCTCTCTCTCTCTCTCTCTCTCTCTCTCTCTCTCTCTCTCTCTCTCTCTCTCTCTCTCTCTCTCTCTATCTCTCTCTCTCTCTCTCTCTCTCTCTCTCTCTCTCTCTCTCTCTCTCTCTCTCTCTCATCTCTCTCTCTCCAACGTAAAGTTCATTATTACTAACAAGTTGTTTAGTGTCTTTTGACGGCTATTTATCCTGAAATTATAACAGAATAACATAAACACTCAATAAATATAAAGCTTTTTTTTTTCATACACAATCAGTGCTTTACTATTATTTAGAGATAATTACATAAAACTTTTTTTGTCAAAAATTATTCTATAACCATTTAGCAATGAAAGGAAAAACATTTCGATTGTTTAGAGTGAAATACAATGGAAAATAAAGCAAACTTTGGAAAAAAATCTATTCTGTAATCAGCAGTAAAACAAACATGGAAATGTAGCTTATAAGATAAATGAGTGAGTATATCCGATGTTGATAAATCTCGTATAGAGCTCCAGTTGCGAATCCACGGCCTTGTAGAGATAGGGGTTGATGACCTATAAGTTAGGATAAAAATGTTGAGAAAGAGGTTAGTTTGTAATTACTTGTCTCAAAAAAGGAACTTGCGTGTTTCACGAGATACATGATAGCATAATTTTTTATGGGTGAAGATTTGGTGCTTGCACAATATGCAAGATTGCAAGTGTTGCACAAATATATATGGCATTACTGTAATTTACTTTATTAATTTTCAGTCCATGAATTACCATATAACAAAAAATTATTCAAATATGAAAATTTAAAATTTAAATCTTCAGAAAGGAAACGATAGGTGGTCTGTGATATGGTGAGGGATTACTGTATTGTAAGGCCATATCCTAATTGGCTTGATATATTTCACTATTAGTTTTATCTTTTACTTCTTAGGTTTCGGGAGATAATTGAGAAATTGATAAAGAAAAAAGAAGTCCCAGATTTCCCCGGTTTTAGCAATGAAGATAAAAGGAAGAAGATGGCAAGGAAGCGTAAGGTACGGTAAAAATTGCTACAGAATTTTATTACTATACTATCAAACTTTTTATAGGTGTAATTTTCAATTGTTCTGACACTACAAACCTTACGCTATTTATTAGGGATTGTCTTTCGGTTAAAACTTTTAAACGAGGTGGCAATTACCCAACCTGCTAGTTTACGAGGGGTTAGTGGGGATGCCAGTTACCCCTCTCATTCACACACTAGTGAATTTGAGCCACTTTTTCTTGGCTTTGAGGAGAACGGACATGTCCGCTCTCTACTTCCTCAAAAGACTTGGTATTTGATTATTTTTTCAGATTCTTTTCCTTTTCCGGTGTGCATGTTCCTCCTTCTGCATCCTCATGTGTACTTATTCAGGGCCTGAAGGCTGCTCTTGCGGCACCTTATGTCCTCGGTCGAGACCGAGCCCCATTTGTTGTGTTTTGACTTCCAGGGGACGCCTCTGTGATCAGGGTAACACGTGTGGAGAGTGTAGGGAGTGTTCTGCCTCTCAGTGGGATAGATTTGGCGCTAGTAGTAGTCCAGGAGGGATTCTTCGCCTTCGGGATCTTCCGCAAGGGTAAAGCTCCTGCTTAATCGACCCCTTCCAAGGGGCGGTTAAGTAAGAGCATAGCCAACCAACACCAGGGTAACCTCCTAGTTCCGGGGATGTTGCTGCTAACCCTAGAGAAGCAACTTGCCCCCGCCCT
Organism: Palaemon carinicauda; assembly: GCF_036898095.1. NCBI lineage: Eukaryota > Metazoa > Arthropoda > Malacostraca > Decapoda > Palaemonidae > Palaemon > Palaemon carinicauda. The sequence goes on along the minus strand of NC_090728.1, from coordinate 51,784,013 downwards.
TGGGCGAGACCTCACTTTCTGATGTTTTGTAGGTTTGGCCATTGCTGGGTGTTGCAGGGCCTCCTTCCAAGGACATTTTGGTAGAACTTAAGCAGCGTGGCACTCATAGGGTTCCTTCTCCTATATCCTCCAAGGTAGAAGGCCTTTTCTCCAGCGGGTGTAATGATTAGCACTCTTACTGTCTGCGAGGTCAACCTCTCGCCTTCTCTTAATCCTGGTAGTCCTATGTGCCGACAAGACCAGCGTGCCTGTTTGCCTCCCCAACACCGACCTACCACTGACGAAGAAGTCTCCTGCCATGCTCGGACCTCTTTGTCCTCCAGAGATCATAGTTCTCTACGCACGCCCAGACATTGGCCCTTGCCCTCCGTCAGGCAGCGCTCCAGTTCCAGTCGTGATTGTCACTCAACATCTCATGATTGTCACTCTGCTGATCGTCATTCGCCTACTGGACGCTCAATCTCTGCTCACCGCTCTCCATTTCATGATGGCTTGTCACCTCGTGATCACTGCTCCCCAGTGCACTCCTCTCCAGCTTGTAGTTTGTCAGTGCGCAGCCCTCCAGTTTGCCTTTCTCCATCTCTTCCTCCTCCTAGGCACTAGACGGTCTCTGCCAGACGGCGCTGCCAGCTCAATACTTGCCAGCGCGCCACTCTCCATCTCGTTGCGCTTCAGGTCACTGCTCGCCATGTCTCCGCTTGCCAGCACGACGCTCTCCTACTCGCTGATCTCTAGCTCCCCAGTTACCATCACATCACTCGCCGGCTTGCCTATCGCCTACGCGTCACTCTCCTGTTCGCTGATCGCCAACGTGTCATTCACCAATGCGTCATTGCTTGTCTGCTTCTCGCGCGCTCATGTTCATTGATCTTCAGCACGTGGTCGTCATTCTCCAGCTCGTCGGAGGTCTCCTAGACCTACCTTCCATTCTCCAATGCGCTCACCATCTCCTGCACGCGTTAGATACGCATGAATCTGATGCTTCTGCGCGCTCACGCGATTGATCAAATTCTCGACAAGTAAAACTACTATTGTACATTTCTCTCGTATCCGGGGAGCTCATCCAGACCCGGATATATACATTAAAGGTTAATGGATCCCATGTGTATCAGAAGCTAAATTTTTAGGTTTGATATTTAATTGTAGACTTACATGGGTTTCTCACCTAAAAGCGTTAAAAGCTAAATGTGTTGAAGCTCTGAATATTTTAAAAGTATTGTCCCATACATCATGGGGGGCCAGACCGCAATACTATTTTAAAATTATACAAGGCCTTGATTTTTTCCAAAATTAGTTATGGATGTGAAATATACTCTTCAGCCACCCCAAGCCGGTTAAAAATATTAGATTCAATACATCATGCTGGTATTAGATTGTCCACAGGAGGGTTTAGAACCTCACCTATCCCAAGTCTCCTTGTTGATGCTGGAGAGTTACCTCTAGACCTTTACCGAATGTCTTCATTATTTGGTATTGGTTTAGATTGCAAAGACTCCCTAACTCTTTAGCCTTTCATACTGCAAGCTTTGTGAGACACACATCATACTTTGAGTTGCACCCAAAATCTCCTCAACCTTATGGCTTTCGGGTGAAACGATTATTAAACAGTCTGGATACTATTAGAAGTAAGGTACAGTACTTCCATTCAGGGTACCATCAATGCCTCCATGGAAATTACCAGAGATATCTTTTTGTAAATACTTTATTGGAGTTAAGAAGAATATGACTGACCTAGAAGCCAGGTCTCATTTTATGGAACATGTTAAAGAACTTAGAGGATCGACTTTTATATATACTGATGGCTCCAAATCTGATGCTGGCGTTGGATTTGGAGTACATAGTAATGGTTTTAAATGTAGAGGTGCACTTCCTCTAACAGCTTCCATATTTACTGCCGAACTGTATGGCATATTAACCGCTATTGAGAAAATAGCATTGGAGAAGGAGGGTAATATTACAATTTTTAGTGATGCAAGGAGTGTTCTTCAAGCTTTAGAAGTTTTTAATTCTAGTAACCCTCTAGTTTTAAAGATTTTAGAATGGCTTTTTATTATTGGACGGAGAGGTATAATGGTTCGATTTTGTTGGGTTCCAACACATGTAGGTGTGTCTGGGAATGAGAAGGCAGATTCACTGGCAAAGAATGCTGCATCCGAGTTGCTGCCAAGAAGGTATCCCATTCCGTGTAATGAAATAACAAATGTCATAACTCCTCGGAGGTATAACATGATGCCCCGAAAATGGGAGACTTCTCTTTGCCATCTCTGTATTGGACACACTCGGTTGACACGAGTTCCTGCTGAAGGGCCAACACCAACCGTATTGTGACGACTGTTTAGTACCTCTAATAGTGAGGCATTTATTAACCGAATGCCCCAATTATAAAAACTTAAGGAATAGATATTTGTTTGAGGCTCGAGGTGAGGGTGGTAGGTTCATCCTTGCCAAGATTCTTGGACATGATGTGTCCTACTATGCAAGTGGCATTTTTAGATTTATTTCAGAAACAGGTCTTTTGAAAACTATCTAACTTTTATAATGACATTCAACTTTTATGGTTTTAATTGAATATTCTTAATTTTTTTATATATATAAACTAAATGATATCGGCGTTAATGACCTTAGATGTCAGGATGCCTGAAAACTTTAAATCAATCAATCAATCCACAGGCAGGTCCCCAAGGCTGAGATCACAAAGCTCAGGAATTCCACCCTTGATGGCTCAGCGCTGTTTAAGCGGGAAGAGTTTGAGAGGTTGGCTGAGTGATTTAGGAAGTCCACTAAGAAGTTGTCGAAACAGCCCTTTCCTGCCAAAGATCCAAAGGACTCCAAACCATTCAAAGGAGGTAAGGATGGTAGGGAAGTGGCAATCCTCTCACCTGCCCACCGGTGGGGGATGCCTGCAACGCCGCTGGCAGAGGTGGCTTCAACACGGGCCTGATCCTTGGACAGTGTCTGTGATTTGCTCAGAGTATCGCGTCCTGTTCATTCAATCTCGCCTTCCACCGACTCTGGATCCAGTTTCATCAAGCTCCTATGTCAAGGGATCTGCAAAGGAGCTCGCTCTCTGGGCCGAAGTCCAGACCATGTTGGAGAAGGGAACTCTCCATCAAGAGGTCCTTGATGGCTCCCCAGGCTTCTTCAGTTGACACTTCGTTCAGGATGGAGACGGCAATCATGGTCATACAAGCGGTAAGACCACAGGACTTTCATGTGCTTGCTGGATCTCAAAGACGCATACTTCCAGATCCCAATCCAACCGTCTTCAAGGAAGTATCTCCGGATCATACACGAAAACAAGCACTACCAGTTCAAGGTGTTGTGCATCAGTCTTCCACAGCACCTCAGATCTTTACGAGTGTTTTGCCCTAGTGTCATCTTGGGTTCAAAGTATCTACATTTGTCTCCTAAGATACCTCAACGACTGGCTGATTCTTGCAGACTTGGTGGCGACCTTTTTTCAACACCGAGACAGACTGGTCGAAGTTTGTCAGGTTTTTGGGATCGTGATAAATTATTAGAGTTCTCTTGCTCGAGGGTACACTTGGACACTCAATTCTATCGTATTTTTCCTCTTGTTTTTTTTTTTAAGTTTTTATTATTTATGAAATATCTAACTTAAAGTTGTTACTGTTCTTAAAATGTTTTATTTTGATTGCTCATTACTTCTCTTGTTTATTTATTATCTTGTTTCCTTTCTTCACTGGGCTATTTTTCCCTGTTGGAGCCCTTGGGCGTTTAGCATCTTGCTTTTCCAACTAGAGTTGTAGCTTAGCTTGTAATAATAATGATAATAATACATTGACAGTATATTCCTAAAAGGATAAAAGGTTCTTATTTTGACTATCTGTCTGTAGACAGAAACCTGTGTTAACCTTGAGATCCTCATCTCAAGTTAGAAGTGGCAAGAGTCAACACCCTACACCTCTTACAGTCCAAGTACCTTGACAACCTGAAGTTTTAAACCAGTTAGCTTCCTCCCACATAATGATGAGTCTCCTGTTAAAAGACAAGTGTTTGTATTTGTGTAGGAACAAATTACAAATTTTAAAAGTAATTTAGGAGCTTCCCTTGCCCCTCGTCAGTAACTACTGACACACCTTATTAAAATTTTAACTAGAGAGTTTCAGGCAAAATCATACTCCTATTGAGATACTACCATGGAGAGCTATTGGGTCCTTTGATTTCAAATAGTACTACTGTACATTGGATCACTCTCTGTTTATGGGTCATTTTTCCTTTCCCTATATATTGAATAGTTTTATGGAACACACTTGGTAAGGGTAGAAGAGACTTTACCTATCCTAAACATCTGTTCTAGGAGAAGGACACTTCAAAAAGCAAACCATTCTTTACTTGGTATTGGTTAGTGCCATTCTTGGGTTAGAGTTCTCTTGCTTGAGGGAACACTTCTGTTGATTTATTTTCGTTCCTCATTGGGCTATATTCCCTGTTTGGAACTTGGGTTTATAGGATTGTAGCTTAGTTAATAATTATGTCAAAGGACTCGGGTTTATATAGTTAGGAAAAATACAAATTACTATTAGAATAAAATAGCATTGGAGTACTGAGTAGCCGTTTCCTTTTCGACAACTGTTGGCTTCCATTTAAAGAGAACTTATTTCTCTCAAACCTATCAAGTTTCAGACTTATTCTTCAGGATTATCTAAATTTCCTTTCCTGGAGTGATGGTAGTAAAAGGAGTGCTGGACGACTCTCAAGGCTTTAATAGTTATTTCTGCTTGTTATAGGGAGTTACAGGAGACTGGAGACCAGTCATCAAGCTCTATCAGCTTATTAACAAGTTTTTTCATTTAACCTTTTCTTGATGTAAATCATTAGTTCTGTGTTGTTTTCTATTAAAAAGGTTAAATTCTTGCTTTTGATAGTCCTTAATGATGTATATTTCCAGGTCCCCATCCATCAGGACTTGGAAGCGCTTTTGCCTTATCTGTTATGGGACATTGTACTTGTGTAAAGCTCTTTGCTTAGGACTCTTATAAAAATAAGTGTTTGCTCATATTTTCATTCTTGTCTGTTTGTGCCTATTTACTTAAGAGGATCCAGCCCCTTGAGTATTTTGACTACTGGTTGATCCTGGTCTAGTACAAGACACAGCTGCTTCAGTATCTATCAACTCTCTATTTTACAATCTGGGATCTTGATAAAGAGGGCGGTTTGATTCTCTTTCCAAGCAGAAAATAAAGCGCCAAGGCTTATTATAATTATTATTACTAACCTAGCTATAACCCTAATTGGGAAAGCAGGACAAGTCCAAGGGCCTGGTGATTTGGTCCTTTCCTCTCAACTACCCCTGGCAGGGTCTTGAATGCATCATAAGTCTTGCCCAGACCCACACACAAAGCTCTGGGTCTCCTGAAGTTACCTATTAGCAAAGAATGCTGGTGAACAAAATTTTTCTCATTGTGTTTTTCAGGAATGGAGATAGGATCAACTTTTTAAAGATCCGGATAGTCTCTGTTAGAAGGGTCTTGTTGGCCTGAGTATTTTAAACAGACTACCTTCTGATCTCTGTAAATGGAATTTTAAGGTTGATCCTGGACAGAGGATACTATCTTCAGACTCAAGAGCAAAGATATAAAGTGGATGCCATCTGAAGAGGGTTTATGTTTTTGATTAGAAAACTGAGACCCAAAGTCAGGATTAGAAGATGACCTGGGATATCGTAATGAATTCCTGGTCTCTTTAAAAGGTCACCAGTTCACCGACTCCTATTCCTGAAGCTAAAGTTATAAAAAAAGTAGCTTTTTGTAAAGCTTCTTTAAAAGAAATGGAGTTATCCAACCCAGCTAAAAACTCAAGAATCCTATCCAGAGACCAAAAAAGCATGGGAATCTGTGGAGATGATCTATTCTAAGCAAAAGAATGGGTGATCTTATGAAACATGTCGGTCTAGATTCTCGTCAGAAGCACCCTTGATGTTCTATTAACAAATTTCTATGAAAGTATAATTAATGGCTGGAGGTTTCTTTCCTTAAAACTGGATCAGAAAGCAAGCCAAATAGTCCAGGGTGACTGGCTCTGTAGAAATGCCATCAACGTTTTCCCTTTCCCCCACAGAACGGTAGTCTTGTAGATGAAGACCTCTTACAGCTCATCAAAGAAGTCTAATTGTGGGCCGAGAAATTTCCAATGGCCTCCACTTCTTGTAAAATCAAAGTTTAGGTGGCCCTGAGACAATTCCTCACCTAAGGAGGAGTAACATTGCTGTCCAAGTTTCTTTTGATTAAACTTCAATATGGGATGATGAGGCTGGGTATAGGAAAGGGTATTGGGCCTCTTAGTAGGATCTTTTTTAGCCTGCTGCTGGATCTTATAGATTGTGGACTATAAAAGGAAACTACTTTTTAAGGCATTACAGTATCTGGAAGTGATGTGCCCATTACCTCCATATTGTCTTTGGCCAAAAGAGCTTTGGGGAAGAACAAAATTTGCACATTAAATTGCTATAAAAAATCCTCTACCTCCATGGCAGTAGAGGAAGTGAATTTTGCCCTAATAAAGTCATGCAAGGCTTCGTAGAAGTGGTTACACAGAATAGCCCCCACTTCCAAGGATTCTAAGGCAGACTCCAAGTTGAACAAGGTCTGTTTGGCACTAAATTCTGCAGTCTGAAGGTGATCTGAGAACAAAGACAAATGGTCCTCCTATTGATCGGCCCCAACCTGAGCATCCAACTTTGGGAAGGAAGACAGGTTTCGGTAATACTTCAAGCTCTTTGGCCAAGGTAAAATCACCTTTAAGCATCAATCCCCTCATTGGCAGCTGCTAATTTTGCCATTTTGGCCAAAAGGAGTTTCTGGCCAGGCACTGTCATTCCAATCATGGAAGCATCAAGCAACCGGGTTGAGAAGAAAACTTCCAGCGTCTGATATTGCTTCTTGCAAGGTATTGAGAGCAGCCTTATATGGCATCAGAACAACCTCCTTTTGGGGTAGGTGGAGATATGCCCTCCTAGATGGATTTTGAATCTCCACCTTGAGTTTGGAAGTGCCAGTCATCAAATTGCAAATCTGTATATTTATGCCATAAAAACATTTGACTCAGACCAGAATGTGCATCCATCACAGGATCGCCAAGGGTTATCTACTAAATCCCCTTCCTTAACGTCCATAGCAGAAACCCCTTTGCCATGTCCCCACTACCGAGCCTTCATGACTTGGAATTGAAGGAAAGGCTCTCTTTGGACTCTTCCTTGGAAGCTGGGAATCCAAAGACCATACCAAAGCCAAATCCCTAGAGATGGAAGGGAGAGAACCATTGGAGACACTCATGGAAGCTAATACCCGGAAGGTCCAGCCACAACCAAGTCTGCAAGAATGGAGCAGAGCTCCCTTGAATGCTGATAACCTGAATGCCACCCCCAGTCGAATCCCCAGCCTGGAGCGAGAGGAGGCAGAAGGCAGGTCAACAGTACCTGGACGTTCACCGCCCATCTTGCGTGGGTTGACCATATAGGTAGCAGATCAATACCTCAACTATTCTAGCTATAAGCAAGGCATCCATGGTGGATGCAAGCATACCAAATTCATGTGAAATGGTAACCTGCTTAGGGGGAAACCTGACCTGGATCTGACGTAGTTGGTAAAGTGATTGTCGAGATGTCCAGGGAGGGGTAATTCTTCAAGCAACCCAAGGAATCCTTTAAGGATCCCAATACTAAGGCCTCCTTCTCTAGAGAGGCTAGGTTATCCATGGATTCAAAGTCCATAACATGATTAGGGACCTGGTCCACTAGGCCTCATTTCCAAAATCCCTTAATAAGATCCGAGATCCTTGCTGTGTAAATACTTGGCAGGCTTCGTGATTTCAGAAAATCTTTTCACCCACAGAGAAGGGAGGGAAAGGCCCTTGGCTCATATGTGTTCTGACTCAGGCTCCGAATTCTGACCAGAATTGGTCCACTCCAAATAGATGAAAAATTTTTTCGTTCCAACCAGAACAATCACAATGAACCTGACATCGCTGGTGACCCCATTTTGGTTAGCAGAGTTATCATATCCGTGGATTTTTTGAATGAAAAATTCTTATAATTCTTGGAAGGTGTTAGGCAAGCCTCCCAACCCTTCCTGATGATGACCACCAAAGTAAGAGAGATACACAAATACCTGTACCCACTTATCTAAGATATTCACTTCAGTAAGACGGTTGACACTCAATAGACCCAGTATCATATACCCTCACAGTTACCAAGCCAAAGGTAACGAGAATAAACTATAAAGTAAGCCTACCCAGCCTTAAAATGGGAAGGATTCACATATATGATTTCATCTATCACTCTAATACCCATATCCCATGAGTAAGGACAGACAACTACCCGTAAGAACAGCTGAATAAACATTCGGCCTCCTCATCTCATGGTCAGGATGGGAAAATATCCCCTACCCTAAATTATTAAATATTCCAATACAATCATGTACTGTATGTTGGAATACAGTCTTACAAAATAGGATTCAAGAACCAATGTTTTACAGCTGAATAAGTAGACTAATCCCACCTCAATACTAACCTTACCAAGGTTATAACTGGTAGGCTATATTGTTAGCTTACCCTAAGAACAAGCTTTAGTCCTGTTAGTTTCCCAATCAACTTCATCCCTTGCAAGGTAACTTGATCATATTTTGTAAGTCGTAAAATTAGCTTTAATAATAACATATTTCATACCAAGGTAAACATTTTCCCCATAAAGAAAGTATTTGACAAGTAATAAGAAACTTTATGCCTGTCCTAACCAACTACATACACCTTGTTAATTTTCTTCTTTTATTTTTTATAATGAATGACAATATTCAGTTTATTTGTTTCTGATGTTCGGATTTATAATTTGTACAATAATTACTATTACAAACCATTTAAAAATTAGTGTGAATTTATGGACCGGGAACGCAACGAGTTAATTTATTTCCTATCGTGAAAATTATTGTAAGATATGACCATTTAAGGGAGAGCACGCTCCAAGAACAATGTACTAGTGTAATGTATGTAAGTTTGCATAAGCCAAATTTTCAGTTTACCCAACTATAAATTTTAGGAAGTAGCAATATTGTAATCTAAGATTTAATACCTTCATTAGGAGAAAACTATTTGATGATAATTTGTCAGTTGGTATTAGTTTTATCTGCAATTCAGTGGTCTATAAGGCTTTTACTTTATAAATGGTTGATCTGAATAACACAATACTGTAAATACTGTTTATGATTTGTCTATATAGTATAGTCTTTTGTGGCTACAGCTATTATAATTTTGTTTTTTATTTAGGCTGAAAAAGAGGCACAAGAAGCAGAGAAAATGAAAGAGGATCTAGGTTTGGGTGATGGCTTAGACAGTCTTAAAGCTATGATTCAAAGTCGATCCAAATCACGTGAAGAGGAGATGGACAGTTTCTTGGACAATCTTGCTGCTAAGTATGGTGGAAGTGGAAAGAAGAAAGGTAGTAAGAAGGGAAAATAATCTAAATTTAGGTACCTTGATATTTTATAATTTTTTGTCAATTGTGATCTTGTGAATGTCATATTTATTTAGATATTCCATGTTCTCATTCCTCACCAAAGGGAGTTAAAGGCATTGTATCAATTTATTTTTGTAAAGTCAGTCATTAGCTGTTATGTAAAACTTTCCATATAATTTGTAGGCATGAATTGGTGTTTATTCAAAACTGATGCCCTTGAAATTATTAATACCCTAGTTTTATTTTTTATATAAGCTTTCAAAGTTTAAGGTTTTATTTTATTGTTTATATCAACACCAGAACTGAAAGTTCTTCCCAAAGTCAGAAATTTATAAAATGAATTTTTTCCGCTTTTTAAATTTTGCTGTAAATGGAAGGCAAAGAATTTTTTACTCAAATGAATTAAGACTTGCTCTTTATGCATGATTTTTTTTTGTCATTGTTTTCAAATGTAGTTAAGAGGTAATCGTAAACTGAATTGACTAAACTTTGTGAATATTTTATTTAGTGAATGGTAATTAGGATTTTTTTGGTGTAAACATTTTATGTAGGCTTCCAAAAAGCCATTATTAGAAATATCTTAAATTAAATTTTTTTTAAATGATTGTCTTAAATATATACAAGAACTGTCATTTCAAGTTTATTTTAATCTTTCTGCTTCTTAATTTAGCCACAAGATTTATTTCTTATGTATTAAAAAATCATTCATGGGAGCCCCTGGGAGCTTGAAAATATTACTCAAATGTATGGGTAAATTAATTTTCATTATTTTCAGGTGAAAGGAGCTTGGTAATTGCTTAGTAGAAGCTATTTTCTTTCAGATTAAGTATTAGATTAGTAATTAAAGAAAAAAGAATTTTAACCAGGTTTTGGTTGATTCCCATTTTTAGGGAAAAAAAATGTATTAACAGGCTATTAGGGTGGGGGGATGGGTTTCTTTTACCGACATCTAAGTTTTAGTGCTGACTTTTTCAAGCTTGGCAAGATAATTATTCGGTCATTTTTGTTTATGATAATTAGTATACTTATACAATTTATGGTATTGTATCATAATCTGTGATAGATCAAATAGTTATAATTTACTGTATGTTAATGCATGGGCCTGGAAGATTTTAATATTTGGTCAAAACCATCCACATTGTTTTTAGAGCCTTGGACCAATCTTGATCTAATGCACAATTTGTATAGCTATTATTGTACTGTTCTGATTTAATAAATATAAATTTCATATCTTTTCATTCACTAATGATCCTACATCAAAATTTGTTTGACATTGGACAGTACATTTATTAAAGGTACTTCATGAATGTCATTTGTTGTTGTGGTACTATATATTGTTGATAGGTACTAACACTTTCTCTCTGTGCCCCTTACATAGTATACAGTAGTCTTTACTTAATGGTTTTTGCACTGTCCCTTATCTGCATCTACTTTTCCTTTCTAACATTTAGCTGTCCAACCTTTTCATTTTGTACTTGAAGGAGCAAATAGATTTACCCATGACCTCAGAATTGGATGACATGTCCCGAATTATATAAAATCCAAATTCAAAATTTATGTTGTATAGCACTGAAGAGACAGTGTTCAACCAAAAAATGCAAAGGGAAACAAGGACCTCAACCGTCAATATGGTAATCAAAAGTGGAGTATTCAATTGGATATGGTATGAAATCTTTGTTTCTGTACTAAAAATGGATTAGATATTAACAACTTCATAAGTATTTTATTAGGTCTCCAAACAAATAGATATCCTAAAAAATAAAGCTGCCATTGTAAAATTTTTCTCAACTTATAACCAATAGGCAACATGAATGTAAAGGTAACAGCAATGGATAATGCACAGAGTGCTATTTTCCAAAGTAACATTCATAAATTTGTTTTTCCCTCATATAAACCTAGAGTTATTTATTATGGAGGTTCTTTTGGCAAAGCTGGAAGGTACCCAATTAAGCTTTTAGTGAGAGTTGGCAACCCTACTCTTGGTAGGTCCTATAATTGGTGAATCCTTGATAAACAATTTAGAATTATGAATAGTGGCCCTTGGGCTCAGAGCTGTTGCCTCGGAGGCCATTCAGAAATTTGGGGGAGGACATGTCAGGTAGTTTGCGCGCAGGTGAGTGTTGGCGCGGGCGCGTAGGAGACTGTTGGCGCGCAGGAGAACGTGGGCGCATATGCGCATGAGGGTGCGCATAGCGTGTGATGGAGCTATGCTCCTGTTGGAGTGTATTATGCGCTTGTTGGTGCGTACGCTCTTGATGCCCTGTGTTAGGGTTAGGTTGAATGTCCGCGTGTAAGGATGGAGCCTGACGAGCTACTAAAGAGCGCTTGTCAGGCCTCGTGGTCGCATAAGTTGTTGGCGCGCAAAAGCACGCTTGGGTGGAGCTTTGTTAGGCCCATGCAGGAATGGCGCTGGCAGGTCTGTCGGGTGGAAGGTCGACGTGTCCTTTAAAAGGACAACCTTCCACCGAAGGAGATTGTGAACGATCTGGAGAGGTTCAGGACCAATGTAGGAGCAGTGACGAATGATTGGTCTAGAGGCTTCTCTGCAGGGGACTGCATCGAAGATGTTGAACCAATGAGGCGCCTCCTCACCGCAGGTGAAGGAAGGCCTCTATGGCGAAGAGGAAGGCGAGCCTTACGAAGAATGCACCCTCTGGGGGGCGTTGGATCAGCAAGCTGACCTTCTGCTGTCCTCCGAAGAGGAGTCTCTGTAAGTGAACTAAAACACTAGCAGGAGAGACTGATGATGGACTTAGTTTCCCCCTCGTAGGTTGAACAGGAACGGGAGAAACTAAGCCGTCAGCCACCGTAGAGTTTGGAGTGGAAGAGGAGATGGGTGAGACCGCATTGGATACCTCTGACACCACAACGTCGACAAGAGACAGGATCAACCTCTGACGGTGACGACAATTGCTTGACAGCAGCACCAAATCGGATGTAGTCAAGCAAAACCTCCTTGGAGGGCGAACCCATAAGCCCCAAGGAGGACCAAAGCTGAAATAAGGAGGTTAGTGACATATCCTTCCCCGGGGGGAGAGGTGGAGCTGCTTCACTAGGGGAAGCAACTTCATCTCTCGAGACCCGAGGTTGGTTAACAATACATCGGTCTACGCTACCACTCGACAGTCTCTCGAAAGAGACCGACCGAGTGGGAGCTTCGGAGAAGGTTTGGGCAATGGAAGAAGAGGCCTTGGGTTTTTCTCCTTACGAAGCAACCTTCGAAGGAGAAATATCCCGTTTGGACTTCTTCTTCTGCCGTCGCAAAAACCTTTCCCACTGGGAGGCAGACAGCTCCCTACACTTGTTGGTACTATCACACCGTTGGCCCCTACAAGGAGGACGAGCGTGAGGATCAGTCTCGACCGCCGACATAAATGTTCCACAGGGGCGGTCGGTAAACCCAGGGCAGAAACTAAAAAGAGTAAAGAACAAAAGAAATTAAATGGCTGCCAATATGACGGCGAGGATGAGAGCGGACACGTCCAACCATCATCCGAGCCGAGAGCAAAGTGAGCTCAAGCACAGGTGTGTCAGAGCGGGAGGTAGCAAGCTACCCTCCCCTAACCCCGCTAACTAGTGGTGTGGGTAGTAAACCCTAGTTAAAATTTAATGGCTCGTCATTTAAGCTACGCCGAAAGTAATACCCCTATTAAATAGCGTGGTTTTTATTCCAGTTACGGAACAACTTGCATTTACTGGCCTGCCATGAAGGGGAGGTCAAATCGGATGAAATGTTGTCTGTATTAGGTAATTCAAACTGACCATAACTACCTATCCTAACCTCACGAGAAACATAGCTATTCTTAATGTGATTTAAATTGCTAACAAAGGTGATTCTGTTCTTTACCAAGTTGTCACTCAGCACAACTGAATGTGAGAAAGTATGACAGAGAAAAATGATACAGTGAGCACATCTGTATGTTCACTTTCTGCTCATCAACTTGTCTATCCATGTCCATATAGACTGGTACAGAGGTTGAGAAGTCCTTGGGATAAACACAGGCACCTTGTCATTACTTTCAACTAAAAATCACTGTGAAGGGGTTCTGACACTTTGTGATAGCTCTTGGCCTAGAGTCTTTTAACCTCCTTGGCTAATACAGTATCTAGCCTCTTGAAACCCTCAGAAGTATGAAAACAGCTCTATTTTTGCTAGTTAGGCTAACATCCTGTGCTCTTTTAGCTTGCCTGCTATCCCTATTTAAGCTAGCCTACTTCTATACTCCAGAAACCTATCCATTTGGTCTAAAGACCAACCTGAACAAGCCTTACATCTATTCTCTTTATTGCAATCGTTGCCTATGAACTTCCAGCACCCGGACTGACTATCTAATTTCCCTGCTTTCTGCCTACACTCTTCGGTCTTACAGTTTCACTGAGCGTGAAGAATTGTCGGATCACTACTTGGCATGTTAGTGAAGTGGGGTAGTGGGGAAAGAGAAAATGGTATTAGAAGGAACAAATTTGGCAAGAAAACTCTCATTATCCTCATAAATCAAACTCAACCTCCTGCCACTTCAATATATGGCAGTTTCCAAGATACCCGACACTTCCAAAATGGCGACAAATTTACTCTTCTGTATGTTTCAAGTCTTTTCATTCATAACCTACAAAACTTGTATACTGTACTTATAAAGATTGTGAATTCAGATTTTGGTATTCTTACTGTCATTAATCATTAATCTATTAAACTGGAACTATCTTTCCAATATGGCTGCTAGATATAAATGTAAATATCTTTTGATGGACACCAGTATGTTCTGTGTATCAGCTGCAGAGAGCTGTGCAGTTGAGTCTCGACTTGGGCTTCTTCAGTCATCTGTTTTTGGCAGAGATGGCCACAGGGTTGGATGTCTGTAACAGACCTCTCAGCCATGTATGAGTTCATCCACCGTACTCCGTTCACACTGGAGACGCCCCGCAAGGACCAGACATGCAGTAAGGAAGAGCGACAAAATTTCGCTCAATCTAAGGGATGCATATTGTATTTCCAAATCCTGTTAAATCATTCTTTAATAAAGTTCAAAGATTTTTGCTTTGGACTGTCCATACCCTCCCAGGTATTCACTCTAGGGTTTACTAGCTGATACTGGCAGATCCAAGAGTCGTAACTTTCTCATCATCGGGACAGACTTCTCTAGTTTTGTATCGATCTGGAAATTTTGACTAATTTACGGGAGCCCAAGCTCTCTCTCAAGCTAAGAATGATACTGTATACCTGGGTATGGACACAGATACAGTAACAGAGTTCAACCATTCTAGGACATATTAATTTGATTCAGGAAAGTAGCTCATCCTTTCTTATATCAGGTAGAGTTGCTGACACAACATGGTAACAACTACTAGGTCCCTTGACATCACTAGAGAAACTTGTTCGTGGCACGGTCATTGCAATATTGTTTAAAGAGACATTGGTTGCAAACCGCAGACTCTCCTTGAACCCTGGTAACGATTTAGCATGACACCAAACTCGACATACTTTAGCTGATGGTGAGGAGAACCTGTTTAAGGAGGTCTCCCTTAGAGTGTCCTTCCTCCAGATCATCATCTTTTTATAAATATGCCAAAGAAAGGATGGGGCCCATCTCATGGACTGTCTGACATAAGGACAATGAACACACGAGGACAAGTCTCTTCACATCAATGTTCTAAAATTGAAGGCAGCTTATCAAGCACTTCAGCATTTCCAGCACTTTCTGGTCGGTCACTCGGTTGCACTAATGAATGTAATAGTGACAATGCAACCATAGTGGCATAAGGCAACAAGAAAGGCGGCTCAGTATCAAAGTCTCTGTCAAATAACTGTGTTGGTGCAAGAATGGGTAGTACGCAACGCAGTATACTTCTCAACCTAGTTCATTACCGGCAAAATTAATGTCATAGCGGACACGTTGAGTCAGAAAAGTCGGACAGTTAGGTCAGAATGACATTTACATCTCCAAGCAACAACGAAGCTCATGACTTTGAGAGGTTCCCCGACAATAGACATGTTCATTACAAACCTCAACAAAAAGTCACTTGTTTACTGACTGGCACTAGTACTCGAAGATGCGTTCCAGCATCCATGGGATGGCCTTGATACCTATGATTTTCTACCATTTGCCTTCTCCGAAGGGTGATAAGTTGATTTCATCCCTAATCTTAAAGGTGACTCGTAACTCAAATATGACTTCAAGCAGAATTGTACCCAGACCTTCTGCTTCTATTAGTGGAGGTTACGAGGGAGCTTCCCTTCGTGGCACAACCTGTTCCGTCAGCCCCACCTACAGAGGTTCCACAACTCGGTGGAATCCCTATCACTTCACTCTCTCTTCCGAGAGCGGCTTTTTGATCAAGACATATTGCAATGCCTCAGGAAAGTGGATCATCTTCTGTTATTGGTCCCTTAGAAGGAATACTTCAGAACATCTATTCCACTAGTGATAGATTTTTTAGCTTACAAAACAAAAGATGCCTCTCAGTTTCAGTGGTAATAAGGTATCGTTTAGCCTTGAGCCAGGTAATGAGACTGAGAGGAGTGGACATTTCCTCTTCGGGGGAATTATCTGTATTGTTAGTCATATGGAGCAGACCTGTCCTCCCTGTGAAATTTAACCTCCAGCTTGGGATGTAACCAAGGCGTTACTGTCTTTGAAGATCCTCCTTTCCATCAAAACTTTTCCTGCTTGTCTTGGCTTTGACAGAAAGCGGGTAGGGAAAATAAAAGGACTCTAGTATTCATTCTCTCATTCTGAGCAAATTCGTAGATAATTTGTATTTTTCCTAACTATACAAACCTTAGCTATTTAATAGGGGTATTACTTTCGGCGTAGCTGAAATGACGAGCCATTAGAATTTTAACGAGGGTTTACTACCCCATCGCTAGTTAGCGTGGGTAGGGGAGGGTAGCTTGCTACCCCCCCCCCCATCACACACACATGTGTTTGAGCTCACTTTGCTTGGTGGTAGGACTTCAAGGGGGATAAGGCTGGTGGGTAAGTTTGATTAAATAGCTAAGGTTTGTATAGTTAGGAAAAATACAAATTATCTACGAATTCGTCATTTGTTCCGTAACTGACATAAAACCACGCTATTTAATAGGGGTGACTCACCCATTAGGAAGGGTGGACGTCCCAGCCAGCACTGGCTTTTTGGCTTTGCCTGGGGGCTCGTTATTTGGGTGTGTCAGCACTCAAAAATAAGGAGTCCCTGCACCTCGCTAGAACCTTGCTACGCAAGGACTGCGGCCTACGCAAGCTGTGTGAAGGTATAATGAAGTGTGACTCGTCCTAGGAAGTTGACCTGAAGTTCTTTAGATGGAAATTTTAGGCTAGGACTCTCCCAATACCACCTCGTCAGGGTATGGGGACGTGACAGTATTAGCTTAATACTAGGAACACAAGGAAACATGGTTTACCTGCAGTGGTTTGAGGTCAGCTATGCAGAGAACCCAGGATGCTGCTTTCCCCAAGAGAGGGGAGGATGAAGAAAAGAGTAAGGGCCAGACACACTTTTTCATTCATGCAGTCTAAAACCGGGTAACAATGCCCTCAACCTTCTGCTACCTTTCCATTAAGGAGCCTGAGGTTAGACCAGCTGTTGTGCAGCCACCACAGGGCTGATAGAGAACGTATCGAGGCTCCTGTGGGTCACGTCCTGCAGGTAGTGGGCTGTGAAGGTCGTTTGACACTTCCAGACCCCAGCTTGTAGCACCTGCGTCACAGAGAAGTTTCTCTTGAATGCCAGGGACGTTGCGATGCTTCTGACATCGTGTGCTCTAGGGCAACGTGACGGAGGAGGGTCTGGATTGAGGGAATGATGGATGACCCTTCGAATCCAGGCTGAAATGGTATTCTTGGTGACCCTCCTCTTCGTCCTTCCTGTGCTCACAAACAGGGCTTGCACGCAAGGACGGACTGCAGCTGTTCTTTTAAGATAACGCCTCAGACTCCTTACTGGGCATAGTAGGAGATGGTCTGGGTCATCTGTTACAGAACGAAGACTCGAAACCCTGAAAGAGTGGAACCGTGGGTCCGGAACCCCAGGGTTTTGAGTCTTGGCAACAAACTCAGGGACGAACCTGAACGTTACCTCCCCCCATCCCATTGAATGGGCGACGTCATACGAGAGACCATGAAGTTCACTGACACGCTTGGCAGAAGCTAGAGCGAGCAGGAACACCGTCTTCCAAGTCAGGTGACGATCAGAAGCCTGGCGTAATGGTTCGAACGGAGGTCTCTTAAGAGCCCTGAGAACCTGAACCACGTTCCATGGAGGAGGTCTCACTTCCGACTGAGGGCAGGTAAGTTCGTAGCTTCGTATGAGCAAGGAAAGTTCCAGCGAGGAAGAAATGTCCAATCCTTTCAGCCTGAAGGCCAGGCTTAAGGCTGAGCGATAGCCTTTCACTGCCGAGACCGAAAGGCGCATTTCCTCCCGCAAATATACAAGAAACTCTGCTATTGCTGGAATAGTGTCATCGAGTGGAGAGATACCCCTCCCACGACACCAACCACAGAAGACTCTCCACTTCACCTGGTAGACCCCTGCAGATGACTTTCGCAGGTGTCGAGGGAGAGATACCCCTCCCACGACACCAACCACAGAAGACTCTCCCCTTCGCCTGGTAGACCCCTGCAGATGACTTTCGCAGGTGTCGAGACATCCTCTCCGCAACTTGTTGCGAAAAGCCTCTCTCTGTGAGGAGATGCTGGATAGTCTCCAGGCGTGAAGCCGAAGCGAAGCTACGGCTTTGTGGAAGATGTTGCAGTGTGAGAGCTTGAGTAGCTCGTGTCGTGGGGGGAGTTCTCTCGGGAGTTCCGTCAGGAGCTGCAGGAGGTCCAGGAACCACTCTGCATGATGCCATAGCGGAGCTATCAAGGTCATCGACAGGTTGACCGATAGTCTGGTCTTGTTGAGCATCCTTCTCATCAGACAGAACGGTGGGAATGCGTAGACGTCGATGTCGTCCCACCGTTGTTGGAAGGTATCTTGCCAGAGTGCCTTGGGGTCTGGGACTGGGGAGCAGTACAGCGGCAGCTTGAAATTCAAGGCTGTCGCGAACAAGTCCACTGTCGGGGAACCCCACAAAGTCAGGACTTTGTTGGCTACTAGAGGATCCAAAGACCACTCGGTACTCACTATCTGCGAAGCTCTGCTCAGACTGTCGGCGAGCACATTCCTTTTGCCCGGAATGAAGCGAGCTGATAGTGGTATCGAGTGGACTTCGGCCCATCTCAGAATCTCTACTGCAAGATGGGATAGCTGTTGTGAAAAAGTACCTCCCTGCTTGTTGATATAAGCCACTACTGTGGTGTTGTCGCTCATCACCATCACAGAGTGACCCGTCAGGGTCTGTTGGAACTGTTGAAGGGCCAGATGTACGGCCTTCATCTCTAGCAGATTGATGTGGAGGTACTTTTTTGATTCTGACCACTGGCCTGAGATCCTGTGGTTCAGAACGTGGCCCCCCCCCCCCTTCTTTTGACATGTCCGAGAACAGCATCAAATCCGGGGGGAGGACGAGAAGATCCACTCCCTTTCGAAGGTTTCCGTCGGTCAACCACCACTGCAGGTCCGTCCGTTCTGCAGGCCCTATGGGGACCAGAAAGTCCGGGGAATCGTGGCCTTGATTCCACCAGGACTTGAGCCACCATTGCAGGGATCTCATCCTGAGGCGGCCGTTTGGAACTAGACGGGCCAGGGAGGACAGGTGACCTAGAAGACGTAACCAAGATTGGGCTGGAAGCTCTTCCCGTCTGAGGAAAGGTTCTGCGACCCTCCTCAGCCTTGCTATCCTGTCGTCTGATGGAAAGGCTTTGTGGAGATTGGTGTCCAATATCATGCCTAGATATACCAGTCGTTGAGATGGAAGCAGAGAAGACTTCTCGAGATTTACCATGATCCCTAGATCTTGGCAAAGTCCCAGAAGCTTGTCTTGGTGTCGAAGAAGGGTCGACTCCGAGTCTGCCAGGATCAGCCAGTCGTCCAGATAGCGAAGGAGACGGATGCCGATCTGTGTGCCCACGAAGATATCAGGGTGAACACTCTGGTGAACACCTGTGGTGCTGTGGAGACCGAAACACAGCACCTTGAACTGGTAGATCTTGTTGTCTAGGCTGAATCTCGAGTACTTTCTGGAAGACGGATAGATTGGGATCTGGAAGTACGCGTCCTTTAGATCCAGCGTGCACATGAAGTCTAGCGGTCTCACTGCAAGTCCGTCTCTGCTGTCTCCATGCTGAACGGAGTTTGTTTGACAAACTTGTTCAGTGCTGAGAGGTCGATGACGGGTCTCCAGCCTCCAGACGCCTTCTTTACAAGAGAGAGTCGACTGAAGAAGCCTGGGGACCTGTCGACGACCTCTTGGAGAGCATCCTTCTTGAGCATGGTCTCGACTTCTGCCCGAAGGGCTAGCCCCTTTGCCAATCCCATGGCATAGGAGCTCAATGACACTGGATTCGCTGTCAGGGGAGGAAGAGATGTCGAGAATGGGACGCGATATCCTTGGTTGATCACAGAGATCGTCCAGGAATCGGCCCCGAGTTGCTGCCACCTGAACGCGCAACTCTGCAGGCATACCCCCACTGGTGGACACGCAGGGGGATTGCCAATCCTAGCGTTTGCGGCCTCGGCCGCTCCCTCTAGGATTCTTGCCTCTCCTGGAGGACTTCCCACCCTTCCTGTCCTTGACGGGAAAGGGCTGCTGTTTGGACACCTTTGCCTTTGCTGCCGGAGCCGGTTTCGATGTCCTAGACTGACGAGGCTGTTGCTGTTGAGGTGCTGGAGGCTTGTAGGATCTGGATGTAAGAGCTCTTTGGAGGAGAGAATCGTGATTCGACTTCCTCCACCTCTCAGCTGTCCGTTCCACATCCTTGGGCTCAAACAGGCTCTTTCCAAGGATGGAAGAGTGTCTGAGCTTGCAGACATCCACGACTGGGACCTTCGCATGGAACCTCTCGGTCACCGCATCACGACGCTTCAAGATTGAGTTTGCCCACAAGTTCGAAACTTGGTGAGCCAGAACCTCGATGGTGCGCGTGCCCGAGAGAAGAAAAGTCTCCATGGCCTTCCTGGTGCTCTCCTTGGACAAGTCCTCAGATCGCAACAGGATGCCCAGAGACCCCCAGCCAGACATCCAGCCACGAAGTGGCCTGCATGGCACACTTTGCGACCTTCTCCTGGCTCAAGATCTCTGTAGCCGAGAATGTCACCTGCCGGGCGGAGAGTTTCTCGAGAGAAATTCCCCTGGAGAGCTCTTCCACAGAATGGTGGAGAGGAAGAGCTAAACAAGACTCCCCCATGATCTCGAAGTACCTCCTTTGCTGCACGCGAGGAGGTGGGAGGAGTTTGTTGCCGGCAGGGGAACGGCTGGAGGAGGCGAGTTCGGAGAGCTGGCTCTCAACCTTGTCTCTGGCGCTCTTAACCCCCTGGGACCAGGGCAGAGCCGCACTGGCCTTCAGAGGTTTTTGAGTGCCGTAGACTTGGTCCAGAACCGTATCCTTGCCTTCGCGAGGGGCGGTCTCCGGGTCCTCGAACCTGTTGAGTTGCCTCATCAGACTCAGGACCTGCCAGAAGGCATGCTCTGACTCATGCAGGTCTCCTCCTTGTGGACTGGCAGCAAAGTCTCCTGTCCCCAGCTGCTCTACTTGAGGGGACACGCAGACGTTCTCCTGGGGTCTAGCTGACTCTGGTCGTATTCGAAATGAAGACTTAGGGACGCTCTTCGAGTCCTTGGGCTCCCTCCTTGGAAAAATACAGGACTCCAGTAAAGAAGTCTGAGGGTTCCTTGCTGCTCCCACACGAGAGGATTCTCCTACTCGAGGTGGGGTTCCTCCCATTGGTGCCGTGGGAGATTGTCCCACGTCGCTGGACTCTCCTGAGGACTGAAAGACCTTCGTCCACAGGGGAAGGAGAAACCGTCTGAGGGGGGGAAGGGGCCTTCCTGACGGACTTCTTGGGAGCCAGTTTGACCCTAGGAGAAGTCACCACGAAGTCCAATCCTCTCCTTCTCTTCAGCGGGGACGAGGCTGCCGTTGGTTTGAGGCCTAGATCAGCAAGGGCCGGCTTAACAGCCTGGACGACCGCTTTGATCAGAGACCCGAACCAAGGCTGACGGCTGACAGACTCGGTGTCAGCGACTCCCACTGGAGGGAAGGGGATCAGGCGATCCTTAGGAGTGGATACCACAGGGCCTGCCTGAAAGGAAGAAGTGTGTTGCCTAGACCTCTCTGAAGAATCTTCCTCCTCCTGCAAGTGCGCTGCTCTGCGCTTACGGGGTGGAGATCGTGACGACGATGATCTGGAAGTACGTGCCTCTCCCGAGGACTCGCAAGGTTGCCCGTGCTGCGAAACCTGGCGGGAATCGCGGTCGGGGTCGCGCTGGCGCTCGTGGATTCGCGCACGGGCAAACGTTGGCGCGCATGCGCGCGGAGATGAAAGCACGGGTGCGTGGGCGAGGGGGCGCGGGCGAGAGAGCGTGTGGGCGCGCTGGCGAGTATGCGAGTGGGCGCGCAGGCGAGTGAACGCATGGGCGCGCAGGTGAAGGTGCGCGTGGGCGCGCAGGTGAAGGTGCGCGTGGGCGCGCAGGTGAAGGTGCGCGTGGGCGCGCAGGTGAGGGTGCGCGCGGTTGTAAGGGAGAGCGCTGGCGGCCGGGAGAATGACGGCGTGCAGGGGAGCGATGGGGCGTTGGCAAGCGATGGCGTGTAGGCCGAGAAGGCGATTGGCTGCGCACAGGCGAGTTAGCGCGTGGGCGCGCAGGAGACCTTCGGCGAACCGATGTGAGGGCGCCTGGGCGCGTCGGAGAGCGTTTGCGCGCAGGCGAAGGATCGCGTGGGCGCACGGGAGATCGCTGGCGCGTTGGGGATCGCTGACGTGTAGTGGCATGGTCGGGAGCTATCAGTTGGGCTGCAGGACCAGAAGGTGAAGTTGCACGTAAAGGCGAACGCTCGCGGGCTTGCACCGGAGACTTCTCATGGGCGCGCGGGCACATGGAGACTCGACCAGGTCTAAGAGAGTGCACAGAAGAGTGCGCGCGATGGCGCAGGCAAAGGCTGGCGCGTGGGCGGGGTCTGTGGGCGCGTAGGAGATCGACGGCGAGGGGGCAAAGGAACAGCCTCCTTGCCTGCACCCAGATCTGGAGATCGTGGGCGCGCGGGCGAACGTTGGCGCGCATCAGGACCAGGGCGAGCAGGCTATCGTGGGCGCGCAAGGCGCGGAGCAGGAACGGGGCACGCAGATGTGCGCTGGCAAGCAGGTGAGAGCTGGCACACAGGAGATCCCTGACGAGCAGGAGAGCGCTGGCGCGCAGGTGAGCGCTGGCGGGCAGGAGATCTACGGCGAGAAGATGTGGGGTGAGAAGAGTCTGAAGGGTCCACAGCAGGAGCTGTAGCGCAAGCGTGCAGGTAACACCTGGCGCTTAAGGGACTTAGTCTCAGTGGGAGAAAAGCCCTTATGCCCCGAAGGGACCAGTGCCCGTTGGAAAACGGGGTGCGTAGGCGCCCACAGCGCATCTGCGTCCGTAAACGGAGAAGGAAGGCTAGCAGGTCTGGCAGGCGTCGGAGATCGCGAACGATCAGCTGAGAGGTCTAGCGATGCGGCTGTAACGGTCTTAACAGGTCGAGGAGGCTCCTCTGTGGGGGACGTAGAGGGCGAAGAACCGAAGAGGCGCCTCCTAACCCCCTTGTAAGGGGAAGGAAGGCCTCTACGGGCGAAGACGACCTCGAGGGGCAGCAACACCATCGTCGGTTCTCCGAAGAGTCTCTGTCAGTGAACTCCCCCGGGGGGGAGAATCACCCGCAGGAGAGACCGTTGGACCCAGCTCCTCCCTCGAAGGATGTTTGGAGGGGGGAACTGAGCCTTCAGCAACATCCGCAACAACAGCAGGGGTTTGGCCCGACCCGTCGGAAGCCTCTGCCACAACAACGTTGACAATAGACGGGATAAACCTCTGCTATTACCGGCGACTGTTTGACAGCTGCACCCAACTGGATCAGGTCAAACAGGGCTTCCCTGGAGGGCGAGCCCTTAAGCCCCAAGGAAGCCCAAAGCTGCAAAAGATCATTGTTAGACACAGAATCATCAACATCAAAATCCTCCCCCGGAGGAGCTGCCTCGCTATGGGAAGCAACTCCCTCTCCCGAACCCCAAGGTTGGTCAACAACAGAAAGGCCTACGCTACCACTCGACGGCCCCTCGCGAAAGACCGATCGAGTGGGAGCTTCGGAAGAGGTTCGGGCAACGGAAGAAGTGTCTTTGGAACCTTCCTTCTTCAAGGTAGTCCTTGAAGGAGAAAGGTCACGCTTAGACTTCTTCTTACGTCGCCGGGAAAACCTCTCCCACTGGGAGGTAGACCACTCTCTGCACTCACTACAAGTTTTATCCCTTTCACACCGTTGACCTCGGCAGTATGGACATAAGGAGTGAGGATCGGTCTCGACCGCCGACATGAACGTTCCACAACGGCGGTCGGGAAGTCCACGGCACTTCCGCATGATGGGTGGAGGCCAACTTCCAAGCACACAAGCTGTAAGAAAAAGCAAACAAATTAAGGCTGTCAAAAATGCGAGGGTGAGACAGACAGTTCTGATCATCACCCGAGCCAAAAGTGAAGTGAATCAGTTCACCGGTGTGTGAGGGGGGAGGGGTAGCTAGCTACCCCTCCCCTACCCCCTCACTAACTAGCGAGAGGGTAGTTAACCCTCGTTAAAAATCTAATGGCTCGTCATTTCAGCTACGCCGAAAGTAATACCCCATGTAAATAGCGTGGTTTGTATTTCGGTTACGGAACAAAACCCTATTAAATAGCGTGGTTTGTATGTCAGTTACGGAACAAACTCAAAATCCTTCGTTCCTGGATTCCAGGTTTTCATCTTTTACACTTAAGACAGTTACTGACGTTCTGGATGAGTTACTTCTGTATACAGTACTATAAGGGCTTAAAGGTACTACTGTACTTTAAAAGATCCCAAGCTGATTAGACCAAGGTTATATTACCTGTTCATAAGAACTGGTAGAGTAAAAACAATAAGTCTACAACATAGAATCTCCTTTTGGTTGTGGGAGACTATTAATAGAGCAATATGCTCTAGATCCCCTGGCACATCAGGAAAAATGTTATTTTTATAATAAAATAAATTTTTGAATATACTTACCCGGTGATTATAATAGCTGCAACTCTGTTGCTCGACAGAAAACTCTAAGGTAAAATTCGCCAGCGATCGCTACACAGGTTGCGGGTGTGCCCAACAGCGCCATCTGTCGTCCAGATACCCAGTACTCAATGTAAACAAAGAACTCAATTTTCTCCTCGTCCCACTGCGTCTCTATTGGGGAGGAAGGGAGGGTCCTTTAATTTATAATCACCGGGTAAGTATATTCAAAAATGTTATTTTTATTAGTAAAATAAATTTTTGAATATACTTACCCGATAATCATGTAGCTGTCAACTCCGTTGCCCGACAGAATTCTACGGGAGGGATACGCCAGCTATCACTATACTAGAAGGGGGTGTACTCACCAGCGCCACCTGTGGCCAGGTACTACAGTACTTCTTGTTGACACCTCCTCAATTTTTCCTCGGTCCACTGGTTCTCTATGGGGAGGAAGGGAGGGTCAATTAAATCATGATTATCGGGTAAGTATATTCAAAAATTTATTTTACTAATAAAAATAACATTTTTCAATATTAAACTTACCCGATAATCATGTAGCTGATTCACACCCAGGGGGGTGGGTGAAAACCAGTGTACAAGATTAAAGGATAGCTAAGTATCCCGTATTTCATATAATCAGTTATCTCAAAATAACAATGAAATAATAAGTACCTGGTAAGGAAGTCGACTTGAACCGTTACTCTGCCTTTTTTAAGTTCGTCTTCCTTACTGAGCGCAGCGTTCCTCTTAGGAGGCTGAATCAACTCTAAGGTGCTAAAGTATATAGGGCTGCAACCCCTACTAAAGGACCTCTACACAACCTCTAACCCAGGCGCTTCTCAAGAATGAATTGACCACCCGCCAAATCAAAAGGATGCGGAAGGCTTCTTAGCCTACCGTAACAACCATAAAAACAACAATAAAAGCATTCAAGAGAAAGGTTAAAAAAGGTTATGGGATTAAGGGAATGTAGTGGCTGAGCCCTCACCTACTACTGCACTCGCTGCTACGAATGGTCCCAGGGTGTAGCAGTTCTCGTAAAGAGACTGGACATCTTTAAGATAAAATGATGCAAACACTGACTTGCTCCTCCAATAAGTTGCATCCATTATGCTCTGCAGAGAACGGTTTTTATTAAAGGCCATCGAAGTAGCTACGGCTCTCACTTCGTGGGTCCTTACCTTCAGCAAAGCAAGGTCTTCCTCCTTCAAGTGAGAATGGGCTTCTCTAATCAGAAGCCTTATATAATACGAAACCCCGTTTTTGGACATGGGCCTCGAAGGTTTCTTGATTGCACACCATAAGGCTTCTGACTGTCCTCGAATAGGTTTTGACCTATTAAGATAATATTTCAGAGCTCTGACAGGGCAAAGAACTCTTTCTAGCTCGTTACCTACCATGTTGGAGAGGCTAGGAATTTCAAACGATCTAGGCCAAGGACGTGAAGGAAGTTCATTCTTAGCTAAGAATCCAAGCTGTAAAGAACATGTTGCAGATTCGGATGTGAACCCAATGTTCTTGCTGAAGGCATGAACCTCACTGACTCTTTTAGCTGTTGCAAGGCAGACGAGAAAAAGAGTCTTGAGGGTAAGGTCCTTGAAGGAAGCTGACTGGAGAGGTTCGAACCTAGGTGACATAAGGAACCTTAAGACTACGTCTAGATTCCAGCCTGGAGTGGGTAGACGACGTTCTTTAGAAGTCTCAAAAGACTTAAGGATGTCTTGAAGGTCCTTGTTGGAAGAAAGGTCCAAACCTCTGTGGCGGAGAACTGAAGCCAACATACTCCTGTACCCTTTAATCGTAGGAGCTGAAAGGGATCTCTCATTCCTAAGATGTAATAGGAAGTCAGCTATTTGGGTTACAGAGGTATTGGTAGAGGAAACTGCATTGGCTCTACACCAGCTCCGGAAGACTTCCCACTTGGATTGGTAGACTCTACGAGTGGATACCCTCCTTGCTCTGGCAATCGCACTGGCTGCCTCCTTCGAAAAGCCTCTAGCTCTAGCGAATCTTTCGACAGTCTGAAGGCAGTCAGCCGAAGAGCGTGGAGGTTTGGGTGCAACCTGT
This sequence comes from Palaemon carinicauda, assembly GCF_036898095.1. NCBI lineage: Eukaryota > Metazoa > Arthropoda > Malacostraca > Decapoda > Palaemonidae > Palaemon > Palaemon carinicauda. The sequence goes on along the minus strand of NC_090728.1, from coordinate 51,757,349 downwards.
CTACGTGAGGTTGACGTAGAAGGTCCACTCTTAGAGGGAGAGTCCTGGGGACGTCGACCAGCCATTGTAGTACCTCTGTGAACCATTCTCTTGCAGGCCAAAGGGGAGCAACCAGCGTCAGCCGTGTCCCTTCGTGCGAGATGAACTTCTGAAGGACTTTGTTTATGATCTTGAACGGTGGGAATGCGTAAAGGTCGAGATGGGACCAGTTCAGCAGAAAAGCATCCACATGAACTGCTGCTGGGTCTGGAACTGGGGAACAGTACAAAGGAAGTCTCTTGGTCATGGAGGTGGCAAAAAGATCTATTGTCGGCTGACCCCACAAGGTCCAAAGTCTGTTGCACACGCTCTTGTGGAGGGTCCATTCCGTGGGGATGACCTGATCCCTTCTGCTTAGGCGATCTGCTGAGACGTTCATGTTGCCCTGAATGAACCTCGTAACTAGGGTGAGGTTTAGACTTCTTGACCAAATGAGGAGGTCCCTTGCTATCTCGTATAGGCTCCTCGAATGGGTCCCTCCTTGCTTGGAGATGTAAGCCAAGGCTGTGGTGTTGTCGGAGTTCACCTCCACCACCTTGCCTAGCAGGAGGGACTTGAAGTTCAATAGGGCTAAATGAACTGCTAGTAGCTCCTTGCAGTTGATGTGGAGCGTTTCCTGTTCCTCGTTCCACGTTCCCGAGCACTCCTGTCCGTTCAAGGTCGCGCCCCAGCCCGAGTCCGATGCATCCGAGAAGAGATGAAGATTGGGGGTCTGAATCGCCAACGATAGGCCCTCCCTGAGAAGGAGATTGGTCTTCCACCACAAGAGAGTGGTCTTCATCTCTTTGGTGACCGGGATAGAGACTGCTTCGAGCGTCAAACCCTTGTCCCAATGAGCTGCTAGATGGAATTGGAGAGGGCGGAGGTGGAGTCTCCCTAGCTCGACGAACAGGGCCAACGATGAAAGGGTCCCTGTGAGACTCATCCACTGTCTCACCGAGCAACTGCTCCTCTTCAGCATGCTCAGGATGCAATCTAGGGCTTGGCTTATCCTTGGGGCCGATGGAAAAGCCCGAAAATCCTGACTCCGAATCTCCATTCCCAGGTACACAATGGATTGGGAGGGAATGAGCTGGGACTTTTCTAAATTGACTAACAGACCCAGTTCTTTGATCAAGTCCAAAGTCCAGTTGAGACTCTCCAGACAGCGACGACTCGTGGAGGCTCTCAACAGCCAGTCGTCTAAATAAAGGGAGGCTCTGATGTCCGATAAGTGGAGGAATTTTGCTATATTCCTCATCAGATGCGTAAACACCATAGGAGCTGTGCTTAGGCCAAAACACAGGGCTTGGAATTGGTAGACAACCTTTCCAAAAACGAATCTCAGGAAAGGTTGGGAGTCTGGATGAATAGGAACGTGAAAGTAAGCATCTTTCAGATCCAACGAGACCATCCAGTCCTCCTGCCTGACCGCTGCTAGGACCGACTTCGTCGTCTCCATAGTGAACGTCTGCTTGGTGACATACGCATTGAGCGCGCTGACGTCCAGCACCGGTCTCCAACCTCCTGTCTTCTTGGCCACCAGAAAGAGACGGTTGTAGAAGCCCGGGGATTGATGGTCCCGGACTATAACCACTGCCTTCTTCTGTAACAGGAGCGACACCTCCTGGTGCAACGCTAGCCTCTTGTCCTTTTCCTTGTAGTTGGGAGAGAGGTTGATGGGAGATGTGGTCAGAGGGGGTTTGCGGCAGAATGGTATCCTGTAACCCTCCCTCAGCCAACTGACAGACTGGGCGTCTGCACCTCTCTTTTCCCAGGCTTGCCAGAAGATCTTGAGTCTGGCTCCTACTGCTGTCTGGAGAGGAGGAGAGTCAGTTTTTGCCTTTAGAAGCCTTGGAACCTTTCCTAGACTTGCTCCTGGAAGAGTCTGGACGGGAGCTTCCTCGGCTGGGGGCTCTACCACGAAAGGGCGGAATAAACCTCGTAGCAGGAGTATCAGCCACTGGGGTGCGATAAGTCCTGGGGACTGAGGGAGCAACCTTAGTCTTACGAGCTGAAGAGGCCACAAGATCATGGGTGTCCTTTTGAATCAGGGCCGCAGACAAGTCCTTAACAAGCTCTTCGGGAAACAGGAACTTAGAGAGCGGAGCGAAAAGGAGTTGAGACCTTTGACAGGGTGTGATGCTGGAAGAAAGGAAGGTACAAAGCTGCTCCCTTTTCTTAAGCACTCCTGACACAAACATTGAAGCAAGCTCGCCAGATCCATCCCTAATAGCTTTATCCATGCAGGACATTAAGAGCATGGCTGAGTCCTTGTCCGCAGGGGAGGTCTTCTTGCTAAGGGCCCCCAGGCACCAGTCTAGGAAATTGAACATCTCAAAGGCTCGGAATACACCCTTTAGGAAGTGATCTAGATCGGAGAAGGTCCAGCAAACCTTAGAGCGCCTCATTGCTGTTCTACGAGGAGAGTCTACCAAACTTGAGAAGTCAGCCTGGGCAGAGGCAGGTACTCCCAAGCCTGGTTCCTCTCCTGTGGCATACCAAACGCCCGCTTTAGAAGTGAGCTTAGTCGGTGGGAACATAAAGGAAGTCTTTCCTAGTTGCTGCTTAGACTGCAACCACTCCCCTAAAATTCTTAAAGCTCTCTTAGAGGACCTTGCAAAGACGAGCTTAGTATAAGTTGACTTGGCTGGCTGCATGCCCAGCGAAAACTCAGATGGCGGAGAGCGGGGGGTAGCAGAGACAAAATGGTCTGGGTATACCTCTCTGAAAAGAGCCAGGACCTTACGAAAGTCAATTGGAGGAGGAGAAGACTTGGATTCATCCACGTCTGATGAGGGATCCAGGTGTGCAGCCTCATCATCAGAAACCTCATCACCAGAGTGTAGCGAAGTGAGAGGTAAGGTATGCTGAACAGCAGAATCTGCACGAGCGGGAGCAAAAACGCTTGTGGTTTCATCCTCAAGTCTCTGTTGCTGAGGCAAAACCTGAGGTTCAGGCTGCAAAGGCTGGTCAAAAGGAGTAGCAGAAGGTAGGCGCATGGGTTGAGGAGGCTGACTCCTGGCATGAGTGTCTTGACTCAAGAGTTGCGCTTGCTGTAAGGTTAGCGGATGCGCAGTAGCAGGTTCCTGAGGAACGAGTTGAGGTTCCTGAGGTGTGAGCTGCGAGAGTTGAGGTAGTGGCTGCGCAGAACGCAGTACTTGTCTCGCGAGTTGAGGTTCCTGAGGCGCAAGGCTAAGGTGTTGAGGCTCTCGCCTTGAGGAGGGTTGAGGTCGCTGCAGCGAGAGCTGAGGTGTCTGCCTCATGGATGGGAGAGGTTGTTGTACCTCAAGAGAGTGTTGCCTCACTGGTGGAACCGCAAGTGGAAGCGGAGGAAGTAAGGTATAAGCTTCCTGCTCCCATTGCTGAGGTTGCCTTAAGGAAGGCGGAGGTAGCTGCACACCGCTGGAAACTGGCAACTCAGTACGTGGTAAGGTATCCTGAGGAGCCTCAACATCGTACGCCTGGCAGACAGGACTGCGGTTAGGCGGAGCGATCGCAGGAGGAGGTGTAACCTTCTCAGCCTGACACTCACGCATCAAGACCGCAAGTTGTGACTGCATGGACTGCAGTAGAGTCAACTTGGGGTCGGCAGACACTAAGGTCTGCTGAGGCAAAGCCTTAACAGAAGAGATCTGTTGCGGCAGCACCTTACTCCTCTTAGGAGGAGTGCATTCAACTGATGACTGCGGCGAGTCAGAGCTGATCCAATGACTGCAGCCAGGTTGTAGAGCTCTTGAGGTCTGGACTTTGCGTTTGAGAGGTCTTGAGACCTGAGTCCAACGTTTCCTCCCTGACAATTCTTCAGCAGACGAGTAAAAGACGGGCTCAATCGTCTGCGGGTGGGAGTGACGGTCTCTGGAAGACACGCCCGCAACCACCGAGGATACTTCTGTGCGCCGATCAAGGCCTGCCGAACCCTTTTGCCCTTCGACATTGCTTCTCCCCTGGGCTTGGGAGCTTGCAAGAGGTCCCGGACTGGGAGGACGACTGGCACGCACAGAAGTACCCTCACGCACCACACTGACACTGACACTAGCACTTGGCACTGCACTGACACTAGCACTTGTCACAGCACTGGCACTATTACCACCCACTGCACTCTTGACCTTAAGTTCCTTGACTTCGGCCATAAGAGACTTATGATCACTAACCACCGATTCCACTTTGTCACCTAAAGCCTGAATGGCACGCAAAACAACAGACATATCAGGTTGAGGGCAAATAGTAGGTTCGGGGGTAGCCACTACAGGGGGAGGAAAAGGTAGGGGATCATGAGGTGAGGAAAAAAGTGAAGAGCGAGAAGAACTCCTCCTAACTCTCTCTCTCTCTAACTTGGTTGAATATTTAAGAAATCGGACAAAATCAAGTTCCGAAAGTCCGGCGCATTCCTCACATCGATCTTCCAACTGACAGGGTCTTTCCCTACAGTCAGAACACGCGGTGTGAGGATCTACCGAGGCCTTCGGAATACGCCTATTACAAGACCTACATCGTCTATGGGGTGGGGCTTGTGAAATGTCAGACATCTTGAATCAAAGAGTTAGCCAAGTGGGGATTCCAAATCAAGCAAAAAGATCGTTAACCATTAATCAGAACTAAATAATAGCTATCTAAGCTAATATAGAAGTTTTCCAGTAAAGCGACAGCCGAAATCTGAGAGAAATACTTCACCAAAAGCCGTGAAAATACTCCAAGATCATAAGCGTATCCCAGAACGTCTTGCCGGAAGCACGACAGAGGAAAAATTGAGGAGGTGTCAACAAGAAGTACTGTAGTACCTGGCCACAGGTGGCGCTGGTGAGTACACCCCCTTCTAGTATAGTGATAGCTGGCGTATCCCTCCCGTAGAATTCTGTCGGGCAACGGAGTTGACAGCTACATGATTATCGGGTAAGTTTAATATTGAAAAATTTATTTTATTATAAAAATAACATTTTTCAATATTTAACTTAGCCGGTGATTATAATAGCTGATTCACACCCAGGGGGGTGGGTAGAGACCAGCAAAATATGTTTACATTATTATGAGCTAAGAATTTTTATTTCATTTTAGAAGTTATCAAAATAACAAAAACAAAATAAATAAGTACCTGGTAAGGAAGTCGACTTGAACAATTACTCTGCCTTTTTAAGTACGTCTTCCTTACGGAGCCTCGCGATCCTCTTAGGATGCTGATCGACCCCTAGGATCTGAAGTATCAAGGGTTGCAACCCATACAACAGGACCTCATCAAAACCCCTAATCTAGGCGCTTCTCAAGAAATGACTTTGACCACCCGCCAAATCAACCAGGATGCGAAAGGCTTCTTAGCCTTCCGGACAACCCAAAAACAACAATAAAAACATTTCAAGAGAAAGATTAAAAAGGTTATGGAATTAGGGAATTGTAGTGGTTGAGCCCTCACCCACTACTGCACTCGCTGCTACGAATGGTCCCAGTGTGTAGCAGTTCTTGTAAAGAGACTGGACATCTTTCAAGTAAAATGACGCGAACACTGACTTGCTTCTCCAATAGGTTGCGTCCATTATACTTTGCAGAGATATATTTTGCTTAAAGGCCACGGAAGTTGTTACAGCTCTAACTTCGTGCGTCTTCACCTTAAGCAAAGTTCGGTCTTCCTCACTCAGATGTGAATGAGCTTCTCGTATTAACAATCTGATAAAGTCTGACCAAGCATTCTTTGACAAAGGCAAGGATGGTTTCTTAACTGAACACCATAAAGCTTCAGATTGGCCTTGTAAAGGTTTAGTACGCTTTAAATAGAACTTAAGAGCTCTAACAGGGCATAAGACTCTTTCTAGTTCATTGCCTACGATCTCCGATAAGTTGGGGATATCGAAAGATTTAGGCCAAGGCCGAGAAGGCAGCTCATTTTTGGCTAGAAAACCAAGTTGTAGCGAACAAGTGGCTTTTTCTGACGAAAATCCTATGTTCTTGCTGAAGGCATGAATCTCACTGACTCTTTTAGCCGAGGCTAAGCATACCAGGAAAAGAGTCTTAAGAGTGAGATCTTTCAGGGAGGCTGATTGTAACGGCTCCAACCTGTCTGATATGAAGAATCTTAGTACCACGTCTAAATTCCATCCAGGGGTAGCCAAACGACGCTCCTTGGTGGTCTCAAAAGACTTAAGGAGGTCTTGCAGATCTTTATGTTTGGAAAGATCTAAGCCTCTATGCCGGAAGACCGATGCCAACATGCTTCTGTAGCCCTTGATAGTGGGAGCTGAAAGGGATCGTCCTTTTCTCAGGTATAAGAGAAAAACAGCTATTTGAGCTACAGAGGTACTGGTCGAGGATACAGAAACTGACTTGCACCAGTCTCGGAAGACTTCCCACTTCGATTGGTAGACTCTAATGGAAGAAGCTCTCCTTGCTCTAGCAATCGCACTGGCTGCTTCCTTCGAAAAGCCTCTAGCTCTCGAGAGTCTTTCAATAGTCTGAAGGCAGTCAGACGAAGAGCGTGGAGGCTTTGGAGTACCTTCTTTACGTGTGGCTGACGTAGAAGGTCTACCCTTAGAGGAAGACTACTGGGAACGTCTTCTAACCATCGAAGTATCTCGGTGAACCATTCTCTCGCGGGCCAGAGGGAAGCAACTAACGTCAACCTTGTCCCTTCGTGAGAGGCGAACTTCTGCAGTACCTTGTTGACAATCTTGAACGGTGGGAATGCGTAGAGATCCAGATGTGACCAATCTAGGAGGAAAGCATCTATATGTATTGCTGCTGGGTCCGGGACTGGAGAGCAATAGATTGGAAGCCTCTTGGTCAGCGAGGTTGCAAAGAGATCTATGGATGGTTTTACCCCAAGTGGCCCAAAGTCTCTTGCACACATCCTTGTGGAGGGTCCATTCGGTTGGAATTACTTGCCCTTTCCGACTGAGACGATCTGCTATGACGTTCAAGTCGCCTTGGATGAACCTCGTTACTAGGGAGATGTCTTGACCTTTTGACCAGATGAGCAGGTCCCTTGTGATCTCGTACAACGTCAGTGAGTGGGTACCTCCTTGTTTGGAGATGTACGCCAAGGCCGTGGTGATGTCCGAGTTAACTTCCACCACTTTGCCTCGAAGGAGAGACTTGAAGCTTTTCAAGGCCAGATGTACTGCCAACAGCTCCTTGCAGTTGATATGCATGCTCCTCTGACTCGAGTTCCACAGTCCTGAGCATTCCCGACCGTCTAGTGTCGCGCCCCAGCCCACGTCCGATGCGTCCGAGAAGAGAACGTGGTTGGGAGTCTGAACAGCCAGGGGAAGACCCTCTCTTAGGTTGATATTGTCCTTCCACCAAGTCAGACAAGACTTTATCTTTTCGGAAACCGGGATCGAGACTGCTTCTAGCGTCTTGTCCTTTTTCCAGTGAAAAGCTAGATGGTATTGAAGAGGACGGAGGTGTAGTCTTCCTAGTGACACAAATTGTTCCACGGATGACAGCGTCCCTACCAGACTCATCCACAGCCTGACTGAGCAGCGTTCCTTCTTCAGCATCTTCTGGATGGATAGCAGGGCTTGATCTATTCTGGGGGCTGATCGTCTTGTTGTTCACCAACGTCCTCATCAGAGGGTTCCTCATCCGAAAACTGATGAGGAAACGGCAACGGAGTGGGCAACGTCTGGCTCGCTGAGTCCGGTCGCACTGGTGGATGCGTGACGGAGCCGGACGCAATATCATGGAACTGCTGCACAGTCTGTGAACTGTCAACAACCATGGGAGCGCGAGGAAGCACAGCGGCAACCCGAGACTGTCTAGACCGTCTGGGTTGTGCAGTCAACACCCTACCGGGTTGCTGAGGTTGACGCACTGCGTCAAAACAAGTCACCTCTGCTGGTTGTTGAACGTCCTGAACGTCAACAACCACCTCCGAGCGTCGCTTAACGTCAACGTGCGGCTGGCAACCCACACTGGGTCGCATCGGTGGAGGAACCACCTCAACTGGCAGACGCGAGTAGGTTACCTCAGCGTCAACAGGGCGCACAACCGACCGGTTGGAAGGTTGTTGGCCAGAAGGTTCGGTAGCAACCTTCTCCGCATTAAAGTCCTCTATCAAGGACGCAAGCTTGGACTGCATGTCTTGCAGCAAAGCCCATTTAGGGTCTACGGGAGCAGGTGTGGCAACAGACGGGGTTAGCGACTGAGGCGGTACCGTTTACCATCCCTGAAAGCCTTGTTATGCGTGACATAATTGTACAGCAAAACTTCAAAGGCTCGAAAACAGCTGTGAAGTTGACCTGTAAACAACTTGGAGCGTCTCCTGGCCAGGCGCCAGGCAGAGTCTACGAGAATTGAGAAGTCTATCTGGGCAGAGGCATGAACTCCCAAGCCGAGAACTTCTCTCGTGTCATATCAGACTCTCGCTCTATAAACCAGTTTAAAAGAAGGGAAAGCAAAGGCTGTATCCCCCAAACTCCTCCTGGTGAAAAACCAGTCGCCTAGCCAACGTAAAGCTCTCTAGGAGAGCGAGAGAGCACTAGCTTAAAAACAACGGCTTCGAAGTAGCTAGGCCTAGTGTAAGCTCTGACGTTTAGGCGAACGAGGAGCAGCAGTTACAAAAAGATCCGGACAAAGATCCTTAAAAAAAATCATCATGATTTAATTAAAGTCCATAGGAGGCTAAGCAGCTTTAGGCTCCTCTCCATCTGACAGAGTCCTCAAGGGAATATCAGTAGGAGGGGGAACAGCAACTTCCTCATCTACAGGAACCTTGTCCGATAAAAGCTGAGTCTCAAGCAAGGGAGAGACCTACCGTGGTGGCAATGCTTTACAAGCAGAGTCCACACTCACTGGTGCATTAGTAGCGGACCAGAACGCAACGTCATGTAACTGCTTGACAGTCTGTGAACTGTCAACAACAGAACTGTCAACCACAACAGGTGCGTGAGGACGCACAGCGTCCACTCGAGACTGCTTTGACTGCCTAGACTGAGCAGTCAAAACAACTCTAGAATGCGGAGGTTGACGCACAGCGTCAAAACAAGTCAACTCCGATTGAACGTCTTGAACGTCAACAGGAGCCTCAGCAAGTGGCCTAACGTCCAAATGCGGCTGAAAAACCACACGAGACCGCATCGAGTGTGGTTCTAAACAACCTGACTGACGTGACTAAGCTACGCCAACGTCAACAGTAAGCACAAAGGAACGTTAGGTTGGCTGAAAGCCAGGATATCGATGAGATAAACGGCTAGACTCAACGGACTAATCGGCAGAATAGTCTTCCATAAGGGAGGCAAGCATATACTGCATGTCTTGCCATACAACCCATTAAGGATCAACGGAAATGGTTGTGGTAAGAGACGAGGGTAACGTCTGTGACTGCAACACTTTGCCTACAAAAAATGACTCTCGGAGTCTGTGTTACGCTTTTGTTAGGCGGCGAGCAGTTATCCGATGACTGCATAGGGTCAGAGCTGTCCTAATGGTTGTAACCAGGACGCTGGACCTGTCCTGAAAGGACTGACTTTCGCTTAAGGGCTTCGAAACCTTGTGACAGGTTTCTTATGCGAAAAGCCTTCGGATGACGAGGAGAAACAACGTCTCTCTCGTCTTATGGTAGGGGAGATCTTGGTAAGATACACCCGATACCATAGAGGGAAAAACGTCTGTTCGTTGGTCAAGGCCTCTCGAACCCATAAGTCGTTTGACATTACTTCTCCCCTGGGCTTGGGAGCATGTAAGAGGTCCCGGACTAGGTGAACGACAGGCACGAACAGACGAACCCTCGGACGCAACACTGTAACACCTTGCGCATATCACTTTATCACTTCTATTTTCTGTTTTGCACTTATTTCACTGAAATTATTACTGATTTCTACCTGAAACACGCAATTCTACCCTTCATTAAAAGGTAGTAATTGCGAAATCAGTCGTATAATGCAAGCTCATTAATACCAGCAAAAAACAGAAAACATATTTAAAGATAAAAAAATCAGTGGCTGGGAAAGAGACTAAACACTAGTTCATATAACTACGTTTTCAATCTCTCATCGCACATAGCCTGGGGACGAGAATAAAAAACTAAAACGTTTTATCCTTCCTCCTCGTACAGCGACTAGGGACGAGAGTACACGAGAACAACGTTACCCGCTTGAACGGAACGTTTTCTCTCCTCTCTCTCCCTCCATCTCTATCTCTCTCTCTTTCTCTCTTGATTTCGCACCTAAGAGAAGAGCCCAATTATATTTCGTCAAAAAAACATGTTATTTGACTAAAGGAAAAAACTGAAAGGTTTTTCAAATAAAATGTTATTTTCATTAGTAAAATAAATTTTTGAATATACTTACCCGATGATCATGTAGCTGTCAACTCCGTTGCCCGACAGAAATCTACGGTCGGGATACGCCAGCGATCGCTATCCAGGTGGGGGTGTACACAACAGCGCCATCTGTGAGTAGGTACTCAAGTACTTCTTGTCAACAAGAACTCAATTTTCTCCTCGGTCCACTGGTTCTCTATGGGGAGGAAGGGCGGGTTCTTTAATTCATGATCATCGGGTAAGTATATTCAAAAATTTATTTTACTAATGAAAATAACATTTTTCAATATTAATCTTACCCGATGATCATGTAGCTGATTCACACCCAGGGTGGTGGGTGGAGACCAGCATACATGTTAACAAAGAAGCTAAGTATCCCGTATTTCATTTTATCAGTTATTCAAAATAACAAACATAAAATAAATAAGTACCTGGTAAGGAAGTCGACTTGAACTATTACTCTGCCTTTTTTAAGTACGTCTTCCTTACTGAGCCTAGCGGTCCTCTTAGGATGCTGAACGACTCCTAGGTGCTGAAGTATAAAGGGCTGCAACCCATACTAAAGGACCTCATCACAACCTCTAACCTAGGCGCTTCTCAAGAAAGAATTTGACCACCCGCCAAATCAACCAGGATGCGGAAGGCTTCTTAGCCTACCGTACAACCCAAAGAACAACAATAAAAAGTATTTAAGAGAAAGGTTAAAAAGGTTATGGGATTATGGGAATGTAGTGGCTGAGCCCTCACCTACTACTGCACTCGCTGCTACGAATGGTCCCAGGGTGTAGCAGTTCTCGTAAAGAGACTGGACATCTTTGAGATAGAATGATGCGAACACTGACTTGCTTCTCCAATAGGTTGCATCCATAACACTCTGCAGAGAACGGTTCTGTTTGAAGGCCACTGAAGTAGCAACAGCTCTCACTTCATGTGTCCTTACCTTCAGCAAAGCAAGGTCTTCTTCCTTCAGATGAGAATGTGCTTCTCTAATCAGAAGCCTGATGTAGTAAGAAACTGCGTTCTTAGACATCGGTAGAGAAGGCTTCTTGATAGCACACCATAAAGCTTCTGATTGTCCTCGTAATGGCTTTGACCTTCTTAAATAGTACCTAAGAGCTCTTACTGGGCAAAGTACTCTCTCTAGTTCGTTCCCCACCAAGTTGGACAGGCTTGGGATCTCGAACGACTTAGGCCAAGGACGGGAAGGAAGCTCGTTTTTAGCCAAAAAACCGAGCTGCAAGGAACATGTAGCCGTTTCAGATGTAAAACCTATGTTCCTGCTGAAGGCGTGGATCTCACTTACTCTTTTAGCTGTTGCTAAGCACACGAGGAAAAGAGTTTTCAATGTGAGGTCCTTAAAAGAGGCTGATTGGAGCGGTTCAAATCTTGATGACATTAGGAACCTTAAAACCACGTCTAGATTCCAGCCTGGAGTGGACAACCGACGTTCCTTTGAGGTCTCAAAAGACCTAAGGAGGTCCTGTAGATCTTTGTTAGTGGAAAGATCCAAGCCTCTGTGGCGGAATACCGCTGCCAACATACTTCTGTAACCCTTGATCGTAGGAGCTGATAGGGATCTTACGTTCCTTAGATGTAACAGGAAGTCAGCAATCTGGGTTACAGTAGTACTGGTTGAGGAAACTGCATTCGCCTTGCACCAGCTTCGGAAGACTTCCCATTTAGACTGATAGACTCTGAGAGTGGATGTCCTCCTTGCTCTGGCAATCGCTCTGGCTGCCTCCTTCGAAAAGCCTCTAGCTCTTGAGAGTCTTTCGATAGTCTGAAG
>NC_090728.1:51739442-51741942 GCF_036898095.1 Palaemon carinicauda | reverse complement strand
AGGCCTACTGTGGTTGGCAGCATTTAGTTGATTAGTTTGATTCTTAAGAAGGTCTTTAGATTAGGCCTACTGTGTTGCAGATTTAGTTTGATTCTTAAGAAGGTCTTTAGATAGGCCTACTGTGTTGCAGCATTTAGTTTGATTCTCAAGGTCTTCAGATTGGGAAAACCAAAGAGAAATCTTATCTGGCACCAAGCAAAATCGGGGTAAACGCAGTAGAAGTTGTTGATAACAGACCTATTCTGAAAGGCTTACAATGATTATACTGTATTATCAGAGGGTCAGAGGTAGAATTTGTTTAGGGGCGGAGCTGATAATGGTGTTAAATAAAGTAGTTCTGGAGATCTGCCGGGCTAGGGTTAGAGTCCCGCTCAAGCTCGATAGTTTCTTGAAGTGTCTGCAACATCACCATCCTTGCGAAGCTTATAACTTTAAGGGTAGAAGACTCTTTAGCTTTGGTAAGCAGCTCTTCTAGGAGAAGGATACTCCAAAATCAAGCCATTGTTCTCTAGTCTTGGGGTAGTGCCACAACCTCTGTACCATGGTCTTCCACTGTCTTGGGTTAGAGTTCTCTTGCTTGAGGGTACACTGGGGCACACTCTATCTTATTTCTCTTTCTCTTGTTTTGTTAAAGTTTTTGTAGTTTATATAGGAGATATTTATAAGTTGTTACTCTTCTTAAGATATTTTATTTTACTTTTTTCCTTTCCTCACTGGGCTATTTTCCCTGTTGGAGCCCCTGGGCTTATAGTATCCTGCTTTTCCAACTAGGGTTGTGGCTAGCAAATAATAATAATAATAACTCTACCTGTTGAGTCATCATCAGCCAGTTAACTAGGCGCTCCCTGGTCCTAGCTTGGGTGGAGAGCTGTCTTGGGCGCTCATCATATGCATATATGGTCAGTCTCCAGGGCATTGTCCTGCCTAGCTAGGGGATTGTCACTGTCCCCTGCCTCTGCCATTCATGAGTGGCCTTTAAATCTTTAAATGGAAATTGTATACAAAAAGGGAAGTGTAATAAAACAGTTGCGAACATAAAGAAGTATATGGTTAACAAAATATTTTATTTCAGTAATCAGCATATGAGTAATACTAGGGTCATTAGATGTACAAAGTACCCTGTTGTTTACTTAAGCCGGATAAATTTACCAACGCCCCTTGGGACTTCACCAGGGAACAAGTAGGGGAAAGGTGTCCAGTATGTTAGATATTAGAGATAAGCTGCTTGGGCTAACTTATAATCTCAAAAGATGTTTGATTTCATCAGGGTTTCTTATTCTCTTAAGTAGGACGCTTATAAAAGAGATGTGGAGGATAGAGGGAATTCTGCTTATAAGGAAGCATACATATGGGATTGGATGATTTTTTTTTGGAAAATTAATATGGATAAGATAGTTTTTATTACATTTGTTTTACTTGTTTACTTGTTTTTGGTTTAAATCCAACCCTCCACTGAAGTCGAGTGAACTACTACTCGGGCGGTCCATATCAATCATCTAACGAAACATTTTCATTATAACTTATTACAATTCTTTGATTGTAGCATCTTCAGAAATCATATGATCTTGTGAAAAGTAATGTCTTTAGTTTCATTCTTAAATTTCAATTGCTCCCTTTAGGTCCTTCATTTCAGTTGGCAGTTTATTATAATGTCTAGGCGCACAGTAGCTAAAAGCCCTTTCACCAAATTTACTATTTGTTCTTGGTTCAGATAGTCTATGTTTGTCACTCATGTGTCTTATGGTAACATTTTTAACATTATCAGTCGTTTGTTGAGAATCAGGGTATACTGTATTTAAATTTTATGAAATTAGTACTGTTTTAGTTTTCCTTTGAGTTTTTATTTTTTTTCATCTTGTGGGTCTCTAGGCAATTTTTACCTATTTTTAAAAGCTATTTTTTTTTCTCAATATGCTTATTTTGCATTTCATCTCTTTTGTTTAACAGAACATTTTGTATTTTACTTACTGCTTTTAAATATTTCTGTTTACTAACTCCTTTTTAAAGATGCATTTATTAGGCTACTTTCTCTTATATATATTATATATATATATATATCATAAATATAATTATATATATATATATATATATATATATATATATATATATATATATATATTTCTAAAGAAAACTATTTTAACGGCTTGATTAATTTCTGATGTTATGGATTTCAATATAGTCTAATCTAATTTGCTACTCGCTTCTTTAAACAAAATTTCCATTTCTTCTTCATTTTTTATTTTTTATTACTTTTGAGGATTATTTTTTTTCTCTTGCTAATTATGAAAAAATCTACTTTTACTCAATATTTATTAAATATCTATTTTATTCTTTATTTAAACATTTTAAATTTTATATGCATCTTTTTAATCTTTTCATTAACTTCCAGTACACCTTTGTAGTAGCTTTATGTAGCCTACCGGTATATCTTCTCACGCAGATCTTCCACTGTCTAGCTTAAAAAAAAAAGAAGAAAGCCTTTAATAGTAACCATCTTACA